>NC_140934.1:16730519-17095519 GCF_014529385.1 Adiantum capillus-veneris
TGATATATGGTTATGGGCGTTAAAGTTTGTGCCAAGTACTCTTGATCGGAAGTATTGTTGTACATTGTACACATTTTTGAATTGTAGGTGCAATACATCTTTTTGTCGATTTCAATGTTGATGTAAGGTTTTTGGCATGTGTGAGTGATCGAACGATTGAAAAAGAGTTTTCTAAAGTAAAGAAACTATGAAGGGATTTTTTCTAACCCCGGCAAAAATTTAATATGTATATAAAAAATATATTGCACAATGTTGTCACAAAACATCATAGGTTTTGCTCGATTTATGGTTTGCTCGATTTTGTTTGCTCGGATTTTGGGATTCCTCGTACCAAGCTTGCCTTGTGTGAGGGTGTATGTGTTCTCTCTCTAGCCTCTACAATGAGGGCTCGCCCCCCTTGAGTAGGTTTCATGTTGACTTTGTGGAACACCTTACCTCCTCAAGCACCTTAGTCATGGAGCACCTTAGCACCTTAGTCATGGAGCACCTTAGCACCTTAGTCATTAAGCACCTCAAGCATCTTAGTCAGCAAGCACGACAAGCACCTCAAGCTTGGGCCAAATTCCCACCTCAAGCACAACCCTAGCTTACCTAAGGTCAAAGGACTTTTAACACTAATTTTTGGAGGTCTTCAATGAAAATAACCCTAAGGTCTTTAAGCTCCATTGGCTAGCCTTGCTCTTTGACAGACCATCTCTCATTTGGACCCCTTTACCATTGGCCCCGTATTGAGATAGATATGTAAGCACATGTCTATATTCTAACTCTTCTGCCCGTTTATTCTCCCACATTAAATGATCATTTTAAGATGGGAAAATCATTTGGGTTGGTTAGATATTAGATTTTATGACATTGCCTCTCCCTTGAAATCATAGTTGTCCTCGACTATGAGGTAGAAGAGATAAAGCCTTAGTCATTAGTCAATGTTTCTTAGCGGGTAGAGGATTCCTTTTTACCCTATGACATCTTTCCAAGATGAATGAATAATCCATTTGGTGCTTGAGAGATATAGCTGTCGCAAGCATGTCTACTCTTGAGTCCATGTCATTCTTCCAAGTAGAGTGACAAATTCTACTTGGTGTTTGAGAGACGTCGTCATCAGAAACATGATTCTAAGCATCATACTACTTAAATTTGTGCACGATAAAAAGTGAATTAGTCTTATAAGACAAAAACATTGGTCATTTAAAAAAAAGTGTACATTTGCTTACTCTAATGTAGCATTGTAAGCATTGACAAGGTTCATACTATCCTTAAGTTGTATTCCTTGCATCTATCTAGCATCTTCAAAAGGATAGTTTTTGAACTTAATAAGATACCATCGGATAATCTTACCATGTTGTAGTACCTTGTCTTCATGCCGAAGGATAGCTTCGGGTTGTAGCACCTCTTCCTGGTCTTCGATTTCGGGAGGGTCTTCAATAATTGGTTCACTTGGTGGCTCTCCTTTGTAGGGCTTAAGTAGGCTCACATGAAAAGCATTGTGTATGAGCCAATGGTTGGGCAACTTGAGTTGATAAGCCATCTCATTGATTGGCTTTAAAATTTGAAACGGATCATAGTATCTTTTTGCTAGTTTAGCATAATACTTTTGATGGCCCATAGGATTTTTGCTCGTTGTTTGCCTCAATCGAGCCTTGGGAAACTTAAGTAAGATCCAATCATTTTCTTTAAACATAAAGGCCCTTTTGTGCTTGTCAGCACCAGATTTTTGCCTTTGTTGAGAGGTGGATATAGCCTCCTTAATCTTTTGAAAAGATTCTTGTAGGTAACGGATATACTCATCGGCAACGAAGATCTTCCCATGTACTTTAAGTAGCAAGGGACTTTTAGGTTTTCCCTCAATGATTTCAAAAGGTGCATTTCCCATAGAAGTATAGACATTATTATTGTATGCATACTCTACAAGAGGTACGTACTTTTCCCATTGTGAGCATTGATCTACTTATATAACATAGATCTTTAGTAGATAAAGAATCATAAGATTGGTTATCTCACTTTGGCCATCCGTTTGTGGGTGATAGGCCGAAGAGAAATTAAATCTTGTACCTAGATTTTCAAAGAGACCTTTCCTGAAACTATTGGTCATTCTAGGATCTCTATCTGACACGATGTATGTTGGCAATCCATGGTGTTTGAAAATCTGGGATATAAATAAGAGAGTTGCCATTTGGTGTGCCTTAATAGTCTTTTTGACAGGAATAAAGTGTGCTTGCTTTCTAAACCTGTCGACTATTGTCCATATTCCCGTATTCCCATGGATAGACTTGGATAATCCAAAGATAAAATCCATGGATATGCTCTCTGAAAGGGCAAGGGGACTGGAACATGCTCATCACTACACATCCATGTCCTATATAGTCCCTTAGCCTTCTAAAAATAGGGACCCTCTTGACTGCATGTCCGTCCTGGCCCTTGGCCATGCCTGGTCCTACCATTGTCCTGACATTACTCCCCCCTTGGAGAAGCGTTTTCGTCCGCGAAAACACAAGTGATGATATCTTCATAAGAACACTAATGTTTTCTACCGTAACATCCCTCATGGATCCAACGGTTCATTTGAGCGGAACCCGGTAGGACGTTCAATGAAACCAAGCGTAACATCTTGATTTTCTACATTGTTGTCCATTTGTAACCATCTGATGGTACCAGTTCCTATCCAAACATAGTGTGTAGACTCCATTTAGAACGCTCATGAGCATGGTAAACGAGTTTATCACAACAAAGATGTACCAAAAAGAGTACCTCTTGTCACTTTCCATGAAAGTAACTTGTTGACATACCTCATCAGCCAAGTTTAAGTCCTTGACTTGTTCCCGATTTTCATCATAAGTAAACAACCCCACCCTAACGAGTGTTCAAGGTTGAGAACCTGAGTTGTACATGAAGAGACTACACCTAGTGGCAAACATGCTTTAACTTATAGTAAGCAAACTCTAAGTAGAGCAATAAATGCTTACTGATTGGATTGCTTGGTGCTAACGTACACACTTTGCATATCCTTTAGCACCAAATTACACTTTGTAATCTGTCTATCCCCTTGGATAACTGACAATACTGAGGTGTGTTCCCTCACACTTTGTAATTTGCTTTCCCCTTGGATAACTGGCAAAACTGAGGTGTGTTCCCTCACGGTTTATAGACAGTCGTGCCAAATGATTGATAAATGGGAATCACAATATCGTGTAACATTGTTGAGGAATCAACAATGTCCGGAATAACCATCATGGGTAACTTGAGAAATCCACAAACACCCAAACCGAGCCATGACCTCTATTGGGATTAGTAGACCCAAAAGTAATTTCATAGAGATACTGCACATAGAGTGTAAAATCCTTCATAAGCAACAACTTGAGGAATATGCATGCCGTTCCAAATCAGCTTTTGCTAAACACTAGGGCCCATAACACCTAGTGTGCATGCATTTAGCAAAAAACAGATCCGAACCTGTATATCCATCGTGATCCTTGCCAATACATATGGAAAATGTGATGCGCCTAGCACACATTAAAAAAGAATGTAAATAGTTCTGAAAAGAAACTAAATACTTTCAGTTGCAATCTTTTGCAAGCCTTGCTGAAACTCTGAATCACAATAGAAGGTGAAACATTGATCACTTCTAGGTACAGACAATGAAACTTTTTCATTATCAACTTAGAGCCTTGCTATATGTATAAACAACCATCTGTAATGTTGTTTAGCAATACTTGTAGCTGAACAAGTCATTCTAAGTATCTGACAATTTTTGGCCACTGAAATTGCTTCTGATACGTCGTGCTGAAAATGGTTTAGAAAACAGATTTGACCAGCATTTAGGGACTTTGTCGTGACACATATTTGAAATAGGGGGTGCCAATGTCAGTCCATGAGACTCATATTCGCCACATGTGGAATATATCTCAACTAAGGATGTCTGAAAAAAGAACATCCTTCAAGTACAAGATGTACTTGTGTGTGGAGGTAACTCTAAACACTCTTCGACAAGAGTGAGAGGGACCCTCATTCATTGCTCCACACTGGCTAAACCGAACTCCTTGAGTTCCTAGACCATGTTGTATCCCATGTGACAACATATGCCAAATCGAATCCTACAAGTGGATTCATAACAGCATAATGTACTTTGGACACTACGGCCCAAAATACTTGTTTCGACATGCCCTTGGCATGGCCCTGGGGATTGAACTGGAAGTGCAGTTACTCGTTTTCAAATGCACAGGAGTACATCTACCTCCTGTGAAAAAAACCAAGCATCATTGCATTGGAAACCCTGGGTGTTGCCTTCGCAATCCAAGCCCGTTGGGTAGAATCTACATAGTCAAACCCCTTGGTAAGACCCTTTGTAGGAACTGCTCACTAGCAGGTAATGGAAACCAACATAGTCAACCGTGTACAGAATGATGAAAATCAAATGGGATAGATCAAACTGTGATCCTGAATGCCTATGGGGTGATTTAGTTAACACCCACTGGGTCGTACCCCAAAATTGTGATGCCATAGACACTTGTAGTGCTATAGAGAGAGCAAGAAATCCCCACAAGTGAGATGCCTAGCTCGTATCAACAGCCGTGCTGTCGCAACTGTTTGCTGTCTCTAGATTTCATGGTATAGGTCAGCTGATGTAAGTGCTAGAGTATCAAAAACTCAACTTGAGCGTCCCACTAGAAACATATAGTGCAAAAATGACACCCTAATCCTCCAAAATGACAAGACTCTTGCTCGTCCATTAACGTCGATGTATTCAATGTGTACTCCACTGGGCAGATATGTTCGATCATAAGAACAATCACCCAAGGAATGCCAATAGTTGGGTCCTACCCAAAATCTGACAATGGCTCTTAGCCAGCCTGTGTGTGGCTCCTAGCTCTTACGGCAATTAGTGTTCAATCGATAAACCAATGAAAACTAATGTGAATGGCATCTTGGCCAATTTCTAGCTGAGAGTTAGAGCACCTTGGCTCATGTTGACTCCCAAACAAAAAATGTATCAAAAGCTTCTTAGAAAGTTTTCATTATTCTTGAGAGAAATAAGAGAAAGAGAGAGAAGAAGAGTATGCTGGGCTAAGGAACTTTTCTTAAATTTCTAGAGTGTGTGCCCAGAATGTGTGGTCTTAGGCATCTTATGCATGATTTGCACCTTATCCTATAAGAATACAACAATATGTCTGTATGGCGCTCTCATCGAGATAGGCAACAGAAAACACAACTCAAATCTTGACCATCTACCATGTATGGGTCGTGACTGTATGAGGATGAGTTGAATAGGGCACCTTGCCGGTGAATATAGTGAAAATTTTAGGTTCTTTTTGGTGGTGTTGTGCATTGACAACAACAAAAAATTTAAAGAATCCAAAACTTAATTTGTCCGTGACAGAGTGTCTAGTGTGATAGTGGAAGGGTAATTTCTGAAGCGGTGGAATTGATGCCACCTGGTTAGCATGCCTTGCATACGGATTGTTAAGCCCTTGGCGAGAGTGATGGCCTCAAATGTGAGAGCCAAAACCATTAGTGCCTTGCACAGTCTAAAAACTGGTGATATTCCCTACTTTGCCAGTTCCTTGAAGCCGTGCTTCATATAAAATTGCCAAAGTAGTTTGCTTTGCACAATGACAGTGATTGCCAAGTAAAGTGTAAACAGGGAAAAACAAGAAAAACTTAAACTTGGCTAACCTGGTCGTTGTTCCTACAACCAGTTGTCAGGAAATTTGGGAGGAAAAACTCATTCCAAAATGGCCCATAGCCATATCTGCACAAACTTCCTCGTATTCATAATGAAATAACTTGCAAGCACCGTGCCTATTCCTTCCCCATTTTGTATGCTCATAGCATAAGACAAACGTGGCCAGCTTCATTGCAAGATGTATAAATTGAAGCCTTGCTTCAGAGAACTATGTCTGGCCTCATTGCCAACAAATACTATTGACAACAGATGTCATAGCAAAGAGAGTCGGCCTTGTCGATCATGCATAAAAAATCAACCTTGTCGAATTGTAAATGTAAGTAAAAAATAGTAGAACACGTACAAGTTAACGCTTCTCACACCTGCCTGGTTCTATGAATGATAGCCGTGATCATTCATTCCGTTGCATACGAGAGTTATCAAGCACATGCTCAATAACTACTCTACTTCATGCTGTCAAGGGCCTTGCCGAAAGACATGTTATTGAGAATCTTGCGAGTGCTCAGTAGTGAAAAAGATAGCTTAGTTCTCCCGCAGTTTAGCAAGTTGTATAGGCATAGAAGTGACCTTGCACTGAATGCAGATAGAGTTAGAGCCATGGGCTTGTAAGCTGTGCTATTGCCAAGAAAGTCAATGGCCAATGTAAGCTATGGAGCTGTGCTCCTCTGTCGCGGAAGACCCAAATCGAGCAGCAAATCTGGTTGTTGCATCAAAAGATGCTTGCTGAGGATCATAAACCTGGTTTGATTAGCCTTGCTGACCAACATCGTGAAATAATAATTAATGATTGTCCTTGCCGAGAATCTTGAGTGGACAAAGCACAGGCCTTGCCTAACTTGAGCACATGCCTTGCCTGACACAAGGTTAGTTACCCTAGAGGTTGTGCTTTGGGATTGAAACCACCCAATTGTAGGTTTGATCCTCTATCTGAGCTCGGGGATCAAAGTGTTGGCAATCACATGCTATTGAATGATACCCGTGTACGGATTCGTGCTCCTTGCAATACCAATCACAGTTGGACGGACCATTATTGCTAGGAAACTATGCCACCCTACATAAACTATGAGGGTAATCAACTGAGAGAAAACAAATATAAAGAGGTTACCTTGTTTCCGTTCTTGTATTCGAATATGGTGTATTCAAAGCCGTGCTTTGCCAATCAAGTGCTGATGTTGGCCTTACTTTGGCCAGTCATAATTCATATCGAGGCCCTTGGCTGGCTTTCAATAGTCGGATAAATCAAGGTGTAAGCCCCCTTGAAACCTTTGAAGTCCTATCGTACGGATGAGTCCTCAATCTCTGCAGTATGATAGGTTTTTAGCTTTGCTGAAATCCCGAGAGGATGAGGACCTGTCGAGATGCCATGGACCTGTTGAGATGCCAATGCTACAAGGGGGGGTTGGCCCGTGGGCAGCCTCCCTTAGTTAATTTTTATTGCCCAAGGCAAAGGCCTTAGGGCGTTTGCATGTGAAATCAAAGCCCCAAGAACTGGCTATGGCACCGCAGACAGGTCGCCGCCTACAAACCGTGAGAGGGAGGTGGTTGAGTTTCTCGCCAGGTCGTGATGCAGTGATGACATGTCATCGGCATGGCCCTGTGACCCCAACAAGGGAGACATGACCCGATTCCGTGAGGGTAAACCTCCCCTCCTTATTCGCTGCAAGCGGCCTTGCACACGTCGGGTTTTCCCTGCCCGCCTTCCTCGCCTGTGGAGCACTCCTTCCCACGGCCAAGTTAACGCTTCTCTTCCCGCCTTTTTCACCTGTGGAGCACTCCTTCCCACGGGCATGCCCTGTTGGCTTGTCCATGATTGGAGAGTGAGTCCATGATTGGAGAGTGAGAGAGAGTGCCCTTGAGAGGCCATGCCTCATGCTGAAGTCGATCGAGAGAGAGAGAGAGAGAGAGAGAGAGAGAGAGAGAGAGAGAGAGAGAGAGAGAGAGAGAGAGAGAGAGAGAGAGAGAGAGAGAGAGAGAGAGAGAGAGAGAGGAAGAGAATCCATGAAGGCATGCAAAGCCAAACCCGTCTCCGTTGCTTCTCCTCCATCACTTCTCCTCCATCCCTCCCCTCTCCCCCTGAGCTCTGATACCAGTGAAAGGGCAAGGGGACTGGAACATGCTCATCACCACCCAGCCATGCCCTATATAGGCCCTTGGACTTCTAAAAATAGGGACCCCCTTGACTGCATGTACGTCCTGGCCCTTGGCCGTGCCTGGTCCTACCATTGTCTTGACACTCTCCCATGGTGAATTAGGGATTGGCAATGGCTGGAGTAATTCAGGTTGCTTCCCTCTATCATACTTAGTCTTTTGGCATACTGAAACATACTCTTGTATGCCCACTTTCATGGTAGGCCAATAGAAGTACATATGTACTCCTCGAATAGTAGGTTGAATTCCTTTATGCCCCGCATAGGGAGGAGCGTGGGATTCATACATGACTTTCTCACAAAGGGAGTGGGTAACACATAGTCTATTGTCATGGAGAAGATAACCATCCTGCAAGGTGAATGGTTCCTCTTTCTTACAGAAATCAAGGACTGACATTAAGTCTTTAAAGTCAGGGTCAGTAGCATACTCATCTATCATAGAAGATAGATCATTGTAAGTTGCTATAGACACCGCATTAACTTTCGGTTGTCGTGAAAGTGCATTGGCCACTTGATTGTGCTTAGCAGCAATGTGAGCAATATGAAAATAAAATTGCGAAAGAAAATTTTCCCACCTCATTTGTTTGTTGGAAAGCTTGGTTTGCGTCATGAAGTAATTGAGACTTTGGTGGTTTGTTCGTAAAATAAATGGAGTCCCGAATAGATAGTGCTTCCATGTGTCTAGGGCTTGTAGAACAGCTAAAATCTCTTTCTCATAAATGCCCAAGACCCGTTCATCCATATTGTGCCTTCGGCTCTCATATGCTATGGAATGCTCTTCTTGAGCAAGACTGCTCCAAGGCAAGCATCACATTGGACCTCAAATGGCTTTGAGAGATCCGAAAGCATAAGGACTGGTTGGGATGTAAGCTTCTCTTGAGCTTGTCAAAAGCATTTTTCTCCTTAGCAGTCCATGTGAGTACTTAACGTCTTCTTTGTTAAGTCATGTAACGATCCTGCTATTTGAGAGAATTTTGCTATGAATTGTCTATAGTATCTACACATACCAATTAAGCTTCTTAGCTCATGTAGATTCCTTGGATTAGGTGATTCTTTTATTACCGCTAACTTTGATGGATCCATACGGATACCATCTTGAGAGATAATAAGACAGCATTGAATCTCTTGAAGGAAAAATTCACCTTTCTTTTGATTGATAAAAAGCTTGTTCTCCCTCAATGCTTGAAAATCACATGGAGATGTTGCTTGTGTTCCTCCAAGGACTTGGAGTAGATAATGATATCATCAAAGAACACTCCAGTGAATTTATGGTAGGGTCTAAAGATTTTCTCCATTAAGCTACTGAACATGGTTGGTGCATTAGTCAAGCCAAATATTCATAAAGGCCAAACATTATACGGGACGCGGTCTTTAGGATATCTTCATTCACTATTCTTATTTGATGGTAGCCACTTTTAAGGTCTATCCTATTGAAGTAGCTAGAGCCTTGAAGCTTATCAAACATATCTTGTACCCGAGGTACGGGAAATCTATTTTTGATAGTGATATGGTTTAGTGCTCGATAGTCCACACACATGCGCTATGTACCATCTTTCTTTTGCACTAAAAGGACTGGAGAACAAAAGGGAGAGGAGCTAGGCCTCACCATCCCGTTGTCTACCAATTCTTGTACTTGCCTCAGGATCTCTTCTTGTCGAGCTTGAGAAACTCAATAAGGAGGCTTGTTAAGTAGTGAGCTTCCTGGAAGGAGCTCAATTCGATGGTCATCATCCCCTTGTTTTGAAGGTAAGTCCATAGGGATATCATCGATGAACACATCTTGGAATCCTTTTAGAAAATTAGACAAGTGTAACTCTTCTTGATTCCTACCATTTACATTTGATGAAACATTAGGATATTTTAGGGACTCTTTGACAAAAAACATGTGCGCAAAAACTGAGCCCTTCATTGATTTATCAAAAGTAGGAGGATTTTGTGAGTCTTATAGTATGACCAGACTCACTAGCATCTATATACATGCTCTTTTCCCTATAGGTGAAGTAGATTCTCCTTTTAGGGAACTTCATGTTGGCAGCCATGCGGTTGAACCATGGTGCCCCTTGGATAGCATCCTCATGTTGGAGAGGAGAGAAAAAAAAGTCTTCTTTGTCGACACAGCTTTGGACATGAAGCCTCAACTTCCTAATCAAGGGAGTAATGGAGGCTTGGTGTCCCTTGAAAGCGGTATCGATAGTTACAGTATCTCCGATCTCAAAAGCTTGAATGCCCAACTTGGTGGCCAACTTCGTTGATATGAAGTTGTGAGTAGAGTCAGGGTCAAACAAGATGAAGGCATCATGTTCCCTTACCTTTCCCCAAGCGTAGGAAAGAGGTGATCCTTTGCAATGAGCATCCTCTTTTGGAGCTTCGATAGTGGAAGCTCTAGGAGTCTCATTGTGGGCATTTCTCTTCGGGCAAGAATGATAGCCATGTCCTTGCTTCCCCACACTTAAAAAAATTGTGGTCCTTACTAAAAGCCTCAGGCTCTTCAGTAGAGAGTTTATTTTTACCTTTATAAACTCCCTTCTCCATGGACTGATTATTGTTGTTGTTGTTGAAATTGCCTTGGGAGGAATTTTGGGCATTGATTTTCCCCTTTGCATCACTTTTTCCTTTGCTTTCCATGGGCTTGAAATTCCTGCTAGACCCTTGTTGAAAATTGATGCGCGAAGAAACCATAGTGTGGTGGATTACTTTGGTGATAGAACTAGGCCTTTGGGAGTTGACGTACTCGGCCATCTCTTCAGGTAATCTCGCACAAAATTGTTGCTTTTTCTTGGCAAAGTCTATCTTTTGAAAGACAGTAGATTTGAGATGTAAATCCCAAAACTTGTCCACATATTTGTGGATAGACTCATGAGAGAGAAGCTTCAAACTCTGCCATTCGGTAAGCACTTTGTCCTTTGCATCACTTGCAAGTAATTGCTTCATGATGGAAACTATGTTTTCCATGTCTTTGGGGCCTCACCATTGCCACGAAGTCTAGCCCACCATTGACGAGCCGATTTCTAGAAGTACATAGCTACATGGCGTAACTTGGAGGACTCCATGAAGCCCTCATCTCCAAAGGCCACATCAAATTGCTGGACGAAGGCAAATACTTTGTTGGTAGCACCAAAGGTGCCATCATAGGGTGAGAAAAGAGATACTCTTTTCTCCCTCTTTGAACTTCTTGAGCTTTTGTGACCTTCGCCATGCATGGTAAGATTTTCGATGTACTCCCCTCTTGTATTCTCTAGGACAATAGCCATAGCTTTCATCAAAAGAGGACAAAGGGGAAGAAGAAGGAGAAGAGGGTGACCTCTTTCTTGCCCTTTTCTTCCTTTGTTTTCTATCTTCCCTTTCGAAGTGACACAAAAAAGGACTGTGGGTTGACCGTTTCCTCTTGAGAGGAGTTGGCGACCGTCTAGACCGACGTCTTCGTGGAGCCACATCTTCAGATGAACTTAGGGTTTCATTACTTTCTTGTTCTTTGGATTCCTCCTCTTGTATGGGAGAGAGTATTATTTCGGGGGTCTAATCAAGAGGCCTCCTAAGCTCTCTCTCTTATTGGAGAGGAAGGGAAATCCCATAAGCACGAAGTTGTTGAGTAAATTCGGCTTGCAAAGCAGGGTTGCCCATAGCTTGCTGCAACCTACTAACAAGATAATTGATAAATATGGGTGGCATCATCATTAGCATCTTCATGTGCAAAATCAAAGTTATTAATGTTCATTCTACTCTCTTGGTTATTGTCAGCCATGCTAATTAAACTTATGTATAGTTTACTTTGTGATTTGGTACCCTCAAAAACCTTAGTCGCTACTCTTCGCTACCTTTGAAAATCAGTTCTTAAGTAGCCACACCCATAATAATTTAGACACTGTTGATTGCAAAGACTAGTGAAGAGGGTCTAACATTGCACGGTTGAGTATGGTTCCTGTTACGCTTTCTCGTAGCTCAATAATGGTTAAGCCAAAGGCAAGCCCCGATGATCCATTATTAAGACTATAGTTCCCAACGGTGTACCTCAAACTAAATCCTTCTCAACCAAGATAATAGATCCCTGTCCCCCCCACTTATCCTATTGCAATAACAGGCCCAACCTTTCATGGACAACTTAAGGACCTCTCTTCTTAAGCAAGAAAAGAGATACCAATAGCTTTGATACCAATGTAATGGAAATGGCCTATGAACTTTGAGAATAGCAGAATTAGGAGAATTAAAGAGAGCATTTTTGTGAGACTACTTTGAGAACATAGAGAGTGAACTTAATTGATGGTAGCAACATAACCATAGTACTTGATTAACTTGGCATGAACAATACTTTTGTAGGAGAGAGAGTTTAGAGAACTTCATAACAATTGAGGACCGGATTTATGTGGAGACGGTCTCCCTTCCAATAGGCTTTTGTATTTTAGATTCTCCCATCAAGAGAGACTTGGTACAATACAATCTTTGTGTTCCTTGTGACCTAGGTGATGAAGTGAAGATGGAAAGCTTCATGCATCATGAGCATACCATAGACTTTGTAAAAAACATTAACCATCCCCAGCCTCAGTCCCAAGGCCTCAAACACCTTCAAAGGTGGAGAGAGCTAGCAGGGAATGAGGGTAGGGAAGAGGAAGAAGAAACATTCATAGAAGAAAGAAATAGTTCTCACTTATCATCACTCTTCTTGCTAGCATACATAATAGCATAGCAATGAAGATGGAGAAGATGACAAGTTTAAGCATTGAAGCATGGCTCTTGGTTGGATTTGCATTCCATAGCTAAGAGTGTTGGTGTAGGGTCTCAACTTCTCTACAAGCTTGGAGAAGGATATGGAGCTCTTGCAATTTAAACTTCACACAATGTGTGTGTGTGTGTGTGTGTGTGTGGGAGAGTATACCCCCCAAGCTATCCCCCTTCTTGCTTTGGTCGACCCCCTTTTCTAGCTCAACATGGAAGCTCATTGGATCCCTGTAAGCCTGGCCAATCACATGCACAATGCATATCAAGCAAGCATGCTAGCCTTGGGAAAAGTGTCTCCCTTTCCCCTTTGAGAGAGAGGACTTGATACATGCATAGACAATTAATTAAATCCACTAAATTATCATTGGACCCCTTGGGAGGCCAACCAATAGGCTTTAGGCACACCATGAGGGCAACATGAAGAGGAGCTTGACAAGTGTCCTATTTGCTTTCTTTGTACCAAGCTTGCCTTGTGTGAGGGTGTGTGCTCTCTCTAGCCCCTACAATGAGGGCTCGCCCCCCTTAAGTAGGGATCTTGTTGACTTTATGGAACACCTTTCCCCCTCAAGCACCTTAGTCATGGAGCACCTTAGCACCTTAGTCACTGAATCACCTCAAGCACCTTAGTTAGCAAGAACGAAAAGCACCTCAAGCATCTTAGTTAGCAAGCACGACAAACACCTCAAGCTTGGGACGGGTTTCCACCTCAAGCACAACCCTAGCTTACCTAAGGTCAAAGTACTTTTAACACTAACCTTTGGAGGTCTTCAATGAAGCTAAACCTAAGGTCTTTAAGCTCCATTGGCTAGCAAGCTCTTTGATAGACCATCTCTCATTTGGACCCCTTTACCATTGGCCCTGTGTTGAGATAGATCTGTAAGCACATGTCTATATCCTAACCCTTGTTCCCGTTTATTCTACCACATCAAAGGATCAGTTTAATATGAGAAGATAATTTGGATTGGTTAGATATTAGATTTTATGACACTCTATGGGAGAGATTGGATCTATTGTTGGATGATAAGATCTCAGCCAAAATAAATTCAGGTACATAAATTTGGGAACCCGAGTTTACTATGGTGGTCAAGTTTACTTCGTCCCCCTTGCTCCCACCTCCCACCTTGGAGGATTGAAAGCAGGAGATGAGAGCCATGTGCCCTAACCACATCGCCCACGCACGCCATTATCGCAATAGGGAAGTAAACTCACGTACAAAGTAAAGTTGGCACTGTAATTTGTGTTTACTTCTACAGGAAGATCTACGACATCTCAATTGATGTTGGGGCCTTAGATTCATGGAGTCCTTTGATCCCATCTCCCATACCCATGTAAGATATAGTTTAGGCTCTCCCATGAAGGGTGGTGCAATGGGCCTAAATAGACCATATGGCTAAGGCCCTATCTCAAGCCTTTGTTGATAAAAAAATCTTGCATACTCTGCTACCAAATGACAAAGTTTGAGCCATCAAACTTTTTGATGTAGTACTCTTCCCTTTTGGAAGCACTACTCGTAGCCATGATCAAAAGAATGTAGCCAAAAACTTATGGCAAATCTCCTGGAACAATTTCAACAGATTTCCACCTAGAATAGGAGCAAAAACTCAAACCAAAATATAGTACAATAATTGTGTAAGAACATCTAGAACTGCCAAGAACGCATAAGATGGACTAGCGGGAAAAATCCGGCAGAGTCTCCTTTGTATGAGGAGTCAAAACTCAGCTCAAAAATGCATAAACTGCTCAAAAGAACAATCACTGGGCATATATTGCACAAAACCACTGTTGTGTGACTGCCAACTCGGTGTCAAAAGCACAAAAAAATTATCCAGATACATGTCCTATGGCGAGGGTACCATAAAGGGGAACTCCAGCTACATGTATCACAGAAAGTATCTCTACATTCGAGAATACCCCAGCTCAAAGAAAACCTGACGCTATCGACCCTCCAAAGGCTAATGCAGACAAAAATGAACTAGCCACATTCTCTGAAAGAGCTCTTCCGGTCGGAGTCTCAGAAATGGCCGGGAAAAATTGCCAAACTAGCCAAAAAATGGCTCCACACAAAGTACAATGGGTAGTGTCCGGAACTCAACGTACATGAGTGAAACGTGCTCAAACAGATGCCAAGAACTATTCCATGCAATAAAGTGATCCCTGTGGGGATATCTTCTCTCAAAAGAGCTCAGTAGCACTAGATGTGCTCACACAAAAATGCATCTGTCAATGCATCTGTCCGTAGAGAAACTACTGTCGAAATGATTGCCAAATTGCCTATGAAAGTTTTGTGTCTGAAAACCTAGAGAATCTGTGTGTAAAATCAACTAAAAAACCCCTGTGACCTGTAACTTCCATGTCGGTATCGCTATGTGCCGATTTCCACCGCCATGCGGAAATACATTAGTCGAATAGCAGTGAAAGGTGTCGTAGCCAAAAAACTGTGCCGTAGAGCGTGATCAGTGCGCTCGGTGCCAATGCCGTGTGTCACTCCTCTATGGTAGAGGTACCTCACCCGTGCATGTGGCAAGCAACGCTATCGATCGCGGGGAAAAGTCATCCGCGTGAAATCGATGTTAGATCGAATGTCAAAAATCCGCCTGTAATGGGAGTAATGCCGCACCCATGCCGAAACGGAGTAATGTCGTGCCGATGCCAAAACGTGAGAGTTGATGACGGAACGGCTCTAGTTGTTGATGTCGATGTCGTCTCCCACTGCCGGACAGGAGTGGCTATCCGAATAGCCGTAGACGTGCGGAGGTCGAGGTCATCGATGCTTGAAGCCACCGTTGACTCTCTCTCTCTCTCTCTCTCTCTCAATGCCTGAGAATGGTGTTGGAGATGCCCATACACTCAATCACTCTCTCACTTTTTTCTCTCTCACAACGCTATCTCTCAAAGTTGGTCTCTCTCTACTCAAGTTCGGGGCTCAGAGTTGATTGAGGGGCTCGATGGTGGTTGCGTGGGAACAAAGCCTTGCACACAAAAGGCTCAAAATTTAAAAATAAAAAAAAGAAATTTAATTGCTGACAATTTCTGTCTATTTCTGGTGACTGTCTAAGATCCGGGGGGAGCGCACGTGTGTGTGTGTGGACTTTCACTAGCTTTGGTTCTTGCAGCTCGCTACACACATAATGTGTGTGCATTGTGCACTGATATCTTTCCCTACTGCTTCAAATCCTGCAGTGTTGTGCTTTGAGTGTCTGAGCTTGCCTGCTGTCGAAATTGAGACCTTTATGCCCCTTCTCGACTCGGTGGCCTGATGCCCCTTTGCTCACACGCTCACAAGCCTCCTTGGTCCCAACCTGCTCAGTGCTCCAATTTGTTGCTCACGGGTCTAGCTACCCCATGTGTGTGTTTAACTTGCAAGTTGTGTGCCAACGCTACCGACTCCTGCTCTCGGTTATGCATTGAATTGCTTTTTGATTGTCAAGCTTGGCCCTGTTCTGTTGCAGATGCCCTGTCGACCAAGCCTTCAATGTCGATTTATGCAAGCTCGACACTGGCTTGCATTCCTACACACACCACCCTAATTTGCTGCTCATCTTGTCTTCCAGGCTTTGGTACTCGGATTCCATGTTCCTGCTGTTTGCCTTCCAAGCTTTGGTACTCGGATTTCCTGGTCCTGCTACATCAAGCTCTACCCGCTACCTCTGTGCAGAGCTTGCCTAAACTCCTCTTGCTTGGTGTCGGTACACACGTGAGTAGCGGAGAGGAGGTGCTGGGGCTGCCTATGCTCTGATACCAATTAATGGTGCTGATGTGGAGTGTTCAAGGAAGGGAAGAAGAAGGGGGAAGGGAAGAGCACACTACACAGAGCAATATCTCTCTCCTCCTTATTTGCTATATGAACCAAAAAGAGTAAGTGGGCGGTCGCCCGCTCGGCCATAACTGGCCACGCGCCTGAAATCCAACATATAAGACCCTTATATATCTTGTAGGCTATGGCTCATCAATCTCCACATTAAAATCATCTGAAAGGTTAAGATATTTTGAAAGAATATCAATAGGCTTTGCCCTGCCATCTTTGAGCAATATCTAAGATCGGACTTTGCTCTGCTGAAAGTGAAAATCCTCCTCCTTCTTCTCCCGGTCTTGATACCCTACTCTTGCCACTCTCTTGCAAGCATGGCCATCTCCTCTTCATGGAGAGCCCTCTGTATTTCTCTCTCCTCTCTTGTTTTTTTGACCTTTTCAATCTCTGACCGACGTTCCTTTTGACGCTTCTTCTTAGCTTTTAGCGATACTTTCAGTAGGAGTCACGTTCAATCTTTATTTTTTTCCATATAATTCTTAGTCAGATTGGAACCGCCAAAAAATTGCTATTGTTTGAGTAACCCTCAACTACTTCTTGGGACTTCAACTAAGTATCATCTTGCAGATGGGTGCTTGCAGTTTATCCAAAGCCTTTGGATGTTGCCTGTCATTGCATCTGCAAGATGGTGGTGGTGGCAGTAATTTTTGTAAATCTTCTTGTGCGGGTATGTGGAGTTTTTGCAAAGAGGGGTGATGTTTATTGCTATCGATGGTGTCTGTAGGTGGTTTCTAGGATGCGAGATTGCAACAGATGTCTCACTACAACCCCATTTATTTGTAGCAACACGAGCTAAAAAGATGCGATGGCGGGCTTTGTCTCGCAGGCATTTTTTGGATTAAAGATTGATGTTTTATGGTTAGGATTGAGCCAAGTGGATCAATACCTTGGCTTTATTAGAAAAGAGTACCTTGGGCTCACCAAGTAAAGATTGGCTTACTTCTCATAATATTAATGCAGTCTTTTAAACTAAACTAATTGCATTACTTAAAAATCCCCTCCTGCCCCCCCCCTAAATAGAAGCAAAAAACCTTTCGACGTCTCTGCTTCTCTTCCCCTTTGTGTGTTTACATTTCTCCCCTGGCCTAGCTTTAGACTCCGAGATGGAGGCCAAAGATTTTAAAAGGTGGAATTCTTGTTGAGGGTTTGTACTATGCCTAGGTTGAGGGAAAAGTACCCTATTGCATCAGAAACCACCGGTGATGATCTACTCCCATCTTGTTAGAGCCATACGGTTCCCCATGGAGGCTATCCCTAGCCTGCATAACCACTTTAAACTATCCTCAGAGATATATGAAAATATCTACAAAAACATGCCTTGTAGGTCTCCACCCATAGGCCTTGCCTTCGAGACTCCAACATGGAGGCCGCAGGCCTTCATGAGCCACATGCAATAGATGTTCACATCACCTATAGGCCTTGTGTTGACCCACGGGTCAGCAATACGAAATAACTCAAAAACACTTTATTTTTTGAGAGTTATGCCAAATGATGCAGATTATGGTTATAAATACCATTTGTAATGAGTAGCTAGTCTAGTTGCATAAGCCAGGGTGCAATGGCACTTCCAGGCTGTAAATACAAAGTCATTTGACCCATTGAACTTTGTTTTAGATTTAACCTATGGTAGCCTTAGTATATAAGGTACCTAGGTCATTTTGTAAAAAGAACTTTTATCATAATCATAGTTTTAAGCTTCTATTGAATGTGTGTGAGAGAGAGCGTGAGCTTCATCCTGACGCTACTTCCCGCTCGTTCATCACATTGGAGATCCGGTTGCACCATTGTGATAGGCCTGGAGAGAGCTACGCGACAACGCCAAGCATTCCATGATGCGAGACGGAGCATGGTGTTGATGCATCTACGAGCTATTTGTGGTCGTAAGTATATCAAACGATGTCTTTTTTTTCTGCATTCAAGTAGTCGTTAGAATTGTGGTGACATAAGCTATACATAGATACTCATAGATTTCATTTTCGAGCACTTCTGAAATTTTGCTCCGTCTTCATACATGTTTTTTGCAGATGGGTTTGGAGTGAGGATTTTGAGTGTAGAGGCTTTGGGAAAAGTGTATCCTAGTGAAGAGATGGTGTTCCTAATTTTTGTATGATTCTGGTATGGTTTCCTTCCATTTGTGTGTATGTGGGTTGGGTGGTGTAGTTGAGAGCGATGAGATTCTTGATTGTGGTTTAGTTGGCCTTCCAGAGTGTTGTATGTGTGGGATGGTCTCAGCCTGACAAGCTAAAGAGATTTCCTTTGTGCACCTATCGTGTCATCTGTTTCTTTGATTGACATTATATTGATCTCGGTAGTGTTGCATGCACTTTGTAGGTGGTGTGATTCGCTCGTGCAACATTGGCGCCATTGCCGAGGACAGAAGGACTTGAGTAGGTAATCCTACTAACACTCATGTGATGGTTGCTTGATTTAGTTTGGGCTAAAGAGAGCATTTTTCTTAAGTGGATTCGGAAGAGGTTATTCCGAGATCAAGTGGACAGCCAGGAAGCGTGTGTCTTGCAGAGGGTCTACGACTAGATAGATCTAGTTAGGATTTGAAGTACTAGTTGTAGATTAGAGTAGTTGTTGGTGGTCGAGTGATTTGTGAGGTGATAAAAGCGTTTGCTAGTTCGTGTGTACCAGCAAAGTCTTTTTTCTACTCATAAATGCAAAACCCCATATGATGTGTAGGAGTAGCTTTAGGTAAGTAATATGATCTGATCTAGAGCTATTCATTATTACTGATTTATTTGCTGAAGTCCTTGTTTGCATTTAAAATCATGAAAAAGTCTGCTTTTGAGGGAAAAATACAATAAACAGATTTTTGTTGACATTTTTTCATGACTGATTGGTATTGTGCATATAAGAGAGCATTTGCACGAGTTCTGTGTACAAAAACTAAAATTCTATAAACTTGGACATCATATGCGTATGATGTCTCAAGAGGCATCTGGAGACCAAATTTGACAAATTTGACTGCACCAGAGTGTTCAAAAGGGGGGTTTTACCTTAAGTACACATTGAGACTAGAGTGTTGACCAACTCTTAACACCTAAAAGATGAAAGACGGAGTGTCAAAACGAAAAAAAGAGAAACTTGTGATTCTGAGCACATTTTTGCATGAAAATTGGTAAAGGTGCTTGAAATCCAGTGCTGAAGACTTGGGGATGCTAGTGGTTCAATTGTAGCCAAAATTTCATCAGTAGTACACTTATGATGTCGGAAGGGTAATTCTGGAAGCCAAAATAAACTTTTGACCCTATACCCATCTTCTGCAAGTTGTGTTGAGCACATACACCAAATTTCATGTCATTTGGGCATATAGATTGAGAATTGAGGGGGTTTTACTCTTTCGGAGGATTTCCTTGATAAAAGTTGGTGATTTTGAGCAATTTTGACATCCAAAATTTTCTATGAGCACATAATCAGGATTTACATACCAAGGGGCACCTAGGGTAGAAGCATAAGTCAATTCTGACCACCTAGACATCATGCATATATGATGTCTTAGAGGCTAGGTTTTGGGTCAAAAGATGCATCTAAGTGCACCCTTGTGATCTAGAGCATTTAGAAAGTAAATAGGCCAAATTTCATTGAACTTGAAGCATTTGTGGGCTTGTAAAGGCCACAAGACAGATCTAGGCAAAGTGAATGCTTGAACTGACCATAACTTGCACAAAAATTATTGAAATTCAATTTTGAGAGTTGTTGTGGGTTACTAGTGTAGTGAGGACCTCTATAGTGAATTTCACTTCATTCAGACCAATTAGACATCATATGCGTATTTTATGTCTAAAGGAAAATTTAAGGGACCAAAGTTGACATCAGAGCATAGTAGGGTGTTTAGCACCACAAAACAAGCCTCTATACCAAATTTCATCCAATTCTGAGCACATAAACATCATATGCGTATGATGTCTCAAATCCAGACGTGAAAGTCCAATTGCACTTCTGACCACACAGGAGGTGGAGATGATGTGTTAAGCTTGTTTGCAAAATTTCATCTCATTTGGACACATATCTTTGAATTTAAGGAGATTTTTGCAAATCCATGAAGATAAAGGTGAAAAAGTATTGATTTTGAGCATTTTTTACATCCTTTTTTTTCGTGAGCACATATTCTTGTTGTATGCATCAAGGAGCACCTTGGATAGAAGCAGAAGTGAAATCTGAGTTAAAAAACATAATACATGTATGATGTCTTAGAGACCAGATCTGGATCAAATCAGACATCTGAGTAATCCCTAGTGTCCCGGAGCATAAAAGAAGTCCCTAGCCAAAATTTCATTGCATTTGGCGCACATTTGGGCTAAAAAGTGCCAAAAGAGAGAAATTGGGCAAGATTCATGCTTGTATTGTTCATAACTTGCACAAAAAGTGTTGAAATTGAATTTTGAAATTTGCTAAGAGTTGGTTGAGTGATAAAGAGTCTTTAGGATAAAACTCACTTCATTCTGACACACAAGACATCATACATGTATGCTGTCTCAAGCCCCAAATTTGTACCCAAAGCTTGCATATGAGCTTAGAAAAATGTTTCCCATCACAAGATAGGCCTAGAGACCAAGTTTCATTCAATTTGGATCACTTTTGGCTTAGTTAACCTCTCAGGCCAGTTGCAAGAAACTAGACAGAAAAAGGAGTGATAAGACTTGTCTAAAAGTGTTAGAATCGCAAACTGAGACTTGAAGTGGTTAGAGTACATCAAGGAGAGTCTACTGTTAAAGTTTAGTGCATTTTTGAGTCAATAGACATCATATGCGTATGAAATCTCCAGACATAGGTTGAGTGTTTTGGCCATATCTTGAGCTCTCGATATCGGATTTAGATTTAAAAAAAAATCAAAATGAAGCTCCAGAGTAGCTCTATAAGATTTAATGTGACCCCATGAACAACAATCAAAGACCCTTTGGGTCACCCGTGGTCGGTCAACATCCGAAGAAACGTCGTTTAAGGCCTCAAAATGCATCCAAAAGTTAGGACTGTCTAAAAGTGACAATTTGAGAGAATTGTGAGGAGGGGTCGCGGTTTTGGATTCGAGTCGAAAGCTTGGCACTGGTCTGTGAACAGACATTTCCTAAACCCTCAAACTAAGGATGTGTATCTCTCCCTTATGGCATAACATGATTGGTTCTTCCTGCTTAATAAGCAGTGGGGGAAATTAACTGGGGTTTGTCAGGCTTTAATTAAGTAATGTATCAAGTAGAAGTAGTAGAATGATTTACATAGCACAAAAAAGCTAACAGTAGCAAATGCGACTTTGATCACCTTGATGGAGGAACAAAGGAGTCACCAACGAAGAAGAGCAAACAAAAATGGTAGACAAACCAACCTTCATTGGGTTACATATCTTGTCCTTGATGAGGCAGATTGAGTGCTAGACATGGGTTTTGAACCTCAAATTAGAAAAATTATCTCCTAGATTCGGCCTGACAGATAGACTTTCTATTGGAGTGCAACTTGGCCAAAGGAAGTTGAAGGTTTAGCCATACAATTTCTACAGAATCCTTACAAAGTTGTCATTGGTTCACAAGATCTGAAAGCCAACCATTCAATTCTACAGATTGTAGAGGTTGTTTTTGAGAATGAGAAATACTCAGAATTGATAAATGTACTGAAGCGAGTGATGGATGGATTTTTATCCATTGATGATGATAAGAGTCAAGTTGAACGAGATTGGGTTCTTTTTGAACCTAGATCTTGCAATAGCCATATAATGACCACAACAGATGTTGCAACTCGGGACTTGGATGTGAAGGACATAAAGTTCGTCATCAACTATGATTTTCATGGATCATAGTTCTTGCTGTGGTTTGACAAAAGTATAAGCAGTGGAGCAAAAAAACAACAAAGACTGCACTGACGCCACCAGAAGATGATGCTCTAGAATTAGATAACAAGGAGGACTTGGAGGATGAGCTTGATTTTATCTTCTGGAGCTGAAGTTTTGAAGGAGAATAATTACGTTGTTGATCCAGAGGGTGATAAAGCAGACTTGGATCGCAAGCGAGCGGAGGTACTAGAAGAGAAACAACATAGGTTGCAAGACGATAGTAAGTTTTGTTGCTGGGATGGATGATGATAGTGCATAGCTGACAATGCATGAAAGATGATGCTATCCTTGACTCGCATGTGGAAGTTAATCTTAATCTGGAGTCACAGGTTTACTGGTGGCATGAAAAATATCGACCCAAGAAACCCAAGTATTTACCTGGTGAGTCTAATATGTTGTTGGGCTTCTTTGACAGTACATGCGGCCGCTTGACATGATATAAGCCATTGCTTTTCACTCAAGTTGGATGGCCTTAGTTATTTATGAACAATAGCAATAAAAACATGCGGCCGCTTGTCATGATATAAGCCAGTGCTTTTCACTCAAGTTGAATGGCCTCAGTTATTTCTGAACTACATCAGAAAGATAGCCCTCTTGCTCAAAAAGTCAACCCGCAAAAACCTTGCAAAACTCAACCCTCCTGCATATAGCATGATCCGAACTGCAACCCATTACAAGGGATAAAACACATCACAAAGGAGTGTAAGAGAGTACACCTCTGCCCACCCAAAATTGATCATAAAAGTCGCAACAAATCAACCTTGCTGCTAGATTGTACTCAGTTAAAAAATAGACCAAAACAAGCCCACAATGAGCGCTAGTGAATAGACAAGCCAAGTTTCCGTGATCAAAGTTTAACTGAATACAAGCATCCATAACTCTTTATGTAATGGATTTTTGTTATAGAACATAAATTTAGATCAACTTCTCTTTACTTGTTAAGCTTAATCAATATCCTACATCTTCTATATTTGTCTTACTGTTTGTTTTGTGTGTGGCAAAGAAGACGTATACCCACAACACTAGACATTTTGATTGCATAAGTGTGACTCCAGATCGACCACACTGCAAGGTCCATTATCTTCATCCAATTCCCATGCCTATGTGTTTGCTTGGTGCAACACATAAACGTAATGGGATAGGGCACAACGTCTGTTTGTTATAATTTTTGGAGAGACCACAATGCCAACTCTCCACCATACTATTGTATGGCACTTCTGCCTGACATGCACTATATACTTTACACTTCTAGTCTGTGCTGTTTCATTGCAAGACGATATGGTTAACTATTCACATTTCTTTTTTTAAGCTTGACTCAAATATTGGCATGTAGATTGGACAATTGAAAAGCACCAATATAACAATGCAGGTGAGTAAAGCACTTCATTTCTTGTTGCAATTCATTGATGCTCTAACCATTTTCTTGTTTCTTTGGAGCCACGCTCGTAACAAAAATAGCGCTTGAACTAATTTGTCAACAATATCAGTGCAAATAGACTCGAGGATAGATAAGCAAGGATTGCAAGGTATGCTGCTACAACTCTCTCTCTCTCTCTCTCTCTCACACACACACACACACACACACACACACACACACACACACACACACACACACACACACACACACACACACACACACACACACACACACACACACAATCAAATCAATGCAAAAAAATGACTCTCTCGCTCTCCCTCTCTTTCTTTGAGCATTGTGTGTAAGAAATTCTCTCTCTCTATTGGGGGTTCCATCATTGCATAGCTCCCATGACCAACAAGATTATCAATCCAGAGGGATGAGCTACCTGGCTAGGGCATGGAAACGCTCACACAATTAGTGAGCTAATCATGGCAACATGAATGGTTGACTCTACGAGGTGAGCTTCTCGGCCTATGGAGGAGCTAAGCCACAATGATGGGCAATCTCCACATCCACTTCCCTTCACCTTAAATCAACCCAATCACACACACTAACGATTGCAAGACGCACACAACACTAACCCTATCATGAAACACACTAATTGAAAGCACACACACATAGATCTATCGAGCACCACACTCCAGTCAAACCTACATGCACACACAAGCAAGAGAAGGCAATTAAACAAGATTAGAGAGGGATTAACCCTAATTACTTAAGATCTAGCTAATCAAAGCATCATAGGCAATCACAAAAAGCATGAGAGAGGCATAGTGAAAGAGAATTAAGCATTGATTAGTGTTAAAAAAATCACATGAGCAATGAGAATCTCAAGGACTCCATAGCGGCTACACACCTCAAGAGCTCTCACCAAAGAGTGCTCTCAACAAATGAGCTTGAAAATCCTAATTTCTTTTACACACTGCCTTATATACCTAGGGTGAACATATGCAATGTCCGGGCGGCCAAGGCCTTTAGGGCTCCACCACTTACTGAATCTGCTACCTAGGCACACTAACTGACCTGTTCTTTACAGCTTGGAACTCCCATTGAGCCCGTAACACATTAAAATAATACAATGGCTTGAAATCAATCGCGAATTTATAATACATGACCATTTTGGGAAATGTGAAAAATGTGTAACTCCAATCTTTACTACTTCTTCATGTTGATCTTTGATGTGCATCCATACGTCTTTGGTCTTTAGCAGCTCCTGTTAACTGACTCAGTTAACATTCCCCCCTTCCGATTTTAGTGCCCATCCCCTCGGGCACTGTTGAAAAGTGTCATAATAATCAATATCTAATTCTCCTAAATGATTTTCTCATATTAAACTGATCATTTAATGTGGGGAAGACCAGGGGAGACAAAGCTAGAATATTGGTTAAGCTAGCAGACCGGCCACAATAGGGATCCAAAGGAGGGAAAATAGGGATCCAAAGGGGGGGCCATCTGCAAAAGAGCCATGTGCAACAATGGGCTAAAAAGACCCTAAGGTTCAGCCCATTAAGACTTCCAAAATGCTAAGGTTCCAAAATTCAAAGGTTGTGTCCAAAGGTCAACCCTAGGGAAAATGGATGCTTTATGTGTGCCCTAAAAGTCTTTGCACATCCCTACATGGGAGGGGGCGAGCCCTAAAGGTAGGGGATGAGAGAGAAAGCCACACACACACACACACAGGCTCCCTTTACACAAAGGGAATGAGGGACACATGTCAGCTCCCTAGACCAGATGCCCACAAGGTGTGCCCAATTTCTATTGGATGACCCTTGAAGTGGACCAATGAAAATTAAGCTAGATTAAATCTAGTTTAATTAATTTAAAAACATTTAATAAAAGAAACCAATGAGAATTAAGTCTCCCAGAAGACTATTGGGCAGTCTCCCAAGGGGTCAAATGAGCATTCAGGAGCCCCATGGCTTGCCTGATTCCTATTGGCTAGGAGGCAAAGGGGTCCAATGAGAGTTTAGTTTAATTATTAAATTACCTAAGACTCTCACAAAAGGGGAAAGGGTGACACATGTCAGAAGGCTATCACTTATGCTGCTTAATAGCCATTGGCTGGACTTGGGGAGGTCCAATGGGGAGCCTGCAAGAGCAAATAGCAAGAGGGCTCGCCCAAGAGAGAGAGGGGGCTGATTTTTGCAAGGCATTATATCACACACACACTCACACAAGCTCATGTGTGAAGGAAGAGAAGACTATCTCTTCCCAAGCTTTAATGGAGAACTCATCACCTACTCCAAGCTTGTGAGATAGAAGCCTACATCAACACTCTCTTGGCATGTGGATGCAAATCCAACCAAGAGCCAAGCTTCAATGCATGCTCATCTCCTCTACCAAGCTAATTACTAAGCCAAGCTATGCTACATATGAGTGATTATGTGAGGAGATGTACATATTTCTCGTAAGATACTCCTTCCTCTCAATCTACTCTCATACCCTGCTAGCTCTCACCATCTTCGAAGGTGTGTGAGGTCTTGGGTCTGAGAACAGGGATAATTAAAGTTTTGTTTGTTAAGTGTTTTGCTTAGTGCATGAAGTTTCCATCTTCATTGCACTAGCTAGTCTTGAAGGAACACAAAGAATTGTATTGTACAATGTCTCTCTTGATGGGAGAAACCATAATACAAAGCCTTTTGGAGGGGGGACCGGCTCCATGAAAAACCGGTCCTCAACTATTGTCAATAGCTTAATTTCTCTCTCTTTTGAAAGTATTGTCGATGCTATCTAACTAGGTGTTATGCTTTTTATTGCTCTCTCCACCCAAGCACTCTTGTAATTCTCATTAGGAATCTATTCTAATGAAATGCCCACTATGTTCATGCTAATTTCCGCTACACATAAGTTATTAGGCCATTAAATGTAACATTGGTATCATAGCTCAAGGTTTCTCTTTTCTTGCTCAAGAAGGGAGGTCCTCAAGCTAGCTACAAATGGTTGGTATTATTAATTGCCTGTGAGTAAGTAGAATAGGGATTTTTCAGCCTTGCAGTGCGCCTGTCTTTGTGCAGTTAACAGGGCATCACCGTCGAGAGCTATGGTCTTAATAGTGGAGTCCTACGGGGCTTGCCTACGGCTTAACCACTATTGAGCTATTAGAAGCTTGACAGGAGCCGGTGCTGTTTTGGTGTCGAAAGACCCTCTCTTCTATTCCTTGCAATTAATGGTATTCGAGCCGCGGGTACAGTAGCTTGAGTGCTTTTTCTAAAGGGGTAAAGAGGAGTATCAACTAGGGCTTGAAGTGCCAAAGTACACCTAAAAAGTTTACACCTAAAAAGTTTACACCTAAAAGTTGTTAGAATGGCTGACAATAGTAAAGAGAGTGAAATTAATGTTGATAACTTTGATTTTTCTCATGAGCAAGCTACTAATGATGCTTCAATGCTTGTTAACTATCTTGTTTCTAGGCTTCAACAAGCCATGGGCAATCCATCTCTCCAAAGTGAAGTGCAACGGCAGCTCCGTGCTCACGGGATTCTCCAAGTGCATCACCATGACGAGAGAACACCTAGGAAGCCTCCTTGTGAGACTCCCAAAAGAGGTCTCTCTCCGATTCGGGAAGAAGAAGAGAATCCTTATGAAGGGCTCAAGAATTTACTTCTTGATGATGCATCTCCTTCCCAAAGGAGAACTCAAGAGCCTCCAGCGAAGGAACGAGAAAGAAGCGAGTCTCCCGCCACCTCGGCGGAGATGGCTCCACGAAGACGGTGGGCTAAACGCTCTCCATCACCACCAAAGCGGAGAAGACCATCGCACTTTTCTCCACGCCATAATTCAAAGAGGGATGAAAAAAGTCAAGAGAAGAAAAAGGCAAGAAAGAGGACACCCTCTTCTCCATCTTCTTCATCCTCCTCCTCTTATGAAAACTATGGTGAAGACGACAAAGATCAGGACAAGAAAAAGGTGAGAAAGAGGTCACCCTCTTCTCCACCTTCTTCAAATTCTTCATCTTCTGAAGAAAGTGATGGTGCAACTTTTGAACCATAAAAAAGAAGAGGCCATAGGAAATCCTATGCCGCATAGAAGAGGTCGTCCAAGCTGAAGAAATTCAAAGAGGGAGGGAAGGGTATCTCTTTCCTTACCTATGATGGTACCTTTGGTGCCACGGACAAAGTCTTGGCCTTTATCCAGCAATTCGATGCGGCGTTTGGAGATGAGGGCTTCACGGAGTCCTCTAAGCTACGCCATGTAGCTATGCACTTTTAAAAGTCCGCCAGACAATGGTGGTCTAGCCTACGAGCCAACGGTGAAGCTCCACAAACATGGAAAGCTTTAAGAGCTTCCATTATGAAGCAGTTTTTGGCCACCGATGCCAAAGACAAAGTACTCACCGAATGGCGAAGCTTAAAGCTCTCTCCCAATGAATCTATCCACAAATATGTAGACAAGTTTTGGGACCTACAACTCGAAGCCACTGTCTTCAAAAAGTTGGATTTTGGAGAGAAAAAGCAACAATTTTGTGCGGGCTTAACCGAAGAAATGGCGGAGTATGTCAACTCCCAAAGACCACGTACCATATCGGCGGTAATACACCACACTATGGTCGCCTCTTGAATCAATTTCCAAAAGGTGGAAAAAAGAAATAATAAGCCCCCGGAAAACAAGGGTTCCAATGAGCCTAAGGGGAAGGACAATGTCCAAAAGTCTCCTAAGGGCAACTCCAACAAAGCTAAAGAGAAGGGAGTTTACAAAGGTAAGAATAAATTCTCTCCGGAAGAGCTTGAGCGTTATCGTAAGGATAACCAATGTTTCAAGTGCGGCGAACAAGGGCATGCATACCGCGCTTGTCCCCAAAAGAACAACCGCCAAGATCCTCCTAGAGCTTCCTTGGTTGAAATCCAAGAGGAGGAGACTCACCAAACTCACCACAAAGGATCTCCTCTATGCCATGCTTGGGGAAAGGTAAGAGAACATGATGCTTTTATTCTCTTTGACCCTGGTTCTACTCACAATTTTATATCTATAGAGTTGGCCACCAAGCTAGGAATACAATCCTACGAGATGGGAGATGTCCTACCCGCAGACAGTGCCTTCAAGGGGCAAGAAGCTTCAGTCACTCCCTTAATCGGGAAATTGAGGCTTCATGTCCAAGGCTATGTGGACAAAGAGGACTTCTTTATCTCTCCTCTCAAGCATGAGGATGTAATCCTAGGGGCACCATGGTTTGACCGCCTGGCTGCCGATGTTAAATATCCTGAAAGGAGAATCTCCTTTAAGTTAAGGGAAAAAGACATGTATATAGATGCTAAGGAAATGGGTAACACCATCCCCATTGTACATACACCAGCTTTCAACAAGTCAATAAAGAGCTCTATTTCCGTGTACATGATTTTTGTTAAAGACTCTCAAAATGAACCTAATGCTTTAGCAAAAGAAAATAAAAGCAACTAAAAGGAATTAGAGTTATCCAATTTTCTCAAGGGGTTTCAAGATGTTTTTATTGACGACATCCCTTGTGAGCTACCTCCGAAACGAGGTAATGATGACCATGCAATTGAACTTCTTCCAGGAAGTTCACCGCCTAATAAACCTCCTTATAGAGTTTCTCAAGCTCAACAAGAGGAGATTATGCGGCAAGTGCATGAGTTAGTTGAGAAGGGTATGGTTAGGCCAAGCTCATCTCCATTTTGCTCACCTGTGCTATTAGTGCAAAAGAAAGATGGCACATATCGTATGTGTGTCGACTATAGAGCACTAAATAGGATCACTATCAAGAATAGGTTTCCCGTTCCACGGGTAGAAGACCTATTTGATAAGCTACAAGGATCGACCTACTTCAGTAGGATTGACCTAAAAAGTGGCTATCATCAAATAAGGATAGTTGATCAAGACATTGTAAAGACCGCATTTTGTACTACATTTGGTCTTTACGAATACATTGTCATGCCTTTTGGCTTGACCAATGCACCAGCTACATTCAACCGCTTGATGGAGAAGCTGTTCAGGCCTCATCGAACCTTCACTGGAGTGTTCTTTGATGATATTATCATCTACTCTAATTCATTGGAGGAACACAAGCAACACCTCTAGATAATATTTCAAGTTTTAAGAGAGAATAAACTTTATGTTAAGCAAAAGAAAAGTGAATTTTTCTTGCAAGAGATTCAGTATTTAGGTCACATTATCTCTCAAGATGGCATCCAAATGGATCCATCCAAGTTAGAGGTAATAAAAGGATGGCCTAAACCAAGGAATCTTCATGAACTAAGAAGCTTCATAGGTATGTGTGCATACTATAAACGCTTCATAGAAAAGTTCTCACAAATTGCGGGACCATTACATGACCTAACAAAGAAAAACGTTAGGTATACATGGTCTGCTAAGGAGAACAATGCTTTCGAAAAGCTTATCTCTCAACCTGTACTTACACTACCGGATCTCTCAAAACCATTTGAGGTCCAATGCGATGCTTGTGGTGATTGCCTTGGAGCTGTTTTGCTTCAAGAAGGGCACGCCATAGGCTATGAGAGTCGAAGGCTCGACCCTGTTGAGCAAGCTCTAGGCATATACGAAAAGGAACTCCTTGCAGTTCTACATGCCTTAGACTCATGGAAGCACTATTTATTGGGGACTCCTTTTATTCTGCGAACGGATCACCAAAGTCTTAAGTACTTCATGATGCAGACCAAGCTCTCCAACAAACAAATGAGGTAGGCAAATTTCCTTTCGCAATTTCATTTTCATATTGCTCACATTGCTGGCAAGCATAATCAAGTAGCTGATGCACTCTCAAGACGGCCGAGAGTGAATGCGGTTTCCATAGCAACTCACAATGATCTATCTTCAATGATAGATGAGTATGCTATTGATCCCGATTTTAGAGATGTGATTTCAGCCCTTGCATTAGGGAAGAAAGAAGAACCATTTACTTTACAAGATGGTTATCTTCTCTATGGCAATAGACTATGCATTACTAACTCACTACGTGAGAAAGTAATGTATGAATCTCATGCTCCACCTTATGCGGGGCATAGAGGGATTCAGTCTACCTTAAAGGGAATTGAAACATATTTCTATTGGCCTACCATGAAAGTGAACATACAAGAGTATGTTTCCAAATGTGTGGTATGCCAAAAGACAAAATTTGATAGAGGGAAGCAACTTGGATTGCTTCAACCCTTGCCAATCCCTAATTCACCATGGGAGAGCATATCCATGGATTTTGTCTTTGGATTGCCTAAGTCTATCCATGGGAATACGGGAATATGGACGATAGTAGACAGGTTAGTAAACAAGCTCATTTTATACATGTCAAAAAGACTATCAAAGCCCATCAAATGGCAACCCTCTTTATTTCACAAATTTTCAAGTACCATGGCTTGCCCATGTCCATAGTGTCGGATAGAGATCCTAGAATGACCAGTAATTTCTGGAAGGGTCTCTTTGAGAATTTAGGAACAAGGCTAAACTTCTCTTCGGTCTATCATCCACAAACTGATGGCCAAAGTGAAATAGCTAACCTAACCATTCTCGATCTACTAAAAGCCTATGTAACGAAAGTAGATCAAAGATCCCAATGGGAGAAGTACTTACCCTTAGTGGAGTATGCTTACAATAACACTGTACATACTTCCACGGGAAAAGCACCTTTCGAGGTAATTGAGGGAAGATCAAAAAGTCCCTTGCTACTTAAGGTACATGGGAAGATCTTCGCTGCAGATGAGTATAGCCGAGACCTACAAGAATCTTTCCAAAAGATTAAGGATGCTATCTCTATCTCACAGCAAAGGCAAAAGGCTGCTGCTGACAAGCACAGAAGAGCCCAAGCCTTTAAAGAAAACGATTGGGTCTTGTTAAAGTTTCCCAAGGCTCGATTAAGGCACACGACGGGCAAGAATCCTACGGGCCACCAAAAGTACTATGCTAAACTAGCAAAAAGGTACTATGGTCCCTTCCAGATTCTTAGGCCAATCAATGAGATGGCCTATCAACTCAAGTTGCCCAATCATTGGCTCATACACAATGCTTTTCATGTGAGCCTATTAAAGCCTTACAAAGGAGAGCCACCTCAAGAACCAACTATTGAAGACCCACCGGAGATCGAGGACCAAGAAGAGGTGCTGCAGCCCGAGTCCATTCTCCGACATGAAGACAAGATACTAAGAGGCGGTAAGACTATCCAACGATATCTTATTAAGTTTAAGAATTATCCTTTTGAAGATGCTAGATGGATGCAAGGCATACAATTAAAGGATAACCTAAACCTTGTCAATGCTTACAATGCTTCCCAAGAGTAAGCAAATGTACAAAATGTTAAAAATGAACAAAATTTTTGTCTTATAAGACTCTCTTTTTCTTTATTTGTGCACAAAAATGAAGTAGTATGCATGCTTAGATCAAGTTTGCGGAGACGATGTCTCCCAAACACCAAGTAGAGCTTGTCACTCTACTATGGAAGATTGATAGGACTAATGTGCAGACATGCTTGCGGTAGCCTCAGGCTCTCAAGCGCCAAATGGACTAGTCAGCCATTGTGGAATGATATCGTAGGGTAACAGAGGGATCCTCTACCCGCTAAGAAAAGGACTCATGAACATGCTTTATCTTCTCTACACCATAGTCGAGGACGACTATGATTTCAAGAGAGAGGTAATGTCATAATAATCAATATCTAATTCTCCTAAATGATTTTCTCATATTAAATTGATCATTTAATGTGGGGAAGACCAGGGGAGAAAAAGCTAGAATATTGGTTAAGCTAGCAGACCGGCCACAGCAGGGATCCAAAGGAGGGAAAATAGGGATCCAAAGGGGGGGCCATCTGCAAAAGAGCCATGTGCAACAATGGGCTAAAAAGACCCTAAGGTTCAGCCCATTAAGACTTCCAAAATGCTAAGGTTCCAAAATTCAAAGGTTGTGTCCAAAGGTCAACCCTAGGGAAAATTGGATGCTTTATGTGTGCCCTAAAAGTCTTTGCACATCCCTACATGGGAGGGGGCGAGCCCTAAAGGTAGGGGATGAGAGAGAAAGCCACACACACACACACACAGGCTCCCTTTACACAAAGGGAATGAGGGACACATGTCAGCTCCCTAGACCAGATGCCCACAAGGTGTGCCCAATTTCTATTGGATGACCCTTGAAGTGGACCAATGAGAATTAAGCTAGAGTAAATCTAGTTTAATTAATTTAAAAACATTTAATAAAAGAAACCAATGAGAATTAAGTCTCCCAGAAGACTATTGGGCAGTCTCCCAAGGGGTCAAATGAGCATTCAGGAGCCCCATGGCTTGCCTGATTCCTATTGGCCAAGAGGCAAAGGGGTCCAATGAGAGTTTAGTTTAATTATTAAATTACCTAAGACTCTCACAAAAGGGGAAAAGGGGACACATGTCAGAAGGCTATCACTTATGCTGCTTAATAGCCATTGGCTGGACTTGGGGAGGTCCAATGGGGAGCCTGCAAGAGCAAATAGCAAGAGGGCTCGCCCAAGAGAGAGAGGGGGCTGATTTTTGCAAAGCATTATCACACACACACTCACACAAGCTCATGTGTGAAGGAAGAGAAGACTATCTCTTCCCAAGCTTTAATGGAGAACTCATCACCTACTCCAAGCTTGTGAGATAGAAGCCTACATCAACACTCTCTTGGCATGTGGATGCAAATCCAACCAAGAGCCAAGCTTCAATGCATGCTCATCTCCTCTACCAAGCTAATTACTAAGCTAAGCTATGCTACATATGAGTGATTATGTGAGGAGATGTACATATTTTTCGTAAGATACTCCTTCTTCCTCTCAATCTACTCTCATACCCTGCTAGCTCTCACCATCTTCGAAGGTGTGTGAGGTCTTTGGGTCTGAGAACGGGGATAATTAAAGTTGTGTTTGTTAAGTGTTTTGCTTAGTGCATGAAGTTTCCATCTTCATTGCACTAGCTAGTCTTGAAGGAACACAAAGAATTGTATTGTACAATGTCTCTCTTGATGGGAGAAACCATAATACAAAGCCTTTTGGAGGGGGGACCGGCTCCATGAAAATCCGGTCCTCAACTGTTGTCAATAGCTTAATTTCTCTCTCTTTTGAAAGTATTGTCGATGCTATCTAACTAGGTGTTATGCTTTTTGTTGCTCTCTCCACCCAAGCACTCTTGTAATTCTCATTAGGAATCTATTCTAATGAAATGCCCACTATGTTCATGCTAATTTCCGCTACACATAATTTATTAGGCCATTAAATGTTACAAAAAGTGTCCGTGGAGGCAATGGAAGGTATTTGATTGGTTGTTGATGGGCTGATTGTCTTCATTTGTCATTGAATTTGTTGATGAGGTTCAATCTGCTGCAACATCTTTTTTGGTCCGAATATGTCTGATGTGAGAGATGATGTTGCATTTGTCTGTTGCAATAGCATAATGATGAGGCTATTGTTTATTTATGAAAAGTATGTACAAGGAAAGTAGAATGATGAGGTTCTAAATTAGGGTCTATTACCTGGATGACCAAAGGGGAAAAACCCAGTGGAAAAAAAATTCCTTTGGGATATGCGCATTATTGGAGTACTTATTAGCATGGGAAATATTAATAAAGTACTCGAGGGACTATTTGCTGCTGATAGATATGGAATTAAAAAGGCAGCAAATATGAAAGGGTAACATGATGGAACATTGGTTTGCCTGTTGTAGTCCACTCAAGGTGCATAGGTGGAAGCAAAAAAGAGTGTTTAATACATATGTATGATGATGTGACATCCTATTTATGTATACACAAAAATACATGGGAAACAATATGCTGTGCAAGAAGGATTTCGAGGGATTCTTCAGAACGATGGTGTAGCTATAAAAGCATATGACATGGCTTTGCAAGCTAGCACCCCTTTAAGAATGGTTTTTATTGACGAGGATATGTGCTCTCATCTTACTGCGGATTGTGCATGAGTGTTGGACTCTACGACACTCCACCAATTATAAGTTAATAGACTTTGACTCTTATGCTCATCTCATCCAGCATGAGCGACATGACCTTAGATAAGCTCAACTCTTTCAGCTTGAGTGTAAGCCTAATAACTATGACTCTTAGCACATAGTTTAATATGACTTGAAGCTTGGGACTAATGCTTTGCTCATTTTATGGCTCAGCAGCCCGACTTTGACTATGCCAAAAAGTGTTTTTTGCACCCCGGCGACTTGACTTTTTACATTCTGTGCTTACTACAAACATTTCTTTAGGTAAAAATAAGCTTGATTCCTCAAAAAGAGGATTAGTGAAGGACCAGGTTGGCATTGAAGGTTTCTTTTGCCATACCTGTTTTATCATCTTTGAATCTGCATTCTTGTTGGTTGGGTTGTCCTTCTTTGACTGTGAAGACTGTAAAGACTCCATTATTTGTTTCATTCTCCGTTCTCCCACCACTACCAAAACAAGCGAAGCCACAAGATCCCTCGCCGCTTCGTCTCTCTCGATGCTCGCTACCTTGAGACGAGCGTCGACACATGCCGCTAGAAGAAGTGCATCAATGGTGTTATGGCAAAGCAGGAGTGGAATTGAGTGGTGTGGGACCTTGTGATGCCATGGGAGTGGGACCCTGCGATGCCATGGGAGTGGGACCCTGCGATGGAAGGGGAGTAGGATGATAAGAAGGGGCCGTAGACTAAGGTGTCGTTGGTGCGAGGCTCTGGATGTAAGAAGTTCCTCCCTGACTCCCCCATGGTGTGGACTACGGAGAAAGACCGTAGGTCGCAAGCTGCTGTAGAGTGTAGCTGCCAAACAATCCCTATGTCGAACGAAGGTACTGGCCTTGTAAAGAGATAGCCCGCTGTAGGTTTGGATCTACGACGGGTGCCAAACCTACGACGGGTGGAGGAACTTGAGTAGAGTAGGTGTAGGATAGCCATGCATGCAATCAACAAAAATAAACCTATGACACTCATGATTTAGGGTTAACTAGCCAAAAAGAATCTTTATTTCTTTGCTTGTTCTCACCACCTCAAGACTCGGGTCCACTGGAGGCGATGTCGCCCCGAGTGGGAGCCCAGTTGGGATGTGAACCAACCAAAAGAAGAGCCGGATGATTGCTCCTCTCTTGGTTGTGTCTCGTCTAACTTCTACATTACAAAGAGCAATATGAGATTTAGCTTTCTCCCCTACTCACTCATCTATACATACGTACACAAGTATATTAGCAGACAAGCACATAGATACATATACATACTAGTAGACCTAAGTAGAGGTCAGTAGTGCCAAAGGTCAAGTGGCACCTCTTTAGATATCATCACAGTCTCAACCATGGTAAAACCTAAGGTACGTTATGGTAATCCATGCATGAGTGTATCAATGACCGCAACGCCACGATTAAATAAGGACTATACCCAAGAGGAAGCGTCTAACCTTCGGGTGCTATGCTTCCGTACTTAGTGCCTACACATTATGAGAAATATGGACCTTGCATGGGCCTTGTAAGGAATCCTAATTTTTAGGGATTAAGGCTAATGTTGTGTGGGGTTAAGGGGACGAAGGCATTGAAGAAGGTAGTTTTGAGTAGGCTTTTCTAGCCTTTTTTTAAGACAAATGTAGGATGTGGACCTAAGGGATTACTTTCTCTCTCTAGCTTTTTTAAAGTGAAGGAAGTATAGGGGTGTGACCACATCAACAAAAACGTGGGTCACTAAGAGTCAAAATTTAACTTTTTTAAAAAAACTCATTTTTACTTATTTTTTACTTAAAACTTCCTCCCAACAAATATACATATCCAAAAATCATGTTTTGACCCTTTTTTACCCACAAGCCTAGAAAGTCCATTTTTTCAAAAAACTTTTTTCCCAAAAAGTAAAAAACACTTTGTTCTCTCCTCCTCCTTCCTCCTCTCTCCCTCTCCTCTCCCTCTCTTCCCATCTTCCTCCCTCTCCCTTCCCCTCCCCCTCTAGCTTTTCATCCTTTGCTTCCTCACGCAACAGCTGCCATGATGCTCACAGACATCACAAATAGTTTGCTTCCACCACCACGTACTCTGCACACCAAAAGCATACATATTTGCTTACTCACGGTGTTTGCACCGAAGGCCGTATGTGAGGGTGATCAAAGGTCATCACAGGAACGTCGTGTCGTTGGTGAGACAAACATTGATATTTGGATGGACGGACATTGTACCCTTACAATCCTATAAGCCGCTTCCATCCATCCTTTAATAGCCATTCGACATTTCTTCAATATCTTGGAAGGAGAGAAGCAGGCTTGTTAGGCAATTGCAAGCGGTTGCGTATGGCTGCAGGTGCTTCTTTGCATATGTGGATGCACGAATGTCAAGCTCTTACCTCAAGACGGCGGCATTACAAGAGAGTATTGCCTCTTCGGAGAGGGTGGTTGAAACTCTTCACAACAAATGCAGGAAAAGGATTCCCACATTAAGAAGCTTGCCAACACCATCACATACTTGAAAGAAACACTTCTTGGTGCAAGGGAACGCAAACACACATATTCATCCATTGAAACTCTTGCACATTCAGGTGGAGCACGCAAACGATAAGTGACAGCCACGAGGTGATTTGGTCTTTACTTGCATGATGCATTCCTACTTCACACTATTTTCTAACATTTATTTTTATTGGTTGCTAGAAACTTCATCCAGGAGGCATGCAATGAAACAAGCCAAGATGATCGAGTCAACCTTCTCACTAATTGTCTCAATACCATTGAATTCCACAGGAAGGGTGGTGTTTCCATCTTCTCCCTCGTAATACTCGTCTACCTTGTTTAATTGCACTGACCTAGTATTTAGTTGAGGCATTTCAAGCTCTTTGATGCCTTCCTCGATTTGAGTCATTGGGGTTTTTACACCAAATTTCTCTAGACATTTACCCACATTAGCCCACATGTTTGGTCTTATTCTGAGCAACTCGGCTAACATTATTGTAGAGGTGACTGGGGTAGATAGAATATCTACTAGCCCCTTTGAATCGATGGCCTTGTTGGGAGACAGTCTCTATGATGGGACTGCAACCACATCTGACTTGGTCTCATACTCTCCCATGTAGGAAGGTAGTGTTCTTAGCGAATGGGGTTGACTATCCATAGATTGTACAGTTCCTTTGTCGCCCCAATATGATCGCACGTCTAGATTCATTTGAGATCCAGTCTCAAATTCCTCTATTGGTGGTAGAAACACTCCTCGTTCATCACCAGTCTTGTCTACTCGTCTTCTTAGGTCATCGACTTCATTGGCCTCTCTGACTTGTTTCCACAATTCATCAAGACCATCTATCTCTTTACAATCCTCAGGTATAGCTTGGTGAAATCCCTCGGAAGAGTTATCCGTGGTATTCAGTACTATCCTTGGTTCTAATGTTGGGTCTTTGAGGTTTGGTTTGTGCTCATGATTAGAATCTGCGTCTTTTAGTTCCTGGTTTGGTGGGATTACTTGTGTAGGCATGACACGGATCACATCCTCAGGTTTTGGAACTGGTGGTTCTAGTAAAGCTTGGGCTGTTTGAATCATTTTCTAGCACATTTCAAACCATTTCTTTTCTAGTTCCGCATAGGGATATGTCATCCACCTGTGTTCTTGGGTTTGGTTGTTTTTGAGCCTCACATCATAGGCTTTCAAGAGGGCATCTAATGTCTCATTAACCTTCTCTGCCAACACAGATCCTCCTGAACTAGCACTTCTCGGTTTCTCATCCGTGGATGGTTCTTCTAAAGGTTTAACCATCTCTGTAAGAGAAGGTGCCTCCTTTTCCTCATGTAGTTTTATCTTCTCTTCAGCTTCGGTAAGCTTCTCAGCTAGGGATTTTTGCTCTCGTTCCCTGCGTGCTTTCATCCTAGTCTTTCTAGCTTTCCAACTATTTCGTTTGCTCTTGGTTTTCTGACTAGGTGCGTTTGTCTTTGGTCCATCATCTGTCTTTGGACTCGTGTCACTTTCCGTGTTCTTTGTCTCTGGATTCTCATCAGCTTTCTTTTGAGCTTGTGCTCTCGTAACCACTTGAACTGGTACGACATTTTCATTTTCTGAGCTACTAGGTAGCTGAACAATCCCTAATACATTTGTCGTGATTTTCTTGATTTGGTTTGGGTTTTTCGGGCAATCGGGGATCAAGTGAGTGATGCCACACTCAAGAAAATAGGCATTTACTTCAGTGATCTCCGTATGAGGACATTGTTTGACCAAGTGGTTGTCATGACTTTTGTGACAATCTGTCTCTGGTTGAGGAGATTCTTTTAGCATTTCCTCTTGGCTATAAGCAAGCTTTGACCTAGATAAGCCGCTATTTGCAATGAATTGCAATTTCCTTTCGTCCATTTCATACCTTCTTTCTTTTGACTGTAACCCAGGAGGTGGAGGTTGTACCGGCCTCACCACTCCATGTGTTTCTCTCACATTTTGTTGCTCCGAAGGGTAGTACTCACTTTGGTTGCTATACCACATTGTAGCTGGTACTGGCGTTGGTTTATTTGATGCTTCCATCATTGGCATGTATCTCATGTCTACCTGCATTCTAGCACCTCGCAGCGGAGGTTGTTGTCCTAAGACAAGCTGTGGCCTTAAAACTCCTACTAGTTCTGGCGCATTCCCTATAATGTATCTAGGTGGAGTAGGTGCTTCTGGAACAGGTTGTACATACCTCTCCCTAGCATTTTCCATGCTATAATATCACTCTTCCTCCGTATGGTTCATCCATTTTCTCTCAATTTCACACCACTTCGGCTCTCCCGAATCAGACCTTACAAGAGGAATCAACCTCTTGACCAAGTCGTCGATAAGCTTTTCTTGATCAATAGGTGCCGTTGGCTTGGCAATGGACTCACTTATCTGTGAAACACTGTGCTGAGAGGATGTGTCATCTCCTTGACTCTTTAAGTCGTTTTCTTTGTATGCCTCACAGTTATCCACTAGATAAAGAGCTTCTTTGATCAACTCGTTTAGAGTCATCCTCCTTATCATATGCAGATCCTTCTGAAGGCCCGCATGTCTCATTCCCTGGATAAAGATCAGCATCAGTCGTGCTTGCGTAGGTAATTCCTCTCTCGGACAGAGCTTAACATATCTCTTGAGCCATAATGATGCTTTGCATACTGATTCATTCTCTTTCTACTTGAATCTATGGATTTGCGAGACCGTGTTGTGAGCAATGCCTTTTGGCAAGAATTCTTCAATAAACTCCTCAAACAGCTCATCTAGGGTCTCAAAATCCCATTTTTCCACCGAGTCGAACCATGTAGCTGCATCATCTTCTAGAGTCAATCCAAATCCCGCAAACTGTGTCGCAAAATCTGAAACTTCCTCTGCTCTAATCACTCTTCTAAAAGCCGTTACATGATCTCTCGGATCTTTATATCCGGAGTATTTTCTGTTTACCCATTTCTAGACTTGGGATGGTCTAACTCGTCGATTGTCTACAAGTCTAACCAGAGACTCTCCCAATCCTTCTTTCGTTATCGCTCTTGAAGGGAATCCTGGTGGCTCTCTTCTTGGAATTCCTATAGGAATTCTCGTGTTTGGTGGAGGCATTTGTGGTCCTTCATTGACCAAATATCCACCTCTTTCTAGTACAGTCTGTGTATTTGTGCTTTCTACAACTCTGTATTCTTGTCCATACTTGTCGACAACTATAGATCTCCATTGACAGTCGACTCCGTATGTGTAGACATATAAGAGCTTGCAATCCGTTATCTCTTCTAGGTATGGATCTGAGCACCTATAAAGATTGACCTCATTGTCGTCAATGTATCTATATAGTCCTTCACTCTCATGAGCAATCATCCAAACTCTCTTAACAAGATGGATCTTTATCAATTGCAAGTTTGGTAGATCCATTGTGGGAGGATATTCCTCTATCGTCGGGATCTCCAAGCTTGTGTAAGCTGCGTTTGAATCTAGGGTAGACATGATTTCTGGGCTTAAGAGCTTTTTCTTGGTTCAAGTAGACTTAGTCCACTGTGTTCAAGTTCTTTGGTTAGGGAAAAGTCGAAACTATGTCCAAAACCACAACCGTTTCGTCACAATTCTCGTAAATTGTCGCTTTTAGACACCCCTAACTTGCGGATGTATTTTGAGGCCTCAAACGACGTTTTTTTTCAAAATTGACCTAAATGGTTGCCGTAGGCATCATTTAATTCATGTTTTGCTCTAAGATCAGTAGAGCTGCTCTCAGGCTACGTTTTGATATAAAAACTTTTCCGATCCGATAACGTTTGTGAAAGTTATGGACAAAACAGTGAAATGCAGTTTAGACTCGTCAAAATGAGTCCAAATTCAATTTTAAAAGAAGATTTGGGATCTCTGTGACACTGTGAACACTCCTGTATGGTCAAAATTTCACTTGGACCCTAAAAACGGCCTAGAGACATCCTACGCGTAGGATGTCTATATGCTCAGAATTTAACAAAATTTGGTCCAGAGACTCCCCTTAAGTCCAACAACACAATGGTATGCTCAGAATTTCATTTGGACCTATAAATGGCCTTGAGACATCCTACGCGTAGGATGTCTTTTTGCTCAGAATGACTTGAAATTTTCACCCCAGCTTCTCCTTGATGTGCTGATGACAGTGGTGTGCTCATAGGTTGGTTTGGAGTCCTAAATCAAGCTGGAGACATCCTACGCGTAGGATGTCTTTTTGCTCTGTTTCAGCTCAAACTTGCACTGTAGCTTCCCCTTGATGTGCTTAACTCACATCTATTTTTACTTTTTGATTCTGACACCGATAGGTTGGTCAAATGATCAAGAATCTGTTCCAAAAGCCTGATGTCTGTCCTGATGAATTCCTAAGTCAAATCAACTCCAAATTGGACCAAATTTGCCTAGGAGGCTTGCCTAAGGCTATACAACACCCTGCTATGTCCACAGTCTGAATTTGGCCTCTAAATCATGCCTTAGAAATCCTACGAGTAGGATGTCTAACTGCTCAGAATTGCCCCAAATTTGAACCACAGACTCTCCTTAAGCTGCTGATCACTGTGGTATGCTCAGAGGTTGATTTGGAGTGCTAAATCATGGTGAAGACATCCTACGCGTAGGATGTCTAATTGCTTAGAATTGCCCCAAACTTGAGCCACAGCTTCCCCTTGATGTCAGCAACCCAATGCTATGCTTAGATTTTAATTTGGATGTCAAAAGACCCCAAAACTAGCTATCCTTGCCTTTTACAGTCAAAAATGCTAAAGTCTGTTCAATCTTCCCTTCACTGACCCAAATGAGATGAAATTTATCACATGCACTCAATACAACATTTAGAACATGCCTTTGGAGTCATCCTATGGTTTGGTCTCAAAATTAGGCGTTGGACACAATTTCGGTAGGATGTCTGGCAATTCTCGTCTTTTGGATTTGATATGTCAAAATTTAGTCAAATTTTCACTTTCCAGGTGAAAATAGGGTAAAACCTACCTTCTGAACCCACTAGTAACCTCAGATTTTCAAAATTTCCACCAGATCACCCTGTAGACATCCTACGCGTAGGATGTCTACTACTGATTTTTTGAGACTGAAGTGTCCCTGATGCTTCCTTATGCTCTCAGCAAGTGCAAGCATGCTTCACAATTGCAAAAACATGCAAAAATCACTCAATTAAGCCTTTTCTGAAATTTTACGTTTTCTGACTCTGCCTTTTGGCTTTTGGTCAACAAAAATAGGGAAAACACCCAAGTCAATATGTTACTAGGGTAAAACCTACCCTCTGAACCCACTGGTGCAGTCATAATTTTCAAATTTGATCTCCAGAACCCCCTTGAGACATCCTACGCGTAGGATGTCTATGTTTACAGAATTGCAGGTTTTCTTCACAGAACCCTTGCAAATGCTCTTTTATATGCACAGCATCAGTCAATCATACAAAAATATCCACAAAAGCTTGTTTAATGCATTTTTACCCTCAAAAGCACACTTTTTCCTGATTTCAAATGCAATCAAGCACTTTAGCAAATAATTCTGTGATGAATAGCTTTAGATCAGAATCGGATCACTTACCTAAAGCTACTCCTACAAATCATATGGCGTTTTGCATCTATGAGTAGAAAAACGCTTCACTACCACACACGGACTAGTAAACGCTTTTATTACCTCACAAATCACTCGACCACCAAAAACTACTGTCATCCAGAGATCCTAACTAAACCTATCTAGTCGCAGACCCTTGGCAAGACACACGCTTCCTGGCTATCCACTTGATCACGGAATATCCTCTTCCGGATCCACTTAAGAAAAACGCTTTCTTTAGCCGAAACTAAATCAAGCAACCATCACACGAGTGTCAGTAGGAAACCTACTTAGGTCCTTGTGTCCCCGGCAGCGGCGCCAATGTTGGACGGAGCGACTCACACACCCATGAAGTGCATGCAAACACCTAGATCAACATAATGTCAATCGCGAGGACACAGATGAAACGATAGGCACACGGAGGAAATCTCTTTAGCTTGTCAGGCTGAGACTATCCTACACATACAACACTCTGGAAGGCCAACTAAACCACAATCAAGAACCTCACTGCTCTCAACTACACCACCTAGCCACATACACACATACGGAAGGTAACTCACCTAATCATGCCAGATTCGTATGAAACTTAAGGAACACCATCCCCTCACTAGGATACATCTGTCCCTAAGCTTCTACACTCAAAACCCTCACTCTAAACCCATCTGCGAAAAACACGTAGGATGACAGAGCAGAATTTTGAAAGTGCCCGAAACTGAAATTTATTAGTACCTATGCGTAGCTTATGTCTCCACGATTCTATAGACTACTAGTACGCAGAAAACAGACATCGTTTGATACACTGACGGCCACAAATAGCTCGTAGATGCGTCGGCGTGTGCGCTTCATCTCGCGTGGAATGCTTGGCGTTGTCGCGTAGCTCTCCTCGAGCCTACAACAATGGTGCAGTCGGATCTCCAATGTGTTGAGCGAGCCGGGTGTAGCGAGAGAATGAAGCTCACGCTCACTCTCTTTCTCTCTCTCACACAGTAGACAACAGCGCTAAAGTTTTGATTATGATTAAAAGTCTCCTTTTACAAAATGACCTAGGTACCTTATATACTAAGGCTACCTTAGGTTTAACCAAAAATGGGGTTGAAAGGGTCAAATGGTTTGTATTTACAATCTGGAAGTGCCATTGCACCCCAACTTCTGAAACTAGAATAACTACTCATTACAAATGACGTTTATAGCCATAATCCGCAGCATTTCATAACTCGCAAAAGATAAGACTTTGGTACGAAACTTGAGTTATGTTGTGTTGTTGACCCAGCGGTCAACAACCAGGTCAATTTTTCAAACAAGGCCACAAACGAAGATATGTTCTCCCGCATTGTGACATACCTACACATTGAGGACACAATGCCAACTTCCTTTTATGCTTCGTGCACAACAAAGGCAAGGGGAAAAGGTAAGAACACTCCATAAGACCTTCGAAGAAGGGCTTCCCTTACACAATCTGGAACAATATTTTTTTGGACCTTAGAAGGCTTCAACAAGCCATGCTTAGATTTTACGAGTTAACTGAAGAAGGTGACACACTATACTTTTGTCTTTTGGTTGTGTTCTTATCATAGACTTTGAAGTAGAAGGTCTTGGCACTATTTATTTTGCAGTGATTGGAACAAAGGTCGCTTTTGTGCTGAAACTCGATGAGTGTCAAATAGTGAAAGGTTGAAGGTTAGAGAGGCTAAGTGTCACTCTAATGAATGAGAACCTTTTGCAAACCAAGCGAAGGGATTCAATCGAGCCATCTCCCACCCCGTCTTTTAGCGTGCAACCATAGAAAGACATTTGGTGGTTGGGTGCTATTGAGGTGCCCAAAGAGACCAATGGAGTACTTCATGGATTTTTGAGAGAACTCCATGGATCACAGAAGTAATACACTCCCAAATTGCAGGTGAAGTTGGAGGTTGAGGGTTTTGGTAGCTATGATGTGGAGTGGCACTTAGGTAGGGACTTGAAGACCATAAAGTGTTTGCTTGGCTGCAAACAAGGGGTTTCTTCTCTCATGCCTTTTCCATTTTGCACTCGAGGGTACAAAGCTAATGGACAAAAATCACACAAGAGCACTGCAAAGATCGGTTCAATGCTTCCATGGCAAGGTCATGGGGAACAAGGGTTGGATTGTCGTGATGTTGAAGATGAAGGTAGAGAATGGGAAGCGTCTATTCTGAGATGTCCCATGCTCAATTCCCCAGAACGTGCTCAAAAGGACAACGTTGGAATCCAATCTTTCCATTTCCTCTATCGAATGTACAATTTTGTACATTACACGCATTCATTCGCATTTTTTATACGGTATTGAAGCTCCACATTGACTATGCTTTCACAATGAAACCATTGGAAAAGTACCAGGAAGTGGAGTGGAGGCACTCTTGAATTCCATTGGCTATCACGGTGGAAATGTGTCTATCGTTGCTGCAAAGAACACAGGGGAGGCTTATGAAATTTCTCAACAAGTGTCAATGAGTGGACAAAAAGCCAGAAACTTTTTGAAGAAAGTTTCCCAAGGAAAGCCAAGTCAATATGCTGCTCAAAACAGCTCCAACCAGTAGACATGTAACCATTGGGAGCTTTGGAAGGAGTTATGCAAAGCTACTACTGACAATGGTTCAAATGGCGAGCTTGCAAACAAGCACAAGCAAGTTTGGGCATATTTTGATAAAATGGTCAAGCTTATGAGCCTTAACAACACAACAGAAGAACAAAGCCAATCATTTCAAGAAGCCTTGGCAGATTTTACCAAGGTCTTTACCCTTTCTTGGGGTGAAAATAACATCACACATTACATGGTAAGCCATGTTACGTGGTGAACTTATTAGAAGGGATTGTTTTCATTAAATAATGTGCATTGTTTACTCATGTGAACATCATATCTTGTTTGCGGATGGTGCATTTTTTATGCATAAATATGGATCGCTTGAAATTTTTAGCACTGAAGGCATGGAGAAGTCCCATTATTGAGCAAGGGGGGTGTACTTCAAAAATACTCCACATGGTAGTGGAATGGTGCAATCCAATTATTTGGAGGAGATGTTCATCTGGTTTTTTCGCACAACATTTGCTCGTAAGCTCACAATGGAGCATGCATGACAATCCAAGATTGCTATTGAAGTGCAAAAATGGAGTCGTCAAGAGCATAGCAACAAGTGGCAAATGTCGCAAGGCCCCACCAAGCATGCTGCATGGTGCCAGTGTAGAGTGCGACAAGGGTCAAAATGGATTCTGCACGAGTGACTACACGTGAACACAGTGTCCAACTCTTAATGACACGTTCATTTAAAAAATAATAGTTTTTTTTCCAAAATTAGTGTGAACAGGACCCTTTTAAAATGGTCCCTTATAATTATTGCATGCTCTCATAAACCACTCATTTCTTAAGCACAGGTGATCTTACCATACCAAATGAGCGCACCAAACAAACCGCAAAAGAGTATCCGCCTGCCAATAGAAACACCCTCCAAGGATGTGAGAAGCCAGCATGGCTTAAAGGCACAAGAAAACGGCCACAAACACCTGGCCATTCCAGACACTCTTCTAGCAATGGGCATGGTAGTAGGGCCCAAGATTCATCGAGGGCTGAAGAATCTTCATGTCCATAAGAACAAACACCTAGACAAAGAATGAAGCAATGCACCCAGTCCTGGAGAAAAGAAGAGGCCCAGCAAACACCAGAGTTCGATAGGGAGGAGCCGTCGTGCCACAAATCACAAGCAGGACCATCCAGAATCGGGTGGTCCATACACACTGAATCAGAGAAAGAGCCACCATGGCAGCGAGCAGATATACCACACATACACTAGGTGCCCGTTGGGGGGAAGACACTACCTCACGGCCAGGGATCTCTCCCCACAACACAAGATCGGGAGCCAAGGGAAGAGGATGAATCAAAAGAGGCTGCAGATCCAACCCCTAAGCATGTAAACAGGTGCAAGTCAAAGTTTTTCAAGAAGCATAAATGTCGCCAGTCAGCAAATGTGCAAGTCTCCCTAAGACAACCTCAGCGGCATCGAAAAATAGCAAGGGAATTTGCAAAAATCCGGCACTACCAGAAGACTAGATAGCTTTTAATTCGACGGGCCCCCTTTGCTCACACAGTGAAGGAGGTGCTTCAAAACTATGGAAATCAATATAGAATGCAAGCAATAGCGCTAGAAGATATTCAAGAAGCTGCAGAGGCCCACATCATTTCGGTGTTGGAAGATACCAACCTATGTGTCATACATGCAAAGTGAGTGACAATACAGTCAAAAGATATGCAGCTTGCATGTCATTTGCGACGGGACTTCAAGCATTAGCTAAAGTTACCCCTCTTTTTGTATTGCACACCCTTATCTTTGTAATTAGATGACTTTGCAATGACAAAATGATTAACAGTTGTGTCTACTGTGTCTATTATCCATGTCTTTGCAGTTTATTGCTTTTGAACATGAAGAGTTAAGTATAAATCAAATATTAACTTTTTTGGTATCTTATGGGGCAGACAAGCCTATAAAGTGCAAAAAAATGGTGGCCACAAGTGCGCGCAAATGGTCCATCCATCAGTTTTGGATGGCTGACTGCGTGCCCTTGTGGCCACCATTTTTTTTTGCATTTTCTAACTTTGTTTACCCCAAAGGATACCAAAAAAGTTAACATATAATGAAACCAGGTGTTTATGCAACATTAAACTAGAGTTTTAAACTATCCAATGTAATTGGGCCTTTTGGTGCAGGGAACTATTAGGTAGAGCTGAAGGAGATGACAGTGTGCTTGAAAACTTAAATTCTGAGTTGATCTCACCTTTTCTAGTGTCCTTGAGTGCAAATGTAAGTTCCATATGCCAAAAAAAGGGTGGCCACAAGGGCGTGAGGGACAGCAATCCAAAACTGATGGGTGGGTCATTTGCGCCCCCTTGTGGCCACCATTTTTTTTGCACTTTGTAGGCTTGTCTGCCCCCCAAGATACTTAAACAATATAGATTAAGTGAAAACAATTGTTTTTGCAGCATTACTGTATAGATATCACTTCTTTTCACTTAGATGTGTTTTATATTGTCCCTAGAATTAAGGTAAGTTGAAAGGAGTAATCATATGCATCCAGCTTCCGTTGTGTTGTTACTTCAAGCAAAAAATACACAGCTTATTAAAACATATCACCGATTACAACAATTTTCAAGATTAACAGATTACATTTAGAAGAATGTACAAGAGAGAGACAATTCAAAATATTTTTTATTACTTCCAAAAAGTTGTTTTACATCATACATCTGAGGAGTTCATAATTTTCTTGACCATTTCCTGGTGCCTCTCTTGAGTGTAAGGCAACTCCCCAATCAAGAGGGACTGCACTATGGCCTTTGGGTCAGTTGAGCCAATGGAAGCATGTATCCCTATCTGGGTAAGCACTTTACCACGGAAGCCAGTGCCAAATGCTATGCATACAAGGGATCTACGCACTAGGAACACAAGATGCGCAGTTTGACCAATGGTGGACAAACACAAAACCTTGCTCAAAGCTTTCAACGACCATATCATAAAATGGTCATGGGGAGTAAATTCATTATGGACAATGGCAACATCACCAATGGGGAGTTGTCCTAGGTAATGTGTAAGGGAAGACTGAGGTCCAAAGCCCGTCCGCCGTCCTTGTTGCAAAATCATCAACCTCCACAACGTCCTATCATAAACCAATCAAGGTTGAGAAAAAAGACAATGAAGGATTTAAAAAATAATATGAAAATTAGTATAGAGTTTACCTCCTGCTCCTTGTCGTTCTCCTCCCTATTTCCCTTTCCATCCAAGTCAATGCTCCCTTGCACCGCACCTACAAGCTTTGGATCATCAGATGGGGGGTTGCGTAGTGGCATAGGCATCCGAGTGGCCTCAACCTTGGCTTGCGTGGCTTGGAATTCTTCATCAGCCATGTGCAACTACTCTACTGCCAGCACCTACGCACACACAATTGCAATAGTGTCAGCAATAGAGTCCCCAAGTGGCAAGAGCTTGCTTTCAAGGGCATCTGGTGTATTGTCTAAGGGAAATTTGGTGCTATTGCATAGCATGCTCAAGCATTCATCCATGCACAGGTCAAATGATTTCTCCAAATCATGCATAAACACATACTCCTCCTCATCCACTACCACTGAGGAGAAGTGGCTTATTTCCACCTTTGGGATAGCCTCATCCGTCAATGGTAGTGGAACTATAGTGTCACTAGGGCCAGCCACGACGATGGATTTCTCTACCACCTCCTCGAGCCCCTTGGGGTACTCGAGCATAAGTGTCTATCCTTCTGATGCAAGGTTCATGGGGTCAACCACTTGGTCCTTGGTGTCCTTGATGAAGGATCCAACCTCAAGGTGTGATAGGCAGAGATCCTCCAAATCAGGTTCCTCTCTCACCAAGAAGATGAATGTTGCCAGCAGAGAAAGGTACTCCATCCCCAACTTGCGCTTCTTGAGCGCTGACACCCATGGGGCTTGCTCATCCAAGAAATGGCCTACATCGGTGGCAATTTCTTAGAATCGTCACAACTGCTTGGAGAATGGGCGATCACCTTTGTGTATGTAGCACAAAATATCGCAAGGCACGCAGATCCCTGCATGTGGGGAGATATATACAGAATATTTTATGATGTGCTCCTCTATAAACGAAGGTTTCTCGGCAAATGCATCCATGTGAAGGGCAATTGTGGCATCAAGATCAGGGAGATGAGTAAAGAAGGTGTGGAGGTCCAACTTCCCTTTGAATTTGGTGTCCTCAAGGAAGAGGATGAAGCGTGACAAAGGGATGGATGTGGGTGCAGATGGAGAGGCTGTGGAGGCGTCCATGTCTAGCCTTGGGTGCAGATAGAGAGTGGAGAAGCTCAAGTGTTGCGAAAGTGAAAAGTGTGAATGAGTTATGCCACCCCCCTTTTATAATGGTCCCTTTTTTAAAAACACTTTTCCCAGAAAAAAGGCATTTTCACCAAAAAATGATCTCTCATCTCAATGTGAAAAATTATATTCAAAGACATGATTTGCTGAAGCAAATCGTGTTGATTACATCGGGGACTGTTTTCAAAATTGCAAGATTTACAAAGCTATAAGAGCGATAGCAAAGTTCCATCTATGCCCGAGTCCTCCTCGACCTTGAATTTGTCTTCCATTATCTTCCCAATCTACGGACATTCATTACAATAAGCATCCAATGATCGACAAACTATGATGTATTGAAAATGTGGTGGAAGGATTCTCACCTTGTGACCTTGTAAACGAAATTGCGCTTGTTGAAGGGCCTCATAACCCATATAAACAAATGTTCTCGCACATTACTGAGAGTCCAATGCTTGTTCACTTGGACTGCCTCCAAAGCATCATTGGGCATCCTCACTACAATGTCAAAGCTTGCAATAGCGTCGTCTACACTCTGTAAGGAAGTCCAGACTCCAAGCTTGCATATCCAACGATCATTGTGGGATCGTATGTACAAGGAGGTGTGGAATTTTAAATAGCGCATCCCAATACATAAAGCTCCAACCTTACAACGGTACCGGTCCCCATTGTGCATGCCCTCCACAAAACCCCAGTCCTCTTCTAAAAGCCTTCCTAATTCCTCATAATGCACATCTTTACATACATGCATTGTGGTAGTCTCCACAAATCCAAACTCTTTAAAAATGTGCACAAAACAATGAATAGGCAAACACCAACTCAATCCCACAGACCTAGAAGCTTTAGAGTATTTCAAAGAGTTTTGGACATCTATTATCATGTGTTGCTTGAAAGATGCTACCGACCACAAATCTGGTTGTGGCCACTCCATACTTAATAAGGAAGTTACTTTGATGGGTTCAAGCGTTCCAAACTCTTGTGTAGAAGTAGGCACAATATAGGAGTGAGAATAGAAGAAAATCCTTCTTTGAACCAGTTTGGTTGGGCAAAGATGTACGAACATTGTTGCTCCAATATCCGCATGTATAGCATTGAATGTGCCAGAGAGACTATGTAGTGGCTGCTCCTCCACCAATGTGGATGGAAATATGACTATAAATGCATGGCAAATCTTAATTATTGTGCTTCTTGCGTAGCATCTCTTCACAGCAGCTCCTTGTTCTAGGGATTACTATGCACATTGCATGCCTACCTCCATTCTAAGGTACGGTACCGTTGAAAGCTGTCCAACCTAATGCCGCGTCCATGGAGAAAAAGAGATTGGAAGAGAGAGAAAGATAGAGAAGGTAAGGAGAAGAGAGTAGAAAGTAATTTCTGAATTCCATCGGCTTCACGTAAAGAAGGTCTTTTTCAAAGCACTCTACAAAATCAGAAGCATACGGCCCGCACTGCACACACCACAAAATGGTTACTTCGTCTACAATCATTGCTCTTTATCTCCCTATTTCTTTATCTTCCTCTCTCTCTCTCTCATTCTCTCTCTCTCTGTCTATATATATATATATATATGTATGTATGTATGTATGTATATATATATCTCTTTCTCTATCTCTTGTTTCCTCTCTCTCTCTCTCTCTCTCTCTCTCATTCATAATCCATTTCTCTCTCTCTCTCTCTCTCTCTCTCTCTCTCTATCTATTGCCTTTTCTATCTCTCTCCCTCTTTCTTTTATAATCCATTTCCTAACAAACCTACCACGCACATTCATTTGCAAACAAAGCTTACATATTACAACAATGCGCAAGAAGATTGCATCTACGTCACTAAGCAACCTAAATCAAATGAATGAGGTATGTCTCTCTCTCTCTCTCTCTCTCTCTCTTTGTTTCTTCATTTATGCATTTAAATGTGTGTGTGTGTGCACGTGTGTGTGTTTGTATGTGTGTGTGTGTGTGTGGAGTAGAATACAATAGGAAAAGAGGGGGGATTGCTTAGTGACGTAGATGCAATCTTCTTGCACGCTGTTGTAATATGTAAGCTTTGTTTGCAAATGAATATGCGTGGTAAATTTGTTAGGAAATGGATTATAAGAGAAAGAGGGAGAGAGATAGAAAAAGTGATAGAGAGAGAGAGAGAGAGAGAGAGAGAGAGAGAGAGAGAGAGAGAGAGAGATAGAGAAAGAGATAGAGATAGATAGAGGAAGAAAAAGAGAGATAGATAGAGAAGAGAGAGAGAGAGAGAGAGAGAGAGAGAGAGAGAGAGAGAGAGAGAGAGATAGATAGATAGATAGAGAGAGGGAAAGAGGGAACAAGAGATAGAGAAAGAGGGGGGTGTTTTGTGATCACCTTAGGTTGTAGAAAGGTTATCCGTTAGGTTGAGCGTCCAAAGACAAATGCAGTAAACCCCCTTCGATGAAGTCGTCGCAAATGAACCAAAGAACGTGAAGAGAGATGGACAAGGGAGAGAGATAGTGAGGGTGTGGGAGGTGGAGTAGGGGGGAGGGAGCTTGAAGCAGGCGCAATAATGGCGGAGAGGAAGAAGGTAGAGTATGATGCAAAAATGCAGCATACTTTGTCCTTCTTCCTTTTTTAGGCACCAGGCATTACCACGATTACTATCGTGGATATTACCGTGACTATTACCACGTCCATTATCGTCACAATTATTGTCATGCAATGTCATTTCAAACGGATACAAACGTATCCGAGGTTGCAGAGGGGAAGGGGAGGGTACAAACCACCCCCTCTACCCTTAGATATCAATAATTTTCTTTTTTAACCTTTTGAGGTTTTTTATGAAGACTTTTATTTTTTTTATGGTACTTATTTTTGTAGTACTCTTAGATGTTTTTTTAATGCATTTTTAAAGTATTTTTAGATATTTTCAATTAAAAATTAACCCATTTAGTGCGCACACCAATTATACTTTATTTAAAACAATTTGTAGTACTCATTGCACTTTATTCTCTTTGAATTTATAGTTATTTATTTCTTTATTAAAATATACATTTTTTCTAATTAACTGTTTATTTTTATTTTTTAGGGCACATATGACTAACTAAAAATTTGTTGCGTATGCAGAACGTCGGCTAGGATGATCGTGGTCCCCCTGGATGCCCTGAACGCGATCGATGGCTCAAGATAAAACTCCCTTGTCCCTGCGCCAAGTGCAAAAGGGTAATCCCTCGCTTGAGGCGCATTGCATTGGAGCATGTGGAGAACGATGAGCTTTGGCATCCTCAAAAAAGCGCTCGAAGAGATGAGAGCGCCACTCACCCCTTGCTTGAGGAGGTGCCCCATTGGTCTGAGTTTGGTGGTGGTGCACCGGCGCGCAAAGCTGAACGGTAGAGGCAAGAGCTATTGGACGAATTGGGTGCACCTCATGATGGTGATCCTCCCGTTAGCTCTACTTCGATAGCTCTTACGGAGTCTCAATCGCACTTTGAGTCAGAAAATGAGCACATGATCGACATGTGTGATGAGTTACTGGCTCATGAACGTGACGTGTGCGAGGAGGATTGCAAGCCATGCACTCAACGAGCAGCGGCAACAGAGGACATATTGATGGTGAGTGCCTGAACACCTCTTTACAACAGTGCACACTACTTGATGCTCCATCGTTGGAAGTCGTCAACTTGCAAGAAAAATTTGGTTGAAGCGATGCAAGTGTTGATGCACTCCTTGGGTAAGTTTGAAATATGCCTTTTATACATCTCTCTCGCTTTATGGTGCCGCCTCCTTACAATTGTATTAACTCGCCTATTTGTTGTAGTTTGATGGGCAAAATGTTGCCAAAATATCACCACATGCCTCTCGATCTCGTCGGCGAGCTAGATCGTATGTCACTACACTTGGAATGGAGTATGAGTGCATCCATGCGTGCATCAATGATTGCATGTTATACCGCAATGAGTGCGTACATGCTACCTCATGTCCCGTGTGTAGGGAAGCACGACACAATATCGGAGTGAGCGGGGTGCACCTACCCTGCAAGGTATTGAGACATTTTACTTTAATTCCTCGCATTCAACAAATGTTTAAAAGAAGATCTATCATGGAGCTTCTCGCGTGGCACACCAACCACCGCTCAAATGATGGAAGGATGCATGTCCTTGCCGATTCACCTGCATGGAGGCACATAGAAACTCAATGGCCAAAGTTTGCATTGGAGCCTCAACACTTGAGGCTTGGGTTAGTGTGCACTCCTTGCCGCACTGTCGAAGCAAGGGACTTGCCAATACACCGTATGCGAGCCACAAACGGCTCCAAGCACACAACAAGCCTAAACTAGCAAGCTCAAGAAAACAAAGGGTGTGTCACTCACCGCTCTACGCTCGCCTTCGTGGTGGATTCCTCGCCGCGATGAAGAAGAAGCTGCAGTCGTGCCGCGCTCAACCGCTTCGCCGCCGTCGTGCCTTCGTAATGCTCGATCGCACACACACTCTCCCTCTCTCTCTCTCTCTCACACACACACACAAGGAGGTGAAGAAGAAGAAGATGGAGATGGAGCAAGAGCACTCTTCAATTGCACAAATGAGAGAATGAGTAAAAATTAGGTTTAGTTGGCTTTTATAGGAGCTCACCCCATTCACACTTGGGCGCCCATGCTTAACCAACTAATCCCTTGAATGTCCAAGTTAAAGTGCGCCTCTCATTGGCGATCACTCTACCTTTCCCTATTGGTCCGACAAGCCCGGTACCTGACTCTACCAAATACATAATACACGTCCGTCGTAGGTGATGGGGTGTCCGTGTGCCGTGAGGGTTAACATGCCCCCCTTCCTGATGTAGATTCCGTCCTCGGAAGCTATTGAGTTGAAGCTGGTTCGTCGAGGTGGAAGAGCATTTGAGATGAATGTCCTTAGCCTTCTTCAGTCACTGCAAAATCAAACAACATTGGCACAGTAATTGCATTCTCTTAAAAAGCATATGCAGTTTTAGATAGAAAAATTGATTGGTAAAAGAATTTCAAACAATTTGGTAGCAATGAACATTAAATTGCAATGTAATCAAATGCATAAACTGATGTAAAGGCAAAAAATTAAACAAGTCTGGGGTCGCTAATTTGACGGTCGAAAAGCACTAGAGATCGAATATTAATACCATGGGTAAGCTTCTTAATTTTCTGTGGTCAATTAAGTTGTTTAATCGCGAGAGCCAAGTATTCATGTTCAAGGGCTGACTAGAGGCTATATCTAGAAAACTTTGTAGTTAAGCTACCATAAAAGGAATTTCTCATGAAATCATCGCCTGGCTGATTACTTTTTCTTTGACCCCCCAAGGTCTTTTCACACTGATTCAATTATGATGTGTGTGCTTATTTTGTATGCCTTGGGTTTTTTGCTTTTCAAGGAAAAGCGCCCACACTGGGAACCTCTAGGGCTCTAGTACCATAGGCAATACATGTGAGTGAAGTACCAAATCAAGCTGAGATTTCTCTTCCAGCTTAAAATTTTACATTGTGGCACTTTGATTTTTTGTTTGTTCATTTTCATCATTTTAATTTTGTAACTTTGGGAGGTCATATAACATTGATACACTCCCCAGGCTCATCACATTAGTAAACTCCCTTTATAATACTTAAGCTAAAGGTCACTAGGGTTAAGCCCACTAGAAAGCCCTAGTACATTTCATACAATGCTGCCTAAATCGGATTAAGAACCTAAGTAACCATTGCTTATTAGGAAGGCATTCCCCATGGTATTAAGAGAAGATTTCTAGTACCTAGCTTGGTCAAACTACCTTAGTCGGACTGCTTGATTTTTACACCTAAACAAGTGATTATGACAAAAGATTGCATTGAATTAAATGTTGGATACTATGCCAACGCGCTGAATAGTATGCTACCAATCACAATCAAAGCAGACAAACATGGATGCAAAAAAGATAAGGGCAATGCTAATGGACAAGAAACACCTGTTTGTGTTGATGGTCGCGCTTGATTTGAAGGTTCCATGAAGATCCAAATCCTATCAATAGCAACACGTTCCTGTACACACTAGGAAACAAAAGGAATACCTCCAGGAGGCACATCAGTGGGAAAAGAGAACTTTGCTAATCACTCAACTCTAAAACAGAAACACTCCTATCGTACTAATCTTACCTACCCTCCATCACTCAAGTGATGAGGATCAAAGGTGTTTTATGGCATAGGTTTCTGTTTCACTGTACCAGATGTGACATGTGTAGGTCTGAGTCAATGTTTTGACTTTTAATGTGCATACTCGTTTGCTAATTGCTCTTGCTCTTTTTTTTTTTTTGTGTGTGAGTATAAAGCTTTATATATACATTCCCTAAGATTGGAATTGAGAGGTCAGGGAAAAAGGTTGAGAGGGAAACAAATGAATGATGACTGTCAGCAAACACTCCCCCCTTCCTTGGGTAGATCATACCGTTTGAAATGAGCTTGTTACCCTTTGAAACCAATTGTTCCAGTTGGTAATAGGTGAGGATTTTTGCCAGTAGTTTGCTATTACCCTAGGTGCCTCGTCAAGTTGCAAGGGTGGTAAGGTACTCTCCCAGGATCGAACTTGAAGTGGTTCATTAGGTGATTCTTGAACACTGGGAGGTGTGGATTCTTTTGTAGCTTCATTGAGGTCCACTACTATAGATGGAGGCGGTGTAGAATCTTTTACCTCTATGGATGTATTACATGAGGAGCTAGAATCTTCATGGGACTCCCCCCTTCCTGAGCTAAGTGGAACAAATCGTTCTTTCTTTGGTACCCAAACTAGCTCGGGAGCGGGTGTGTAGCATTCTGTGATTTTTTTCTTTCCATGATCATTGATTCGTTTTGGAACTAAGGGATTGGGCTCACTTGGGTCAGGTGATAGGTAAGAGCACAATCTACGTTTTGGCACCCAGATTTGATCATTTCCTTCATAGTATCCTTGGGCTTCCAATAGTCGTTTAGGAATCCAACGCAGCGTTTCTTTACATTTCTTGGACTGAGTGGTACGGTTCTTACTAGGTTTCCGTGTTTTTGCATCAACCATGCTCACTACAGAGGTTTTAGGGACCCACTTGTATGTTTTCTCTGTTATATTAGGATGGTTCTTGTGTGTCTCAAGCTTTCTTTCAACTACATTAGTTGAAGCTCTAGAGAGTTGGGCTATGGGGACGTATGGTTCAACCTCCTGGACATGCAATGTCTTGGGTTTTATTTCCTTGGGCAATATCTCAGGGACTATGGCTTGAGTGGTAGGGCTAAGAGTTGGTTTTTGCGTTGTAACACCCCCAGTCCCCCAATCAATAGTGCATTTGGTGGCTATCATCCACGTGCGGCCTAGGTTTATATTACCCTCCATAGTTCCAGTAGGCATGACCAAAAAGTCTTGAGCTACCACCCCATTGTCATAACTGACAGAAGTGTGCCAGATTCCAAAAACCGCAGTTTTTTTCTTGTTGACACCCTTGACTTGGATAATACTCTCAGATAGAGGTGGCTTCCCTAACTGACACCACACCCCATAGGATAGCAGATTGTATTTAGCACCCGTGTCCAATAAGGCGTTATATAGCACTTTTCCATAGGCACTATTTAACTCAATGGGGTATCGTAGAGGTGTGTCAGAGTCCAACCCATCCTCTTCGTGTGCTTCATTTGCATCAGGTTCCGAGCGAGTAGCTCTACCTAATGTTTCCATGAAACGGCTAAACATACTAGTACTAGGCTGTGGAGCTTCGGGAGGTGCATGGCCTTCTCTCACAGTGTTTTGGGTAGGGTATGCTTCCATGATTTCTGAGTCGGAGGAGGAATCACTAGCGGCTATTTTAGGGTCTTGGGTGGTGCTACCTTGTGTCCCCGCTGAGGGTCTAGAGCTTATCGTGGATGGGTAATGGGTGTCCGTATGAACAGAGGTACCCTCAATATGCTTGTGTTCTAGCACCCGCCCAGAGCGTAAGTGCATGTGCTTTTGATACCCTAAGGTGTCAAAAAACTGCTCTACGAGGCCTTGTGACTAGTTTTTAGCGTGTCTTTTGTTTGTTTTTTTGCTAGATTTTTTTGAGCGTGTCGTGGAATGGGCCGTGTGATAGCTCAAAACGAGCGTATCGGTCAGAGGGTCGTGCCGTGCTTTACAGCCCTCCGTTTGGTCACTCTATGTCCTCGGAATCCCTAAAACTGTCAATTTCCAGTAGGGAACTAGGCCCAAACTAGAAAGTCTAAGGGTGCAAGTGGGAAGAGAAAGGAGGAGAGTGGAGGACTTGTCCCACATGCTCTCATTCTCTCTTGAGGGAGTAGGGTATATATATAAGAGTGAGTCTAGTATATATCATAAGATTGAGGCCTGAGGCCTGGGCCTGGGCTTGGGCTTGGGCTTGGGCTTGGGCTTGGGAAAATGATCCCGATCTATCTTTTATACAAACCAACCCGTCCGTTTTAAGAGTCACGTTTTTTATTTTCGGAAAAATTTCGCCGCCCGCTCACTCGCGTTTTTTATTTCCGATTTTTTTTTTTTTTTTTTAAAGAATTTTTTTTTTTTTCTCAAAAAACTTTTTTTCCAAAATATTTTTTTTTTTTATTAAATGCAGAAAAACGCAGCAATTAAAAAAATGCAGAAAAACGCAAAAAAGCAGAAATTGCTGAAATTGCAGAAAATGCAGAAAAACGCAAAAAATACAGAAAATTGACAGAAATTGCAGAAAATGCAGAAAAAACGCAGAAATTGCAGAAATTGACAGAAATTGAAAACGCCGAACTTGAAAATGCAGAAATTGACAGAAATTGAAAACGCCGAACTTGAAATTGCAGAAATTGAAAAACGCAGACAATAGCAGAAATTGAAACTTGACAGCAAATGCAGAAAACGCAAAAAACAGAAATCTCCACACACCCCTTCCCTGCCTTTCCTATGATACAAATTGCACCACAAGGAAGCGTAAAGTGCTAACCGAGCTTAGTGTAAGGCATATCCCCGGCAGCGGCGCCAAAAATGTGCACTCCTTGCCGCACTGTCGAAGCAAGGGACTTGCCAATACACCGTATGCGAGCCACAAACGGCTCCAAGCACACAACAAGCCTAAACTAGCAAGCTCAAGAAAACAAAGGGTGTGTCACTCACGGCTCTACGCTCGCCTTCGTGGTGGATTCCTCGCCGCGATGAAGAAGAAGCTGCAGTCGTGCCGCGCTCAACCGCTTCGCCGCCGTCGTGCCTTCGTAATGCTCGATCGCACACACACTCTCCCTCTCTCTCTCTCTCTCACACACACACACACAAGGAGGTGAAGAAGAAGAAGATGGAGATGGAGCAAGAGCACTCTTCAATTGCACAAATGAGAGAATGAGTAAAAATTAGGTTTAGTTGGCTTTTATAGGAGCTCACCCCATTCACACTTGGGCGCCCATGCTTAACCAACTAATCCCTTGAATGTCCAAGTTAAAGTGCGCCTCTCATTGGCGATCACTCTACCTTTCCCTATTGGTCCGACAAGCCCGGTACCTGACTCTACCAAATACATAATACACGTCCGTCGTAGGTGATGGGGTGTCCGTGTGCCGTGAGGGTTAACAGTTAGCAAGTGACGGTGTCAACCCCTTTGGCACTAAGTCTACTTCATGGAGCACTTGGCCTATGGTGATCGTCAACTACAATATTCCACCATGGGAGACAACCAAGAAGGGAAATATACTTCTTTCCTTGCTTGTAGTAGGGAAGTACAAAATAAATATTGACGTCTACCTTGAGCCCCTCTCAAGGAGTTGGATAAGTTATGGAGAGGCATTCCTGTTGTAGATGTCTCACTTGCAAAGGGGGGGAGAGAAGCCATTGTGAGGGGAATCCTTATGTGGACTATGCACGATCATCCTGGGCTTGGAGACATTTCTGGTTTCTCCCTTCTCCAATCTCTTTATCTCTCTCTCCCTTTAGTTTTCTCTCTCTTTATTAACGATATGATATGTATTCAGGGTTGTCCACATCGGGTCACAATGCATGTCCTACTTGCAGGCCATCATTGATGACAGAGAGTCATGATCCCTTATGCAAGGTAATCTATCCAAACAACCATCATTTCTTACCCCAAGGTCATAGCAAGCAGAAGGTTCCAACAAATGGGAAGACACCTCTAAAGCTCACTGTGGCAAAGTGGGCAACCATTTGGGAAGAACACTACAATAAAACTCCGGCTTTATATCCTCCACCAAAAGGTATGTCAAGGTATTCCATATTTTTAAGGCTTCCATATTGGAAGGACTGAAAAATACACCTCTTGGATCCCATGCACATATTCAAGAATGTAGCCCAAACACTCATTATTGGGCGTGAAAATTTTGGTTTCCGGCGAGTTATTTTCTTCACGCACGATGGCTTCTCCTCATAATGGGGGCCTTACAAATGTGTGTTTTTAACACAAAAAATTACAAGGGGTAAATCAGGCTCCATACTTAACAATCTCCCACTTGGATACCGATCTCAAACCAAACCTGACTGATTTCCATCCTGGCTTCTTATCCTTGAATTCCGATTGAAGATATGCAAAAGCTCAACTTCTCCTTGTTGACCATCTTTGTAAACATGTCTGAAGGATTTTCACTTGTATGCACCTTTCCTAGCTTTAGCTGTCCCTCTTCCAAAAGACTGCGTATGAAGTGATATCTCACCTCAATGTGCTTTGTCCTTGAATGAAAGTTTGAGTTCTTCGCAAGATGGATAGTGATTTGGCTATCACTATACATGACACAATTTTTCTTGTTTGAATCCAAGCTCTTTTAAGAATCTATGAAGCCACAGAATTTCTTTGCTTGCCTCCGTCATTGCTACATACTCTCCTTCCGTGGTAGAAAGTGAGACCACTTTCTGTAGCTTTGAAGCCCAGTAGTGCTCCTTCGAGTATCTTTGTCACTTGCCATATCTGCATCAACATACCCTTCTAGAAAAATATCAGTTCCTCCAAATACAAAGCATTTTTTTTTGTCCCTTTTAGATACCTAAGTATCCACTTTTCAGCTTGCTAGTGCTCTTTACCTGGGTTATCCATGAACCTACTCACAACTCCCACTGCATGTGCAATATCTCTCCTTGTCCAGACCATAGCATACATTAGAGAACCTACCGCTCCAGCATATGGAACTTTAGACATATAGGCTATCTCCTTGTGTCTTTGGACACATATCCTTGGTTAGTTTAAAGTGACCAGCCAAAGGTGTAGAAACTGGTTTTGCATTTTGCATTGCAAACCTTTCTAGTACCTTCTTGAAGTAATCCTCTTGAGATAGCTTTATTGTCTTCTTCGTATTGTCCCTTGATATTTTCATACTAAGTATCCTCCTTGTAGCACCTAAATCTTTCATTGAAAAAGATTTAGACAGCTCCTCTTTTAGGTCTTTGATGTCCTACATGTTAGCACTTGCAATCAACATGTCATCAACATACAACATTAGGATGATGAACTTCCCATCTTCCAAATTCTTTGTGTAGACGCAATGATCTGAGTTGCATCTTCTAAATCCATGATCTAACATCCATCGATCGAACTTCAAGTACCATTGTCTCGATGCTTGCTTTAAACCATACAAGATTTTCTTTAATCTGCAAACCATTTTCTCCTTACCTTTTACTTCATACCCCTTTGGTTGAAGCATGTAAATTTCCTCCTCTGAGTCACCGTGAGGGAATGCCGTATTTACATCCATTTGCTCAAGATTTAGATCATGAGCAGCCACAATGCTTAAGACAAGCCTAATTGAGTTCATTTTTACAACAGGAGAAAATATTTCATTGAATTCAATACCTTTCTTTTGAGAAAACCCTTTTACCACAAGCCTAGACTTGTACCTTTTCTTCCCACCTTATTCTTCCTTTATCTTGTATACCCATTTGTTTTGAAGTTCCCGCTTACCTATAGGCAACTCAACCAACTCTCATGTTTGGTTGTGATGTAGTGAGTTGATCTCCACTTGCATGCTCTTCGTCAATTCTTCTTTGGATTTCTGTTGCATAGCTTCTTCGTATGATTCCGGCTCTCCAGAATCTGAGATCAAGAGATGGTTGAAGGAAGGAAAAAACCTTTCTGGAGGTCTACTTGCTCTTGTAGATATTTGGGAAATAGGTTGAGGCTCCTCATTTGGTTGACGTTGTTGCACATTGTCACCATTTGCAGTCCTTGAGTCTTCACCGTCCTCAAGCTCCACGTACTCATCACCTATTTCTTTTGTTTGTTTTTTCTTTCCAAGTAATCTTTGTACATATTTTGTTCGTTAAAAATTGCATCCCTACGCCTTAATATTTTACCATCTTCAGGATTCCATAGGCAATACCAAACGAAGAAACACTTTTTGGACTTTGCATCTAGCTTTGATCTTAGTCTTCTATCTATGTGCATGAAAGCCTCACACCCAAACACTTTGAGGAATGCATAATTCATTGGTTTACCTGTCCATGCCTCTTTTGGAACTCCCCCATCCAATGCCATTGAGGGTGACCGGTTGATTAAGTACACAGACGTACTTACAGCTTCCGCCTAAAGCTCAAGCGATAGGCCTGCATGTATCTGCATGCTTCGTGCTCGCTCCATGATTTTCCTGTTTATCCTTTCCAAAATCTCATTTTGTTGAGGTGTCCTTGGGGTTGTCCTTTGCCAATGCCATATCTAGCACAAAAGCTTTCAGAAGCTTGGCTGCAATATTTGCCTCCATTGTCAGATTGGAAGCATTTAACCTTGGTACCTGTTTCATTCTCCACAAAGGCTTTCTACCTTTGAAATATGGAAAATACATCGGACTTATTCTTCATGACATAAAACCATGTTTTTCTAGTCACATCGTCTATGAATGTTACATAGTGCAATGAGCCACCAAGTGATGGTGTACTTGCAGGACCCCAAACATCAGAATGAACCAACTCAAGTTTTTTATTTTTTCTTTCATTTCTTGATTTTTGAAATTTTACCCTCTTTTGTTTACCATAAACACAATCTATACAGAACTCTAAGTCCACTTCTTTCAAACCTTGTAGAAGCTTCTTTATTTGAAGGATTTGCATTCCTTTGGCACTCATATGCCCGAGCCGGTAGTGCCACACCGCATTGTCAACTTCTGTAGTTGCTGCACAAGCTGAAGGTTGTGTGTTGATAGTACACAAGAAAAGTGTACCAACCTTTTCTCCCTTGGCAACCACCAAAGATCCCTTTGAGATCTTCCACCGTTTGCTTCTGAATGCAATGTTGTGACCTTCATCGTCCAATTGTCTTGTAGAGATCAAACTTTTTCGAAGAGAAGGAACATGTCTAACATCTTTAAGCTTCCATTCATTTTTGTTAGAAGTTTTGACAGAAATTGTATCTTTACCGAAAATCTCACAAGCTTCATCATCTCCCAAGTATACATACCCAAAATTACCTTTGGTGTAATCTTGAATATGTTGCTTGTGTGGTGTCGCATGGAATGAAGCCCCGAAATCTACTATCCAAGAATTAGACACATTGTCCAATGAGAGAATTAGAGCATCTTCCTCTACTTCACCTGCCACATTGGCCTCCGATGTTGGCTTGTTGTCTTGAGACTCATTCTCCTTCTTCTTCTTGGACTAGAAATCCTTCTTGATGTGGCCCTTCTTGCCGCAGTTCCAACATTCAAGAATTGACTTTGTGCGTGACTTGCTCCGTCTTGAGCGATCATGACCCTTTTGGTTTTTGAACCTCTACTTAGGTCTTCCTCTTGTTTCCACTGATAGTGCAGCACTTGATGATTCTCATGTGCTTCTCCTTCGTATTTCCTCGCTTAGGAGAACACCCAGGACATCATGAAACTTAAGAGTATTTGTGCCAGAAATAGAATTGCTTACAACCATCACAAGGTTGTCCTAACTATCTGGTAGAGATGATAGTATAAGGAGAGCTTGCACTTTGTCATTGAAATTGATTTTCACTGATCGAAGTTGACTTATGTCTGTGTTAAAGTCATTTAAGTGTTTTAAAATTGAACCATTCTCTGCCATTTTTAGATTGAAAAGCGCTTCATAAGAAATACCTTATTGGATGCTGATGGTTTCTTGTAGAAGTCGTCAAGTCCTCTGTGGTCTTCATCTCCAAAACATTGAAGTCCACCATTGACACCAAGCTTAACCGGATTGTTCCCAATGCCTTTCGATCAAGGAAAATACATGTTTCATCTGCCATTGTTATGGGCTTCTTTGCAAGACCGCCTAGTGGAAAATAGAGGTCCTTCTGGTAGAGATAGTCTTCAATCTGCATCTTCCAATGTTGGTAGTTTTTGCCGTTGAACTTCTCAATCTTGAGCTTCCCTTCCTCCGCCATAACTCCCACTCGATTCAAATAATCATTTCCTTGAGATACTTTAGCTATGAGCAAACCTTGCTCTGATACCAGTTGTTAGGAAATATGACGTAGCTAAGTAGATAATTGAGTAGATTACTTAATGGAGAGAGATAATTTACACACACAAGAGATTATAGAGTAGAGAGAGAGAGAGAGAGAGAGAGAGAGAGAGAGAGAGAGAGAGAGAGAGAGAGAGAGAGAGTACACACGATATACATGATTCACCCAATGTGGGCTACATCCACGGGAAAGCAGCCACTCAATGGCTTTAGTACTTCAAAACAAGAAGTAGGTTACAAAGGGATTATACCCTTTTGGAGCTCCCGCCTTGCTTCACTCTGACCACCTCACACCCACCTTGTTGCATCAACTTCACACTATGAAATGTATTTAGAAATGGCCTCCTTTTATAGGCCAAAAGGGCTACCCTCTCTCATGAGAAAGAGCCATGTGTAGCCGCCCTTGTGTAGATAATTCCAAATCGGACCCTCCAATCCGCCCATGTGTGATCACCCTTGAGAAGACAAGCCTGCTTTTGTATTCGGCCACCGCCCATTGAATTCGGCCACCGACCACCACCAGCCATTGAAGTCCGACCACCGGCCAACCGGCCAACTGACCAGTCATTTTTCGACCACTTTCCGACCGCCGTCCACTGGGCGTGAAAATTTTGGTTTCCCGCGAGTGATTTTATTTTTCGGCGAGTTATTTTTCTTCACGCACGATGGCTTCTCCTCATAATGGGGGCCTTACAAATGTGCGTTTTAACACAAAAAATTACAAGGGGTAAATATGGCTCCATACTTAACATTTGCAAGAGAGAGAAGCATGTAAACAAGCACATGGAGGAGGGAGGGCACCCCCAGTGCCTAGACACCTTGCATGTTTCCTAGATCTCATTACTGCGGAGTGAATTCATGAGAGAATGACCGAAGCAAAAGCGCGTGGAGAAGACATCACCAACAGAGAATGGGAGTATCTAGCACGAGGCTGGGTACCGAAGGTAGAGTACTCATATACCTAAACCATATTGTAAATTTTTTTCTTGATTTTATCTTTGTGTTTGATAAAAGATATTTTTCTATTTTGTAGTGCCTTTCCTTTAACTCTATGTGGTCAAAGGGTCATTACTTTTGTACTCGCCACATTGACGAGCGTATAACCACCATGGATTGTGGCATCATGGGCAACTTTGACGCAAATGGTGATGAAGCCATGTATTGTGGAACCATTGAAAGGATACTAAAGGTTAATTTTAGAACCTTTCATACCTTCATCTTTGAGTGCAAGTGGTTTGCAAATGTATCTAGACGACATGAGAATGGCCTCTACATGGTGGACTCTAGTATTCATCACATAGGGATGTATGACAATTTAGTTTTACCGCGCAATTGTGAGCAGGTGAGTGACTATCTTTTTTATTCTTATTTTCTTGTAACATTAATTATACCAATGTTACTCACTTTGAGCTTCTCCTCCATAGGTCATCTATATCCCAACAATCCACCAACCAAAACTTTGGTTTGTAATTCCCATAACACCTCGTGGGAGAACCATTTTTTCCACTAATGAAGTGGAGACCATCTTCGGCCCTCTTCCACCTCCTACTTTGGATGAGGTGAGACAAAGGAGAGGGAGGTCGATGAATCAAGTCCGGCGGCAGCAAGTCTTAGCGAGGATGATTGTCGTGATGATGAAGATGATGAGATGGAGGATGACGAATTCGAAGATGATGAAGCCAACACATCCACAAATGACAATTCCATTTCTCTCTTTATTGATTTAGGAGCCATGGGCTTAGAATTGGATGATGCTTCTTGTAGGGATCTTTTGGAAGATGATTCATAAACATCTTCAATACTTTAAGTTATGAAGATGTCTGATTGTGTAATCCATTCATCCCTCTCTCTCTCTCTCCCCTCTTCCTCTCTCTAATTTTGTGAACGTGCTCAATTATGTTAATCAAGTGATAGTGATTAGTTTAGTTGTAACCAAGTGTAATCCTAAATAGCTAACTATTGTTTCATGTTTCCATATCTATTTTTTTTAATTTGAAAATTTCATATAATATACTTTGATTTTTATTGAGATGAGGGAAACACCAAAATTTGAGGGAGGGGGAGGGAGGGGATGTTTAAGCCAAAAATTTAAAAGTTTACGCGCTAAATCCTACCACGGAACAAACATGATAATAGTAGCAGCAATAATTGAGGTAAGTACCGTAGTAATAATCATGAAAATACTCGCGGTAATAATTTAAATACCAAAAAAACCCCGCCCTCCTCTCTCTTCCCTCTCCAGCTGAATTTGGACCTTCTCTCTACAAATCGTGGTAAAAGACCGCGGTTAACAATTAGAGATTTTCATAGTGCCACCTAACTCAAGTTTATACGCCTTTCCATTAAATAGAAACATGCACCTACAAATGCATCTTTCCTTAAATAGGCCCATCCTTTCTTCACCATCCTCTCGCATTGCAGCACCTGTGCCCTCCACTTTGCTCCACCCCCTGCAGTAGCCCCTGGCTATGGCCGTTGACCACCTCGAATTAGTTGTCATGCTCTTCTCTCTCTCTCTCTCATGAATCATCGGCCCCTCCTCTTCCTGTAAGCACATTGACAGTGCTTCCAAGGACGTTGCAGCAAACCCACCGTAGCCGCAGCTATAGTTATCCTCTAACAACATCAGATCAATCTTAGTTTAATCACATTCTCGGTGTTGTCTACATCAATAGCACTCCAACAGATGTGGAATATTTGTCTCTATTAAAATTGCCTGACGACGAGCAGGACCTGCTCTCAAAGCTTTGCTATCGGTCATCATCTCCTACAGCACTCGATCAAGTGTTGTTATTGTCTGTAGTCATCTCATGTATCACTTAGTCAATTGTTGATGATGTCTGCATCATCCCCTACAACACCTATCGTCCGTCAACTGATGTTGCTATCTGTCTGTCAACTAATGTTGCTGTCTATAGCTCACTCACCTGCACCACATCATGACAAACTTATGAGAGATAGATAGATAGATAGATAGAGAGAGAGAGAGAGAGAGAGAGAGAGAGAGAGAGAGAGAGAGAGAGAGAGAGAGAGAGAGAGAGAGAGAGAGAGAGAGAGAGAGAGAGAGTGAAGGGGATCGGGGAGCACCACAGACAGAGAGTGAGAGAGAGAGAAGGAGACACACAACACGATGTGGGTGGGGAGACTCCAAAGAGTGAGCATCCCCCTATACACTTATGCTATATATAAGGTATACAAGTCAGTGGGCGCCCAGACTCTGGGCGGCCGGTCAAGGCACAAACGCCTATACCCCAACAACCTCCCACTTAAAGGCGACTGTGCCTTTAAGCAAGGGAACCTAGTCTAAAGACTACAAAAGGCGAGAGAAAACCGCTCTCAACCGATGCCCACTGGCTGGCTGTGATCGTGTGCATCCGGCTGTCCTGCTCCCATGTAAGTCCATACACCACCAGACGTACCGCACACGTACTGCAAGTATGTACGCAATACCTGCATATCTCCCTCGTGCACTATGCCATCATCAGTCAACAAACGACTGACAACCCCAACTGCAAATGCTCCCACTGCAGCTATGATATCCGGTCTCAAGATCAGCATCTCATACATGAGACCACCGAATGCCGATGCAATGCTAGCAGGCCCTGCTAGCTCTACGGAGCATGCATCAACATATATATCCCTGGCAATAGGCATCTCTGACTGACAAGGCATGTCAGCCACATGCATCTCCTGACTGTCCGCAAAAGACGCATCAACCTGTCGTGCAACCTCAGAGCAAACCAGCTGCTCTATGTGTCTGCTGGAAGACATATCCTGCACAACTATATCCCTATGCTCATTGTCGAGCATAGAAAGGAATGACTGCATAATCGCTGACATCTCAGTCTCCTCTACAATCATCCACTGCAAACATGACCACTCAATCTGCTGCGACTCACTAGAGCTCTCATGCTCTAACTCCGTATGCATAGACTCTTGCACAACGTCCTCCTGTCGTGACTCACTAGAGCAAGACCGCTCTACCTGTCTATCCTGCATAGAAGTATCTCGCACAACTGACTCTTTGCTTTGCTCAGTCACTAGCAAAGCATGCATGTCTGACTCTGTCACCTCTCTATGTGATTGCTCAAGTCGTGCCCCAACTGTGTGCACAACGAGCTCACTAATCTGCACTCCATGCAAAGTACCCTGCAACCCATGAGCAAAAGAGACTCGCCTGCTCTCTCGCTCTCTACCTGGCTGCGTGATCACAGAGACAACACCGTCTCTCGTGTGATCCACATGCAATGGGTAACCTGTACCACTCTTGGCACCTCTCGCAATCACTAGCGAACCCAAATTCATCACAAAATCTCGCTCTCGTAGAGAAATCTGACATCCACAATCTCTAAGCTGACCAATTGAGATCAAACTCACTGTCAAATCTGGTACATAGCGCACATGTCGTAACAAGTAAGATGCACCACTCGGTAATGACAGTCTCACATCTCCTGCACCTTCTATCGCATGCACCGATCCATCGGTCAAACGTACACTGCCAAGAATCCCGCTAGAATAGCTACAAAACCATGCACGATGCGGCATGACATGAAACATAGCATCTGCGTCTAGCAACCACTGCGAAGGGAGTGCACTATCCACATGTATAGCATCTTGTGCATAGCTCAAGGTAAAAGTGACATCCCCGTCACTAGTATACTCCGACACTACATGTGCCTCAACTGGAAAAGCTACTGAGTCCATGGCATCACTACATACATCTCTGAGACTGCCATGTCTCCTACGATGTCGCATACGACGAAAACAACTCCGTCTAACGTGTCCAGAATGACCACAATACCAACATGTCACCTGTCGGCGTGCTCGTGAATGTACATGTCTCACACGAGTCCGTGATGACTCAGATCTATCATACATATCATGTAATCTGCGCCAAAGTGCTCTCGAAGTAGTCTCATACATAACAAGAGCATATACACATTTCGCAAGGTGCAAAGAGAGCGTAGATAATGCCATCTCCTCTAGCTCCTGCCGCTGATCGTCAGACATGTTTGAAGGTCTACCTGCATCACCACTCAATGGTCGATGCAACCCTCGCTGTGTCAATGCGTCAAGCATACACTCTCTCCATGCTGCAAAGTCTGACCCATCAAACATGCGCATCTGTGAGAGGTCACAATATGATCGATCACCTGTCTCTGCCATGAGCACAATGTAGCAAACTAGAAAGCAAAACCACCTCACCAACAACACCTGAAAACTGTCTACCAATATGGCCAGAAACACAATGTAAAACCTGTGAGACACACTCCAAAATAGAGCTCCCACAATGTCAATACAAGTCAGCCCTAAACTGGCTCGAATCGCATCAACAAAAGTATGCAAATATGGCTCAAAACCTGATGCAAAGTTGCACCAATAACCGTGCAAAACCTTGCACAAAATCACAAGTCAATATGACTCAATCGCGCATAAATATCTGACAAAATTTTGGCAGAGTCTCCTTTGTAACTGGAGCAAAATCTCAACAGTAAACCTCAAAGAGACAATAATATATGCCACAATGGCCAATCCGGGAATAAACTCGACCGGAATCACCTCACAAAGTATACATATGAGCATACCCGCTCTTGCCGGAGTACCACTCAATGGCACCTCAAATGACATACATGTGAGTGATGATTTCTGCCAAAATACCTTTCAATCGATGAGCAAATGTCTGCTAGATAACTATAGCAACATTTCACAAAACCTTGCAAGATCTGTCGCTATGCGCAATACGAAATACGGCACACAAGGGCATACACAAGTGACTCCAAACTCCAACCAAATGATGACTGAAAATCACCTGTCAAAGTGGGAGTAAACTCAACCACTAAACTGTCAAAGAGCAACCTACGAATACGTAGAAGCTATGGCGAGAACCTTGATAAAATCCAACAGAGTTTCTTCTATAAATTGAGCCAAATCTCAAATAATCTCAGCCATAAACAAATACACAAATCCATATATGGCATACATAAACCGCCAAGACCATGGCAACATAGCTCACTCTCGCATGAGTGGGTCTCTGGACAAATGCATATCCAAAAACCTGTGTACACCTATGAATTTGCTGGTTGCTGCAGAAAATACTCCGTGTGTGTGAGATATACCAAAAACAGTGTTTTTGGGACCCGAAAGTGCACAAATAAACCTGCTGCTGTACTTGTTGTAATTCAAAGCATAATTTCAGCAAATAGACATCACCATCGCGTCCGGAGTGTGCCAAAACCCTAACCTAGACTCCTGGATCATGTAGATCTGACTCTGTATGACGGAGCTACGCAAAAAACTGCGTTTTAGAGCCCGAAAATGGCAAAAACAAGTTGTACACAGTCTTGAACCTGCTTCTGCTCCACTCTGCGTGATGCAATGTCCTCTCAATGCAAGCTCCAATGCAAGATCTCTGCCACAACAGCATCCAAGCACTCGAATGTCAAGCTCTCCTCCGCCGAGCACTTCTCTAACGAGCTCCACTGAGCTCAAAAGCTCCTCTCACCAAGGAAGCAACAACCGCCTCCTCGACCAAGCTTGACCACACCAAGCTCCTAAGCTCCAAAGACAATGCTCCTCAAGCTAAAATCTCTCTCCGTGAAACTCCACGATCGAACTCCACCGTCGAGAGCGAGCGAGCTATCATGCGAGCTATCGTCTCGAAGCTCTCAAAGCCGTCGTGCTCTCCGCGGTCACCATATCTCTGATACCAATTGAAGGGGATCGGGGAGCACCACAGACAGAGAGTGTGAGAGAGAGAAGGAGACACACAACACGATGTGGGTGGGGAGACTCCAAAGAGTGAGCAGCCCCCTATACACTTATGCTATGTATAAGGTATACAAGTCAGTGGGCGCCCAAACTCTGAGCGTCTGGGCAAGGCACAGACGCCTATACCCCAACACACATAGAGAGAGAGAGAGAGAGAGAGAGAGAGAGAGAGAGAGAGAGAGAGAGAGAGAGAGAGAGAGAGAGAGAGAGAGAGAGAGAGAGAGAGAGAGAGAGAGAGTCAATCGATAGGGCTTTCAATATAGGAACGAAACCAAAGTGCTAGCCAGTGCTGATCTCCTTGTCTTCAACAATCAAGTTCCACATTCGCGCCCTAGTGCCCAGGCCCAACTGGATCCTTTTGCAATGGTCATGCATCCACCTCGATGATTGCCCGCAGTCCCATGACCTAGTCCAAATTGAGAGAGAGAGAGAGAGAGAGAGAGAGAGAGAGAGAGAGAGAGAGAGAGAGAGAGAGAGAGAGAGAGAGAGAGCACATTGTTTCAATGCCAAGATAGCAAGGAGGAAGGGAGAGTGCTGCTAGCTGGCAAGGGGTAAGGTAGGGCTTGTTGCTTGCATACATTGTGGCTGCAAAGCATTTGCAGCCACGTGGAGGCAGTATGTTATGAACGGGGCTATACAAGACCACATCGCCACAATTGCACAACTAGTCTTGCTTGGTGGATGTAGCTACATAACATCTATAGAACGTATTAGGACATACACAAATTAAGCACTAAAGTAGACAAGACTGTCACTAACTTGCCAACGGGCACTGCCACAAAGAGAGAGAGAGAGAGAGAGAGAGAGAGAGAGAGAGAGAGAGAGAGAGAGAGAGAGAGAGAGAGAGAGAGAGAGACAGAGAGTTAACTGAGTCAATGTCAATTAACAGGAGCTGCTAAAGACCAAAGACATATGGATGCACATCGAAGATCAACATGAAGAAGCAGTAAAGATTGGAGTTACACATTTTTCACATTTTCCCAAAATGGTGTCATGTATTGTAAATTTCCGATGTATTTCAAGTCATTGTAATATTTTAATGTGTTACCGGCTCAATGGTAGTTCCAAGCTGTAATAACAGGTCAGTTAGTGTGCCTAAGTAGCATATTCAATAAGGGGTGGAGCCCTAAAGGCCTTGGGTACCCAGACATTGCATATTTTTACCCTAGGTATATAAGGCAGTGTGTAAAAGAAATTAGGGTCCTCAAGCTCATTTGTTGAGAGCACTCTTTGGTGAGAGCTCTTGAGGTGTGTGGCTATGGAGTCCTTGAGCTTCTCCTTGCTCATGTGACTTTGTTAACACTAATCAATGCTTAATTCTCTTTCACTATGCCTCTCTCATGCTTCTTATGATTGCCTATGATGCTTTGATTAGCTAGATCTTAACTAATTAGTAGTTAATCCCTGATCTCTAATCTTGTGTGATTGCCCTCTTTTGCTTGTGTGTGCATGTAGGTTTGATTGGAGTGTAGTGCTCGATAGATCTATGTGTGTGTGCTTGCGATTAGTGTGTTGCATGATAGGATTAGTGTTGTGTGCATCTTGCAATCCTTAGTGTGTGTGATTGGGTTGATTGGAGGTGAAGGGAAGTGGATGTGGAGATTGCCCATCATTATGGCTTAGCTCCTCCATAGGCCGAGAAGCTCACCTCGTAGAGCCAACCGTTCGTGTTTCCATGATTAGCTCAGTAATCATGTGAGTGTTTCCATGTCCTAGCCGGGTAGCTCATCCCTCCGGATTGATAATTTTGTTGGTCATTGGAGCTATGCAACAATGGAACCCCCAACATTTGGCGCCGTTGTCGGGGACGATGGCCTACGCTAGTGTAATTGTGGTATAATCAAATGTGTTTCCTCACTAATTTCACTTATGTTTTTATGGTTTTGTGGATTTTTGATATGTGTGCATGAAGCAATGTGTTCATTATTCCCTAATTTGTCATCGTATCTTGCCAATTGTGTATTTACACACTCTAGTTTCACACTAACCCCTTGATAATTTCACTAATTTTACTAACTTACACACTAATTTGCTATAAAAAAGGATTGGAGATTTCAACTGTCAATTGATATTCATTGGAAAGGTAATCAAGGTGGTATTCTCAACCTCGTTAGAATCTAAACATGTGTAGAATTGTGTAGAGATTCCATGATGGGGCAATGCAATGTCAATGCTATGTTATGCTACGCTAATTAACACCATGTCTATGCTATGATATGCTATGTTAATTACAATGCCATGTCGATTCCAATACAATGTTGATGCTATGTTAACAGCAATGCCATGTTGATGCTATGAAAATTTTTGAATTGTTCGTTTTCATGCCGTCGTCATGCCAAAATTTTCCAGATTTGGTGGCGTGTGAAATTGACAAGTTCTAATTACTAATTAGTGAATGTGCATTGCTAATTGTGTGCCTAATGGATCTAATCGCATGCTTGAATGGTCAATTGCAAGTGTGTGTGTACTAAAATCAAGTGTGTGTGCATTCTAATTGAGTGTGTGTATGCCTAATTTTAGGTGTGTGTGCACTATTTTGCCCTTGTTTGTGCACCTAAAAATCAATGTATTCTTAATGATTTTTCAATTGTGATGATTGATTTGTGTTGTGGTCATGCCCAACTAGAGATCTGTAAAATCACATTGAAATTTTGACAAGATTAACCCTTTTGTGTGTGCACCTAAAGATTGGAAAAAACTGCCAATTATTAGTGTGTGTGTGTGTGTGTGTGTACCTAAAAAGTGCTTATTGTGCATGATTGTTTCAATTTTTGATTGCATATTTGATGTGTGTAATGGTTGATTGCTGTGTTTTTGAGCTCAAAACAAGGATCAACACACTGCAAATGTATCAAATTTTGACATAATTTTGTCGGTTTAATTGCTTAATTTGGATTTTATTGACCAAATTATTTGGCAATTGAATTGATGTGCTTTTTGTGATTTTATTTGGTTGCACTAATCCCTTATGTGTGGAAAATTTTCAAAATAAAAAAGTGTATTTTTCAAATAGATTGTATAATTTTTTTGTAAATTTTTTTATTAATTTTTGCTTAATTCTGTAAGAAATTGATATCGTGTGATCTTGACGAGCTGTTTTGTGTGCGTAACTATGGCATGATTTTAAGCACATTTGTCCCCTCCTTGGTCGAGTTTTGAGCGTTTTGCTATTTCCGAGGGTCAGGCTGACGGTTTTGTTAAATTTGGCATTTTCAGTAAAAACTACTATTTTTGGTGTGCTTATGCATGTCGAAAGTGTTTGATTGTGATTTTCAATGATTTCTAGAATTTTCTGGATTTTTTTGGTAATTTTTGGATGATTTTTTGTGTTCTCGAGTTATATTTTCGGCCTAATTTTGGCACTTTTAGACGTTCGAAAATAATTAAAAAAAAAATTTGGAGCTTAGGTGTGGACCGACAGGATTTTCCGAATCTTGACGTGTAGTTCGATACAGCGTCGACGTTCGTGGCAAACTCGACGGTGATTTTTGATTTTTGCGGGCCCACGTAGCCGCACCGAAAAGTGTTGACTCTCTCTCTCTTGTCACTTCCACCTGCGCACCAACTACAGCACGCCACGTCAGCGACGACAAGTATCTCTCTCTCTCTCTCTCTCTCTCTCGTCTCGTACTGTGCACCAAGTCACTGTCATTCTCTCTCTCTAACTTTCTCTCTCTCGTCTCCCTCCTCTGTACGTGTGAACACCGTCAACTACCACACACATGTGTGAATGCACCCCTACAGACACAATTCATTGAGCTACAATAAGAAAAAATATTTTTAAAAAAGGGGGACCTCTCTTTCTCTCTTTCCTCAACAATTGCTTTCTGTAGCCTTGTCTTTTTCCTTTTCTTTTGTCATTGACTTTTTGTTGTATTAATTTCATTTTGTTTCTTCTCAATTTCATTTTAATTTCATTTCATTTCGTTTTCATTCCCTTTAAATCACATTTCATTTCAATTCAAATTTTTTCTCTCACTTTAATTTCATTTATTTGTATATTAGTCAAAAAATAATCATAAACAACCTTTAAATATCACAAAAAACAATAAAAATTTCCAAAAATCAAAAATCACAAAAAACCTTTAAATATCATCAAAAAAATTAAAAAATCCATTAAAAATTTAAAAAATAATTTCAAAATTTACAAAAGAATAGAAAAATCATAAAAAAATTACCAAAAAATTAAAAAAACCTTACCAAAAATTCATAAAAAATCATAGAAAATTCATTAAAAAATCATAAATTGCCCAAAAAAATCACGACAAATCAAAAAATTCATAAAACCTTCAAAAAATTTCATAAAATTTATAAAATAAGTAATATTTAAAAATTACCAAAAACACAAAACTTTTTCTATTTTAAAAAAAAGAAAAAATCATGAAAATACCAATTTTTTTTAGGAAATTTAAAATTTCACAAAAAAGTAATAAAAATAAAAATAAAGTCGTTGAAAGAGGCAAAAAAGTAGAAAACACACCGTTGAGAGAATCACACACCGCAATGCGACCCAGATCAGCATAAAAACAGTCGAAAAATGAGCAAAAGGACCAACTCAAAGCCGTGAGCGGCAGAAATTTTTTAAAGTTATCAAAATCAAGTGTGCAAATTGAGCTTTTAGTTGGATAGACAGCGACACAGCTCACATGTGATTGCAGATTAGGCTAGTACGAGCAACAAAAATTCTGCTAATCAATACCAAAATCTGCTAGGAGATAGTTTGTACAGAACAAACCAACATGAACTCAAATCGAGCCAAAAATTCAAGTGCAACGGAGCAAGTCAGTAGTAGCAGTGGCAACACAAGTACAAGTGCAACATACTAGATTTTAAAACTATATGACTACAATGGAGATAAAGACTTATATACTGATTCAAAAGGCCACAGATACTTAATGAGCAGCAAAAGAAGCACAGAAGCCAAGATTCTATTGATCAGAGTGAAGCCACATTCAAAAAACTCCTAAATGTTCATAGACTTCAGTGGAGCCAAGTATTGCAAGCTCAAAGATGAAGTGCAGATAGAAGTTCAAAAAGTCAACCCCAAGTGGTTATCCAGAAACTTGCACAAGCCCGCAAAGCATCCATTTAGTGCATATGCAATCGTGATCATTGTACATGGATTACAATGTTCAGATCTATGATTGAGAGCCAGTAATGGAAGATCCAACAGATCAGCCAATTGAAGCAAGTTTAATTGGAGAACCAAGTCAAAGGCAGTACAAAGGTCAAGATGGAGCAATCTATTGCTTGATGCTCAGTGTTTTAAAAGAAGACGCCAACAACTTGGCAAGCATAGAAGCAGAAGCTTCTCAGCTAGAGCTTGACATGACAAAACCAAAAAAATACCACCATTCATGGCATATTGCTCAGATTGTGGATGAAAAGGTGGATATTTTTTAGAATTTGTCCAAGAAATCTAGACAACAGGGACACATCAACTGCCAAGCAAGGTACAGAGAGAATTGGAAATGTGAATCTTGATGTAAGTGCATCTAACTCATCACTTTTAATGCAATTAGATGATTTTGCATTACCATTAGAAACACCAGTAAAAGCATTGCAAGTTCAAAATCAGCATAAAGATGCACAGGCACCTGAAAAGCTTAAAATTGATTATTTGAACAACAAATTCTTGCATGAATTTGATCAAGGTGTTCAGACATCAGTGAATGTTGAAAAGAGTGTTAAATTTGCAAATGATTTTGCATCCACTGCCACAAGTGTGCAATCATTTCTCACGAGTCTAAGGGTCACATCAAACAGAATTCTGTTAGCATTGCATGGTACACGTAATTCATATGCACACTATGTAGACCAAAAAGAGAAATTGTACAAAAAGGATCAACCGGTGTTTGAACGGCCCACATACTAGCTCATAGAAGTGCATCTAGTGATAGATCAGAAAGGATGGTTCATTTCAGAGAAAAGAATTTATTATAGCCCATCCTCTCTAGAGCTGAAGGATATTACCTGAGTGAACCCAGAATCTGTTTGGAGCCAAACTCTCCTCCATCGAAAATCAAGCTTGGACATTGTAACCCAACGAGCATATACTTTCACCAAAACAATCGTAGATATAGACGAGAGTCTAGCATCTATGATGCCTTGGGTCCTGAAACCACAGAAGCTCATATCATAGGAGACCCATGTGATAGACAATATCAGTGCAAAGATAATGCTATGTTTCATGTTTCATGGAGATACATAGGAAACTATACAGAAGGTTTACATATGCCAAACATCAACAATGCTACCCAAAGTGTACCTTCACAGTCCCAAAAGGTGAGACTAAATCAAAGCCAAACAATTTTGAACTCTTACAATGAAGCAGGCTATAGTGATCACCCTAGGAAGGGGGGAGCTACAAATCCATCAAAATCAGCTCATGTACCAGAAACTACAATAGCAGTTAGAAGCCCTAGAGCTTCTAGCCAACAGACCTCTTCGAAGCAGCAACCATTGAAAGATCATATGGTTGTTGGAAGTTTCCGATTGATCCAAATTCCATCAGAGTCTATAGATAAATGCTTCTATGAAGATTATCAGGGACAAAAGTTTCAATTGATCTCCACAACTTAGAGTCAAAAGCCAACAAGTCCAATAGTGTTCAAATAGTTATATGTGACCAAGATCACATATGCATATCAAAATGCAGATGGCAATGAATACCAACAGGTTCATGACCTTGTACAAACCCCTATGGATGGCCCTACTGAAGTCAAAGACTACCTGAAGATGATGTAAACCCTTAAGCTGCCAGAACAGGTGACAAAAAAGTCAAAGTCAATGGGAGCTAAAGTCCAAAAAGCTACACAAAGGTACCACCAAAATCTCCTCCAAAGAGACAAATTTTGTCAGAAAGTACAATGGATCTTCTAGGATCAAGGGTTACTTAGATGCAGGTGGACAATGCTCTGCAGACAAAAAGTGCAATATTACATCCAATGGAGCCAACATCGATTGAAGTAGGTGGTCAAAGTAAAGAAAATGCAGATAAAACTCAACCAAAGGACACAACCACTCTTGAGACGATCAAGTGCCATTGTTGGTGAAAACAAAGAAAAGCTCTAAAGCGAAGTAAAGCTAGATTTCAACTTAGAGAAGAACTGCACGTCTTTTCGCACTTGGAAAAAATATGGTCAACCACAACTGGAAGATGTTCCTGAATTTGTGAGCATATCAAGAGATAAACGAGCAGAATGCTGGGAAATCATCTCCACCACCATTTAAGTAAGTCCAAAGATCATCATAACTTAATTTCATGTGATCATAGCAAAGGATATGTTAGACGACATCATAATGGGAATGCCAATGGCCCAGAAGAAGTTAAAGATACAAAATGCAAACAAGATGCAGTCTTCAGAGACAACAAAGAATGAAGACCAAGACTGGTCACCTTCGGACGACAACACAAAGTACTCAAGCACAATTCAAATGAAAGGTCTTATTGAAGATGATTCATCTCCATTGAACAAAACTTCAGAAGAGCTTAAAGCAAATTAGGCAATAGTAAGTGCATATTAAACAGAGCAAATACCAACCAAGAAAGCTACTAAGTAGAGAATGCCACCAAAGCCAGAAGTTAAGAAGTTCAAAATTGCAAACAACCAGAAAGAAATAGGAAGTCCAAAGATCCATGCATTGCTAGTTGAATCAGCCGATGGAAGTCAGATTGGAAAACAGAGTCTCAAGTCACCCTCCATAGAGACATAGTTAGATCAAGATGAGACCATGGAAAAAGCTAGACAAAGATCTTCAATAGAACCTCCAATGAGAATAGCTATAGTTCTCAGCAGTACCAAAGGAGCAAGTGCCAGATGCAATGCTCTAATGGATAAAGAAGCAAAGTGCAATATGGTTGCAGGCAACATTCAGAGCATTCTCGAGATTACTCAGAGCAAGCCAGGTAATAGAGAAATCATGGGCAAGGATACAAGTCAAAAAAAGATGGTTGCTACCCTTAGCATCCAAAATCATGAAAAGCAGGTAAAATTTCAGGTAAAGTCTTCAAAGGTAATGCTTGCAGATGTCATACTTGGACATCAGTGGCTAGATCAACGCAAGGCCTACAAAAAAGATACAAGTCTAATACTATCTTCTCCAAGAGGTAGCCAGAAACATTTACAAGTACCGTTAATGCTAGATTAAGAGTTGCAGAAGTCACAAGAATCAAAGACAAATCTTGCAGACAAAGGTAAAGTCAAAGTTGACCTTCCACCGATTAGCACAAAAGGTGTGACATCATATGCCTCTACATCAAAGAACCCTCATGGATCAACTTCTTCAAGCAAGTCAGGCTTTCAAAACTTCAAGTCAATTGCTGACCCAACTGAACCCTCTAAGGAGACACCCAAAAAAGAAAAGATATTTCAGCCAAATACTCAAGAAAGCAAAGGAAAGTCAAGCAAGTGTTTGTTCAGAGTAGTTTAGTCAAAGTCAATGATCTAGTTTGGATTAAAGATGGGAAATCAACACAGAAAGACAAACACATGGGATGGACAACATCACAGTGGAGCTTAAAGGAACAGAAGTACTATGGAGCTAACAGACAGATATGGATGCCAAAACTGCAGGTTAGAGCATATGGAGTAACATCAAGTCCCTCCCAAGAAAGAAGGCCCACAAGGTATCAATCTCGGGCCCACAAGGTATCAATCTCGACAATATCCCATGATACCTAAGCAGAAGCTATACAACAGAACCACGTCGAAAGATGCTAAAGTCTATCACAACTCTCAAGAGGATACAGAACAAAGATAGATCTCAAAGAATTTTTCTCTTGGACAAGGATTTTACACAGGTTATACAAAGATTTGGCTACCAATCAACCACAAGCCAATTGCAACTACACCAGACCTGCATGAAGATATCAAGAAATCAACACTACAACTCAAAATATTCAACAATGGAGATACAAAGGTCATTAAAAAATTTGGATTTCTAAGTCTTCCAATGCTCCAAGTCAAAAGCCAGAAGTCGACAGCCAACATAGGCCTACAACAACATCAAAGACTTCTTACAATAGGCCCAATTGGAGTCCCCTATTTCAGAGTGTGTCGTCCCTGATGTAGAGGATGAGGATACTGAGTACCCATGCCAGACACGGATGGGTGCTACTATAAGGTAAAATATGGTGGGGAGGTGGACTTCAATATAGCACAGGATAGGGCGTTTCAACGCCATCTTGATTCTTATACATACGACGTATAAGGATTGTTTTGTAAAGTTTAAAGACCAATTGCCCGATGATGCATGCTACATTGAGGACACACTGTATGCTAGATTTTCAAATGCCCCCGATCAATGTTTTTCACAACAATGGTTGGAGGGCTACATAAAAACACTTTTGAAAAACAAGGAGTCCAGTGTACGGCGTGTAGCAGCCAACCAGGTTAGAGATCCGGACAAGAGCTATTGTGGTGGCAACATGATAGATGTGGAGTGGGAGTGGGCAATGCAAGAAAAGAGCGATCAAGCTACAACGGGCTCATCCTACAAACAACAATGCGAAGCTCGTGCCAGATAAACTCCCACGCACTATGGCTTGGGAGGCAAAGCATCCTACAAGGACAAATATGTAAGATTGATTAGATTACAACCTAAATCGATGATTATAAATATTACAGTTGATGATTTGTTATTGTTAATGCTAACTTAGGAAAATATCACTCTTACTCGACCAACCAGAGAGATAGCCAAGCATCGGGAGCCGCATACAGAATTTTATACTTGGCGATGGTTGTTGAGAACAACCACATCTCTTGCGTGAGCAATTCGACGCATTGGTTGGATCACTACAAGCGATAAGTTTAAACAAATAATTTTATATCAATTGTTTTGATCTATTGATAATTGTTTAATTTGGTTTGGGTTTATGTAAAGTCAAGGTGATCAAGCGTAAATGCCTCTGGACTACAACGAGAACGAAGAGGACTAAATAGAAAAATATTTGTCCAAACTTTCGTAAAGTCCCAATGCGACACAATGTATATACAACTATTTTCATTTTATTTGTAACGTTTTTAAATAGTTGATCTTCTGCACATTAAATTGTCAAGGTAAAGTAAATGCAATTTCAATTGTTTGTTTTTTTAATACTATTTCAAAAAACAATTGATGTTTCATTGTTTTATGCAGGTCAAAAATAAAGGTGCTCATTTGGGCCACCCAATTTTGGGTGGCCTAAATGAGCATCTTTATTTTTGAATAGGCATTTAGCGATAATCGGCACGATAATAAGAGCGGCAATTGACACGGTAATGAGAGATAATCAATGCGGTAATAAGAGCAGAAATTGACATGGTAATAGCTGCGGGTATATTATGGCAGTTATTACTGCGATTATTGCTTTCAAACCACTACGCAATTTTAGCTGCGGTTATTGCCGTGCACACAATATTTTCTCTTTCCATTTTCCTTTGTTTTTCTGGCGGCAATGCTAGCGGTTATAGACTACTCCTCTTATAGTGTGGTGGTGCAAAACTGCATGTGAGGCACAATGTCTCTCTCTCTCTCTCTCTCTCTCTCTCTCTCTCTAACCGTCAGAGAGAATCTTGTTCTTTGGAAGGTGCCAGTGAAACCAGTTGCAAAAGGGAGTGGGTTTGTCTCTTTTTAAATGACAGTGCATACATCATATGCTTGCTTATTGCAAGGCATGAGATCTTCAACATAGCAAGAAGTCCTTCCATGGTCTCCCACAAACAGAGCAAGGGACAAAAGAGCATAAAAAACTATAAGAAGTTGAGGTGTGCTCACCAAGTTTTTTTTTCTAGAAGAACAATATGTTTAATAAAAAAGGAAATTTAAAAAAAATACATGGCCTCAAAGGAAGGGAAAGAGGTAGTCCCAAACAAGGGATTACAACTTCATCATCTTAAGAAACTTGGTTCTCCAAGTTTTCCAAGGAGTTCTTCTCTAAAGCATGTAAAATGGCTCATGAGAAGCATCATTGATTGATTCCAAGCTTAGCTTTAGTAAGCCGTTTAAGCGAGCATTAATCCAGGTGTACCAGATGCACCATCAATTCTAAGTAAAGGGCTGAGGATGAAGTGACAAACAAAGTGTAGGATTTTTTGAAGACATATACCTCACAAAGTTGGCTTGGGACCTACTAGAAGAGGCCACAAGTGCTTCAAGCTGGGTCATGACACCTACTACAAAACTTCTAGGTCTCTGAATAGGACACAAAGCATTTAAAGCAGGGATTGGTGACAGTGCTCACCAAGTTTGCGAGGATCCCCATGGCACTATGCTGAGCCATGATATTTGACCTTTTAAATTTGTATTGAGTCCCCGTGCATCATTTGAAAGTAAGATCAATTAATTGTATGAAGTATCTCAACTTGAATCTAAATGCAAAGCCAACCTTTTCATATTTGAAGATAAAAAGCACTTTTTTTGTTGCTTGGGTAGGGATGGTAGCTTGAGAAATTTCAAAAAATGTAGAGGATCTTGGATAGATCCTCTCTCTCTCTCTCTCTCTCTCTCTCAGATTCATAATGGATCCCCCTCTTCCACCCCGCAATACACAAGGTGTCCAATTGTTTGAGCTGACATCTATAGCCGAGTTGCTTAGTTGACAAGCAGAAGTGGAAAAGCCTTGGCACATGTAGCATAGGTCAATTGCATACATGCATACCTATGTTGGTACATACCTGCATGGTTTCCACATGCATCCCTCCTATAAGAGGAAGGTATTGCGCCTTGTCCATGTCATTGCCAATAAGACAAGCGAGCGCAGAACTATGGTTGAGGACAAAGAAGCCTTGGGATTTGCTGAGTGAAGGTGGAGATTAGGAGGGAGGGTTCTCATTTGGAGGCAAAGGGCTAAGGTCATAAAGATGGTGACAAGAGAATCGTACTAGCGTAGTGCACAGATGGGAAAATAGCACACTTTGATCACCCGTGACAACTGACGACCAGTGCATGTGCACTGTGGGCTCAAGGGACTGCTATCCCCAAACATTGGTCATATGTATGTACTGCTTGCTCAAAGTAGCAGCTTTAGTTTTGAAGAAACACACTAAACGTTCACATATTTAAAGATGAGAAATCAACCAAAAATCATCTTTTAAAGATGACATCCAAAAGCATCACCCATCACTCTCCATTATCATTGCCCTATCTTCAAAGCCAAAACTGCTCTCCTCCTTATTTCCTGGTGATACATACATATTTGTTTATCTTTCTAATGAATATTTATTGTTTCCACCAACCAATCAAAACATTGTGCATTTTTGGAAAATAACCTCCTCTTTTTCATTAGCAACAGGTGATGAAATCACGATGCCTACCAATGCTACAATCAACGCTAAAACATGAGTTGAACAAACTTCAAAGATGAGAGAGAGACATAGAGAGAGAACATGACTTCGACGTCTACTTCCTCCCTCCCAAGGTATCTCCATACTTGCAAATTGCAACTTAATCTCTCTATCATCAATTGTTCCTTGTCTCTCTCTTGCCCTACTATGAACTTCACATGAATAGTAAAATGTAAACATATCTCTTCTTCTAAAACTAATCACATAAAAAATAAGTGGCATCTATGCTCATTGGCACTGGCCTAGAAAATAAAGAAAGAGATATTGAAGACAATGAGAGTATGCAAAGTATACATATCATCACAAAGAAAGATCAACAATCTAATTGTTCATTAAATGTATTCAAGATAATAAACTACCAAACATGATGGGGGGGGGGGGGAGAGAGAGAGAGAGAGAGAGAGAGAGAGAGAGAGAGAGAGAGAGAGAGAGAGAGAGAGAGAGAGAGAGAGAGAGAGAGAGAGAGAGAGAGAGAGAGAGAGAGAGAGAGAGAGAGAGAGATTCAAACACAGAGCATGATAATTATTAAAACAACATGAGGAACTCACAAGGGTTGGGAGATGAGAAGCTCTAGGATGGCTAGAACTTATACTATCAATGGTGTTGTTTGCCATTACCAAAACAATCAAAGAGTAGACCAATTCAATCACAAAAGCCAAGTAATGACATCAACTCTTGTATAATACAACAAATTGATTCCATTCTGACCGGATTTGATGCAAAATGAGCCTCACATTAACCCTTATATACTTCAACAATTTGATTCAATTCGGACCTGATCTAGTGCAAAACTAACCTCATATTTTATATGAGCGATTCCACATAGTCAGATTAATGTCAATCTACGATGCCATGTCTACTTGCCATGTACCCAAAGCTCATGGGAACCACAAACAGAAACCAGTACTACAAGTTGGCATGGCAATGGTCATGCTATTGATAATGACATTTGATGCATGAGCGCCAAATGATACGCCACATGATTGGCTTCAAGGATTTCCACAAGTGCAACTCAAGCACCCACGGTCTCGTCGACCATACTCATTCATAGTTATAGGCTAGGTCTTGACGCTAGAGGGAGATGCAATCTTCCCTCATGCTAGGTAGGCTTCAAACAATGGTAGTGTTGATAGCATAACAAGAGATGACATAGGAACACTCCCAATGTGCATTAGTGAGTAGTTTCCTAAATCTGAGTGTCGGAGCAACTATGCAACACTAGTGGCAAAGTTAGCAAAATAAAAGATTAATTGAGGTAAGATACCAGGTGGAAGATTGGGGACAAGAGAGAGTCATAGGTTTTCCTTTGATAGTCTAATGCATATATTGACGTTCCTCGCAGGCCAAAAACTTCATCCAAGAAAAGGCAACTCAAAGCTGACCACATTTCCTCAACACAACTTGCACAACTCTTTGATTCCAAGTTGCAACTACCTTCATTGTTATTGCTTTGCTCATCCATTTCTTTGCCAAATGTTTGTGGAAAGACAAAGTCTGCATGGAAACTTTTCTTTTGGCTATCAATTGTGGGTGAAACTTGGTTGATAAGGAAGCCTTGAGTGAGAGAAACGTGGCAAGAAAAGATGGCAGTAGATGACAGAGAGGCGGGGAATGCCATACTACTTGTTTTGCCAGATGGTTTCCACGAAGAAGTAGGATACCACGAGGAAGGTGCAAGTGATGTGATCCTACATCTACCAGAAAAAGCTATCCATTAGCAAACAGAAAGAGGTCCTGAGGCTCAAGATTCCATTAGAAAAAATATGAACCCCAAAAGGGCCTTGTAAGGATCCCTAGTTTTAAGGGATTAAGGCTGAAAGTGTGTGTGGTTTAGGAGACAAGGCCATTGAATGAGGGTATTCTCATAGGTTGTTTTTAGTCTGTCGTAGTCTTTTTGTAGGTTGAAATAGAGGCTAGGGAGGGAGGATAGGTACATTATCTCTCTCAGAGTGGTGGTCCTTATGACAATAACTACCCTCCCTCTCTTTCTTTTTTCCATAGCCTCAGGCCAAAAAAGCACTTTTTCAAAAAGAAAAAAAAAACCTCACTTTTACTTAAAACTTCTCCCCAACCTATATGTATACGCAAAAATCAATTTTCTCTTTTAAAGTCTCACTGCTAGACCTGCAAAATATCAAACTTCCGAGCTTTTTTTATTCCCTCCAAAATCACTCCCCTCTCTCTCACTCCTCTCCCTCTCTCTTCTCTCTCCTACTTTTCAGCACACACTCTTCCTCCTTCCCTGTCTTTGTTGCAGGTCCACTCCATAGCTTTGTTGCAGCTCTCCCCCCCATAGCTCAACACTCCATAGCCCTCCTCTCCACTCCGTAGCTCTCCTGCATCTCTCCACTCGATAGCTCTCCTCTCCACTCTGTAGCTCTCCTGAAGCTCTCCATCTCATAGCTCTTCACTCCATAGATCACCTCTCCACTCTGTGCTGCAGCTCTCTATTCTTGCTTGACGCCAGCTTTATTCCCCTTGCCCTGGAGCTAGGCGACATTACAAACCTCCCATCCACAGCAAGATCTTCAAGTTCAGAAACGGTTTCTCTACATGTTTGGTCGCCAAATGACTTCCCACCCTCAAAGCGTCATTACTTGCAAACTGCACAACAACGCCGTGGTGTAGGTCAAACCAATGTGGACCTTTGGGTGCATGGTTGCCTCTACTATAATGATCTAGCCATCAATGTGTATCCAACATTCAATAGCCTTGCTTCATTCTTACAATATGTAGGTAGAGGGGAGCAAGGTCTTCTTGGTTCCTATACCACTTAAGGTGAATCTTGCTAAGAAGGCCTCGAATGAAGACATGTACTTTTGAATAGGAGGCTATTTGCCCATAGAGGAGATAATGCCTTCATCCATCTTTACCAAGCGGTCCAAAGGAGTTATGAAATGTGCCAATGCAAGGGTAGGTCAGACAGGGTGGACAAGGTATTTCCTTACTCAATGTCAAATAATATTTTTGCCGATTTGAGAAGGCTTCAAATGGAAATGATACATTTTTTTATGGTGTACTACCTAATGGTGAGGCTACAGTAATGCAGTCTTTTTTTTTTCAAATTATGGTTTTCCTTATGTTATTTTGGACATTTTGCAGTGCTAGACAAGTGTCAGATTGTGAAGAAGCAAAGATTAGAAAGGATAAGTATTACTCTCATGAACAAGGAATTATTTCATGCAAAACGTACAGCTATGGAATGAGGATTGCGCACCATCTTTTAGTGTGCACTCGGAGAAATAAATTTGGTGGCTTGGTGGTATTGAGGTTCCCAAGAAGACCCATGGAGTGCTTGCTTGGATTTTTGAATGCATTTTGTGGATAACAGATGTCATTACATCACAGCTAGCTGGGGAAAAACTCAAGTAGTTGGCATAGGGAAGTTTGAAGTTGATTGGCACTTAACTAGCAATTTGAATACAATCAAGTGCATTCTAGGGTGCAAACAAGGGGCAGGAGCTCAATATCCTTGTCCATTTTTCATTAAGGGCTATAAGTGGAATGCACGCAAGATCACAATGGTTGACGAAACAAAGGAAGATGAAATTTTATTACGCATGTGTGGAAGCATTCAGTTCTACAATGTTCTATGCTGGAGGAGCCCATTCGTGCCAGAAAAGATAGTGAATGGAACCTTATAATTAACTCTCCTCTCAAAGATGTGAATTTTTGCACACCATGCTTTTAACGCATTTTTTGATTGTTTATTAAAGCTTCATATCGATGATAAATTTACAATCGAAGAGGTCGCGTGATGCTATCTCAAAAGTGGAAGAGCTCTTAAATTCAATAGGTTGTCATGGGACCAACACCTCCATTGTTGCACAAAAGAACAATACAAGCACTCAGTAAGTGGCAAGGAATTTTTTGAAGAGGGTTCAGTCTAAGGAAAGGGGTGCTGCTTCCGAAACATCAAAATCTGAAGGTGGATGGGAGTTGTGGAAGAATCTCTATAAGTATACAACGGACAATGATAACAATGCAAGTGTTGTGCTTAGGGAACAACATGTTTGGGTGATATTCAACAAGATGATGAAGATACTACGACTTGCAAGCACAAAGAGTGAGCAATGACAAGCAACAGGTGATGAAATCACGAGGCCTAAGAATGCCAAAATCAACACTAAAACATGAGTTGAACAAACTTCAAAGTTGAGAGAGACATAGAGAGAGACGATGACTTCGACATCTACTTCCTCCCTCCCAAGGTATCTTCATACTTGCAAATTGCAACTTAATCTCTCTGCATCAATTGTTCCTTTTCTCTCTCTTGCCCTACTATGAACTTCACATGAATAGTAAAATGTAAACATATCTTCTCTTCTAAAACTAATCACATAAAAAATAAGTAGCATATATGCTCATTGGCACTGGCCTAGAAAATAAAGAAAGAGATATTGAAGGCAATGAGAGTATGCAAAGTATACATATAATGAAAAATAAAGATCAACAATCTTAATGTTCATTAAATGTATTCAAGATAATAAACTACCAAACATCATATGAGAGAGAGAGAGGAGAGAGAGAGAGAGATTCAAACACATAGCATGATAATTATTAAAACAATATGAGGAAGTCACAAGGATTGGGAGATGAGAAGCTCTAGGATGGCTAGCACTTATACTATCAATGGTGATGTTTGCCATTACCAAAACAGTCAAAGAGTAGACCAATTCAATCATGATATCCAAGTAATGACATCAACCCTTGTATAGTACAACAATTTGATTCCATTCTAACCGGATTTGATGCAAAATGAGCCTCACATTAACCTTGTATTCTTCAACAATTTGATTCAATTCCGACTTGATCTAGTGCAAAACTAACCTCATATTTTATATGAGCAATTTCACATAGTCATATTAACGTCAATCTACGATGCCATGTCTACTTTCCATGTACCCAAAGCTCATGGGAACCACAAACAAAAACCAGTACTACAGGTTGGCATGGCAATGGTCATGCTATTGATCATGACATTTGATGCATGAGCGCCAAATGATACGCCACATGATTGGCTTCAAGGATTTCCACAAGTGCAACTGAGGCACCCACGGTCTCGTCAACCATACTCATTCATAGTTATAGGCTAGGTCTTGGCTCTAGAGGGAGATGCAATCTTCCCCCATGCTAGGCAGGCTTCAAACAGTGGTAGAATTGATGGCATAACAAGAGATGACATAGTAACACTCCCAGTGCATTAGTGAATAGTTTCCTAAATCTGAGTTTCGGAGCAACAGGGCAACACCAGTGGCAAAGTTAGAAAAAAAAAAGATTAATTGAGGTAAGATACCAGGCGGAAGATCGGGGACAAGAGAGAGTCATAGGTTTTCCTTTGATAGTGTAATGCATATATTGACGTTCCTCGCAGGCCAAAAACTTCATCCAAGAAAAGGCAACTCAAAGCTGACCACATTTCCCCAACACAACTTGCATAACACTTTGATTCCAAGTTGCAACTACCTTCATTGTTATTGCTTTGCTCATCCATTTCTTTGCCAAATGTTTGTGGAAAGACAAAGTCTGCATGGAAAACTTTTCTTTTGGCTATCAATTGTGGGTGAAACTTGGTTGATAAGGAAGCCTTGAGTGAGAGAAACGTGGCAAGAAAAGATGGCAGTAGATGACAGAGAGGCGGGGAATGCCATACTAATTGTTTTGCCAGATGGTTTCCACGAAGAAGTAGGATACCACGAGGAAGGTGCAAGTGATGTGATCCTACATCTACCAGAAAAAGCTATCCATCAGCAAACAGAAAGAGGTCATGAGGCTCAAGATTCCATTAGAAAAAATATGAACCCCAAAAGGGCCTTGTAAGGATCCCTAGTTTTAAGGGATTAAGGCTGAAAGTGTGTGTGGTTTAGGAGACAAGGCCATTGAATGAGGGTATTCTCATAGGTTGTTTTTAGTCTGTCATAGTCTTTTTGTAGGTTGAAATAGAGGCTAGGGAGGGAGGATAGGTACATTATCTCTCTCAGAGTGGTGGTCCTTATGACAATAGCTACCCTCCCTCTCTTTCTTTTTTCCATAGCCTCAGGCCAAAAAAGCACTTTTTCAAAAAGAAAAAAAAACCTCACTTTTACTTAAAACTTCTCCCCAACCTATATGTATACCCAAAAATCAATTTTCTCTCTTAAAGTCTCACTGCTAGACCTGCAAAATATCAAACTTCCGAGCTTTTTTTATTCCCTCCAAAATCACTCCCCTCTCTCTCACTCCTCTCCCTCTCTCTTCTCTCTCCTACTTTTCAGCACACACTCTTCCTCCTTCCCTGTCTTTGTTGCAGGTCCACTCCATAGCTTTGTTGCAGCTCTCCCCCCCATAGCTCAACACTCCATAGCCCTCCTCTCCACTCCGTAGATCTCCTGCATCTCTCCACTCGATAGCTCTCCTCTCCACTCTGTAGCTCTCCTGAAGCTCTCCATCTCATAGCTCTTCACTCCATAGATCACCTCTCCACTCTGTGCTGCAGCTCTCTATTCTTGCTTGAGGCCAGCTTTATTCCCCTTGCCCTGGAGCTAAGCGACATTACAAACCTCCCATCCACAGCAAGATCTTCAAGTTCAGAAACGGTTTCTCTACATGTTGGGTTGCCAAATGACTTGCCACCCTCAAAGTGTCATTACTTGCAAACTGCACAAAAACGCCGTGGTGCAGTTCAAACCAATGTGGACCTTTGGGTGCATGGTTTCCTCTACTATAATGATCTAGCCATCAATGTGTATCCAACATTCAATAGCCTTGCTTCATTCTTACAATATGTAGGTAGAGGGGATCAAGGTCTTATTGGTTACTGCAAGTGATTGTCGACTATTGGAGCTGATAGCACACAATGGTCTTTGCGTCAATGTCAACTTCTTTCCCATACCACTAGTGGATTGCATGAAAGTATCTTTCATGGGGAGGAGGAAGTGAAAACTCTTAAGCTACAGGTGGAAGATAGGGATGCTAAGATTGTGAAGCTTGAAGATAAGATCCTGCATCTTAAAAATACGCCTTTAGGTGCAAGGGAACGTAAGAGGAGCTTCAATCCAATAGAGACTTTAGCCCCTGAAGGCGGTGCTAGAAAGAGAAGGGTTACAACTACAAGGTACATTTTGCTACTCTCCAATCTGTGCTTCCGTGGTAATGTTTTTCTCCATTCTTGTAGGAATTTTGTGGTAACGTTCTTGTTCATTTTTGTAGGAATTTTATCCAAGAGATGTGTGGTGGCCACAACGAGGAGGATCGCATCCATTTGATAAGTTTGTGCCTCAAGAAATTGGATGTCGTAGCCCTTTTACAAGCACCAAATGTAGAACAGGTAAACAATGCTGCCACAAAGGAGGTGATGTAAAAGTTTTCAAATCTTGTGAGTGATGTTAATGTACAGAAGGCTTGTGATGAAGTTGGAATTAGTACTAAGGGATACATTGCCTTATATGGTCTCCTTAAGGATGCTTTAAGGGAAAGAGTAATTAATGAGAATGTTCCTATACCACTTAAGGTGAATCTTGCTAAGAAGGCCTCGAATGAAGACGTGTACTTTTGAATAGGAGGCTATTTGCACATAGAGGAGATAATGCCTTCATCCATCTTTACCAAGCGGTCCAAAGGAGTTAAGAAATGTGCCAATGCAAGTGTAGGTGCAGACAGGGTGGACAAGGTATTTCCTTACTCAATGTCAAATAATATTTTTGCCGATTTGAGAAGGCTTCAAATGGAAACGATACATTTTTATGGTGTACCACCTAATGTGGTGAGGCTACAGTAATGCAGTCTTTTTTTTTTCAAATTATGGTTTTCCTTATGTTATTTTGGACATTTTGCAGTGCTAGACAAGTGTCAGATTGTGAAGAAGCAAAGATTAGAAAGGATAAGTATTACTCTCATGAACAAGGCATTATTTCATGCAAAACGTACAGCTATGGAACGAGGATTGTGCACCATCTTTTAGTGTGCATTCGGAGAAATAAATTTGGTGGCTTGGTGGTATTGAGGTTCCCAAGAAGACCCATGGAGTGCTTGCTTGGATTTTTGAATGCATTTTGTGGATAACAGATGTCATTATATCACAGTTAGCTGGGGAAAAACTCAAGTAGTTGGCATAGGGAAGTTTGAAGTTGATTGGCACTTAACTAGCGATTTGAAAACAATCAAGTGCATTCTAGGGTGCAAACAAGGGGCAGGAGCTCAGTATCCTTGTCCATTTTTCATTAAGGGCTATAAGTGGAATGCACGCAAGATCACAATGGTTGACGAAACAAAGGAAGATGAAATTTTATTACGCATGTGTGGAAGCATTCAGTTCTACAATGTTCTATGCTGGAGGAGCCCATTCGTGCCAGAAAAGATAGTGAATGGAACCTTATAATTAACTCTCCTCTCAAAGATGTGAATTTTTGCACACCATGCTTTTAACGCATTTTTTGATTGTTTATTAAAGCTTCATATCGATGATAAATTTACAATCGAAGAGGTCGCGTGATGCTATCTCAAAAGTGGAAGAGCTCTTAAATTCAATAGGTTGTCATGGGACCAACACCTCCATTGTTGCACAAAAGAACAATACAAGCACTCAGTAAGTGGCAAGGAATTTTTTGAAGAGGGTTCAGTCTAAGGAAAGGGGTGCTGCTTCCGAAACATCAAAATCTGAAGGTGGATGGGAGTTGTGGAAGAATCTCTATAAGTATACAACGGACAATGATAACAATGCAAGTGTTGTGCTTAGGGAACAACATGTTTGGGTGATATTCAACAAGATGATGAAGATACTACGACTTGCAAGCACAAAGAGTGAGCAATGACAAGCAACAGGTGATGAAATCACGAGGCCTAGGAATGCCAAAATCAACACTAAAACATAAGTTCAACAAACTTCAAAGATGAGAGAGACATAGAGAGAGACGATGACTTCGACATCTACTTCCTCCTTCCCAAGGTATCTTCATACTTGCAAATTGCAACTTAATCTATCTGCATTAATTGTTCGTTGTCTCTCTCTTGCCCTACTATGAACTTCACATGAATAGTAAAATGTAAACATATCTCTTCTTCTAAAACTAATCACATAAAAAATAAGTGGCATCTATGCTCATTGGCACTTGCCTAGAAAATAAAGAAAGAGATATTGAAGACAATGAGAGTATGCAAAGTATACATATCATGAAAAAGAAAGATCAACAATCTAATTGTTCATTAAATGTATTCAAGATAATAAACTACCAAAAATGATGAGAGAGAGAGAGAGAGAGAGAGAGAGAGATTCAAACACATAGCATGATAATTATTAAAACAACATGAGGAACTCACAAGGGTTGGGAGATGAGAAGCTCTAGGATAGCTAGCACTTATACTATCAATGGTATTGTTTGCCATTACCAAAACAATCAAAGAGTAGACCAATTCAATCACGATATCCAATTAATGACATCAGCCCTTGTATAGTACAACAATTTGATTCCATTCTAACAGGATTTGATGCCAAATGAGCCTCACATTAACCCTTGTATTCTTCAACAATTTGATTCAATTCGGACTTGATCTAGTGCAAAAAAACACTTTTTCAAAAAGAAAAAAAAAACCTCACTTTTACTCAAAAGTTCTCCCCAACCTATATGTATACCCAAAAATCAATTTTCTCTCTTAAAGTCTCACTGCTAGACCTGCAAAATATCAAACTTCCGAGCTTTTTTTATTCCCTCCAAACTCACTCCCCTCTCTCTCACTCCTCTCCCTCTCTCTTCTCTCTCCTACTTTTCAGCACACACTCTTCCTCCTTCCATGTCTTTGTTGGAGGTCCACTCCATAGCTTTGTTGCAACTCTCCCCCCCATAGCTCAACACTCCATAGCCCTCCTCTCCACTCCATAACTCTCCTGCATCTCTCCACTCCATAGCTCTCCTGAAGATCTCCATACCATAGCTCTTCACTCATAGCTCACCTCTCCACTCTGTGCCTCTGTGCTGCAGCTCTCCACTCTTGCTTGAGGCTAGCTTTATTCCCCTTGCAATGGAGCTAGGAGACATTACAAACCTCCCATCCACAACAAGATCTTCAAGTTCAGAAACTGTTTCTCTACATGTTCGGTTGCCAATGGACTTCCCACCCTCAAGGCATCATTACTTGCAAACTGCACAACAACGCCGTGGTGCAGGTCAAACCAATGTGGACCTTTGGGTGCATGGTTGCCTCTACTATAATGATATAGCCATCAATGTGTATCCAACATTCAATAGCCTTGCTTCATTCTTACAATATGTAGGTAGAGGGGAGCAAGGTCTTCTTGGTTACTGCAAGTGATTGTTGACTATTGGAGCTGATAGCACACAATGGTCTTTGCATCAATGTCAACTTCTTTCCCATACCACTAGTGGATTGCATGAAAGTATCTTTCATGGGGAGGAGGAAGTGAAAACTCTTAAGCTACAGGTGGAAGATAGGGATGCTAAGATTGTGAAGCTTGAAGATAAGGTCTTGCATCTTAAAAATACGCCTTTAGGTGCAAGGGAACGTAAAGGAGCTTCAATCCAATAAAGACTTAAGCCCTTGAAGGTGGTGCTAGAAAAAGAAGGGTTACAACTACAAGGTACATTTTGCTACTCTCCAATCTGTGCTTCTGTGGTAATATTTTTCTCCATTCTTGTAGGAATTTTGTGGTAACGTTCTTGTTCATTTTTGTAGGAATTTTATCCAAGAGATGTGTGGTGGCCACAACCAGAAGGACCGCATCCATTTGATAAGTTTGTGCCTCAAGAAATTGGATGTCGTAGCCCTTTTACAAGCACCAAATGTAGAACATGTAAACAATGCTGCCACAAAGGAGATGATGTAAAAGTTTTCAAATCTTGTGAGTGATGTTGATGTACAGAAGGCTTGTGATGAAGTTGGAATTAGTACTAAGGGACACATTGTCTTATATGGTCTCTTTAAGGATGCTTTACTGAGAATTACTGAGAATGTTCCTATACCACTTAAGGTCAATCTTGCTAAGAAGGTCTCGAACGGAGACGTGTACTTTTGAATAGGAGGCTATTTGCACATAGAGGAGATAATGCCTTCATCCATGTTTTACCAAGCGGTCCAAAGGAGTTAATAAATGTGCCAATCCAAGCGTATGTGTAGACAGGGTGGACAAGGGATTTCCTTACTCAATGTCAAATAATAATATTTTTGCCAATTTGAGAAGGCTTCAAATGGTAATGGTACATTTTTATGGTGTACCACCTAATAATGAGGCTATAGTAGAAGCAAAGATTAGAAAGGATAAGTATTACTCTCATGAACGAGGCATTAATTCATGCAAAACATACTGCTATGGAATGAGGATTGTGCACCATATTTTAGTGTGCAGTTGGAGAAAGAAATTTGGTGGCTTGGTGCTATTGATGTTCCGAAGAAGACCCATGGAGTGCTTGCTTGGATTTTTGAACGCATTTTGTGGATAACAAATGTCATTAAGGCACAGCTAGTTGGTGAAAAACTCAAGTAGATGGCATAGGGGAGTTTGAAGTTGACTGGCACTTAGCTAGCAATTTGAAAACAATCAAGTGCATTCTAGGGTGCAAACAAGGGGCAGGAGCTCTGTATCCTTGTCCATTTTTCATTAACAATGAAGCCTGCGAAGAGGTCGCTTGACGCTATCTCAAAAGTGGAAGAGCTCTTAAATTCAATAGGTTGTCATGGGACCAACACCTCCATTGTTTCACAGAAGAACAATACAAGCACTCACGAAGTGGCAAGGCATTTTTTGAAGAGGGTTCGGTGTAAGGAATGGGGTGTTGTTGTCGGAACATCAGCATCTGAAGATGGATGGGACTTGTGGAAGAATCTTTGTAAGTATACCACAAGACAATGATAGCAATGCAAGTGTTGTGCTTAGCCAACAACATGTTTGGGTGGGATGAAGATACTACGACTTTCAAGCACAAACAGTGAGCAATGACAATAATTCCAAATTTGGTGGTGGAGTTCACAAAGGCAATCGTCATTGCATGGGGTGAATTGAACATTACACACTATATGGTGAGTGCTTGCTATTCCGACTTGGTTTGTACTATGCTTTAGTTTTGATCATCGATGTGTTATGGCTTTATGGGCAGCACATCCTCTATGCCCATGGTGCATACTTTATGAACATGTATGGTTCATTGGATCTTTGCAACACACAAGGTATGGAGAAGTCACATTATCATGCCAAAGGTGTCTACTTCAAGAATACAAGACATGGAGGGGGTTTAGTGCACTCATGCTATCTTCAAGAAATGCTCAACTGGTTTTACCACACCACCTTTGGATGCACAGTGTCGATTGAACGTGAAAGGTCATCGTGCTTGGCAAAAGAAGCCCGTGGACTGGCCCATGTGCGTTCCTCAGAATGCTAGAGATCCTTACAAGATCTAGCATGGTATGCAATGTGGCGAGCATCAAGGACTAGGGTTAGAAAAGTTTGGGTCAGGAGGTAGTAGATGTATTTAGAATCTCATGACAATGGAAAATCCATTACACTTGGATGCTCTCTTTTTTTGAATCAAGAGTTTTCATTATTTGATTGTGTATGCAATTTTACAAGTAGACGTTATGCTCTGTGTATTTGAATAGTTCTCCAATTTCATGTGGTTTTAAAATTCAAAAGATTATTTTCTCATGCTTTTAGTGTCTCTTTTTCAACATGTAAACCCACCCTTATATGGTCACCCTGTATAAAGAGGTAAAACCCCCCCCCCCCCCCCCCCCCCCCCCCCCCCCCCTTCACAAACACATAACACTCCTTCCCTCACCGAACACCACAAGCTATAAGAAGCCCCCCAAACACACTTTCTAGATGGCAAGGAACAAACAAACTGCAAAGAAGAATCCAAAGACCAATGAGGCGCGTAGAAGGTAAAAGATGCATGAAAATTGGCAACCAGAAGAGCTAGCTAACCCGGAACACACAGAGATGGACACGTCCGATGAGCGTCCACCGTGGGAATGAAGACATCCCAGTGCATCATAGGGTGGATGAAAAGATGTTTCTAGTCCAAATGGGCACTATGCCATCTGGCCCAGGTCACCACACTATGGTCGGCAAGTCACTGCCCAGAGGAATGGTTGCCATGCCTTCTGATCAACCCAATAATGATGAGTGTAGCAGTGATAATGAGGATTATGATCCGGATGAAGATGCCCCCCAACCACCTCCCAAGCGCCATTGAAAGTCAAAATTCTATAGGAAGCCGCAGAGAGCAAAGCCATAAGGATCTCAGAGGCCCCCACCACGCCGATCTCAAAGAGCACGATGATTTTGTCGATCGTTTGTTGAAATTCGACATTACCAGACAAATAAGGAAGTGATACAAAGCTACAACACAGAGCTTTGGATGTCTGCAATTGCACTTGAATCAATTCAAGAGGCTGCAGACGCTTATTTGGTCAGTCTCTTTGAGGACACGTTCTTATGTGTTGTCCATGCCAAGCATGTAACAATCATGGCCAAGGACATGCAACTTGTAGGTCTCCTAAGGCATGAATGATACTCTTTAACATCAAAATCTCTTTTTGTAACTAGTTTTTGTATTAGAAGCAATTTATTTTGGAACCCTTGTACTCAATTCAAGTTTTCTTGTGAACTCAATGTATTTTCACTTTGCGACAAATATAATACGTCTCTTTTTGTTGCTCTATGTAAACTTAATGGCCACATTTAATGTCTATATTTGTCTACATTTATTTTGTTAAATGGTTGAAGGTGAGATAATAATCAAATGTACAAAAGGTTCTCCAGTTGGCAGGCTTGCTAAGATGATGGAAACTAAAGCTAAATATTTTTTTTGGTTGGCATGAAATTGTCCATTAGGTAAAAGTTTTGCTCTCTATTTGCCAGAGTATTGCAAAAAATTAGTTGTGTCCACAAGGCATCGAGATTTGGCCAGACTATAGGCTTGCAGTGCACATTCATAATGCCTGTGGACACATACAAAATTGCAGTGCACATTCTTGCTGCCTGTGGACACATACAAAATTGCATAATATGTCACATACAGGGCACAACTAGTACAAAAAGCAATCTATATGCTTTTTTGGACAAGTTATTTTCAATGTACAAAATCAACGTTCAAATATTTAATACATATTACAAATGGATAGAATTTTCACAGTTTTCCTTGTCATTGAACATGATCAAATCAGTAAATTTAATTTTGCAAAAAATCATGGACAAGAGAGATAATTTTCATTTAAAAGCTTGTACAACTATCTTTTGATAGGAGGCGCTCTGCGATCTCTCTATGACGTTCTATAGCATTGGGTATAATGGATGTAAGTACAAAAGTAGCTATAGCTTGGGCTCTGTCAACCCCCAGGGCTTGATAAAGAGCTATGTGTGTCATGACCTTGCTACGAAAAGCCAATGCAAAAAGTGGCAAATGCAAGTGATTTTTTCACCAAAATAATTACATGGGTTGTTTGAGGGATGATGGCTAAGCATAGGAGTTTACTTGCGGCTTAAGCACCCACAAAACAAAATGGCCATTCGGGGAGAAATCCTTGTGTATGATGCACACATCCTGCATTGGTAATCTGCCAATGTAGTGTGCTAGAGTTGTCTGAGGCCCAAACACCGTGCGCTCTACCGCCTTTTGGCTAGCCCACAAGTCCATGTCCAAAACATCCGACAAAATTGTAACTAACCAAAAACAAAGAAGAAAGGTTGAATTATCAACTTACAAGATGCTTAGTATTACCTCTTGTTGCTTATCCTCATCATCCATAGTTGGTGTGGCTTCAAGGTTGATAGAGGATTTGCTCTCATCAACCTTGTGGCGGCTCCGCAAACCAGGCAAATAAGGGCAGATAGGAGTTTGGTTGGCAATAACAGTGGCTTATGTGGCAACTCCTCGTCTGTGACTTCACTCTGCTCTATAGCGAGAATATCCGCTGTCACTAGTGCAATTGTGTCAGCAACAGAGTCTCCCAATAGAAGAAACTTGTCATCTGTAGCTTCTGGTGTAGGATCAAGGGGGAACTCCATCTTGGTGCATATGAGTCTAAAACAATCATCTAGTCGCACACCAAAATCCTTTTCCAAATCATGTAAGAAAAAATACTCTTCACCTTCTATAATTATGCTACTAAGACGGTTAATCTCCACTTTGAGAATTGCAACAGGGTCACGGGCTCTCACGGTTGGGCATCTCAGAGGTAATACCAATCTGGTCTCTCTTTGCAGCTGCTTCTACCAAGCCGTATGGATATTTGGCAGCTTGCAGTCTTCGCTCACTTTGGACATCTATAGGAGAGGCCTTGGGATCTTTATGATCTGGCAGCACCCCACCCACTGCTAGATACGAGATCTCCATCTCCTCCAAGGAGGGATCCTCATTGACGAGGAAGAAGAGAGTGGCAATGTTGGACAAGAAAGATTGCCCAATTTTGTGCTTCTTGAAGGAGTTTGAAACTTTCTTTGTCACTTGGCGGAAGTGGTTTACCTCTTTTGCAATCACCTCAAAGTAGGCTAGTCTCTTTGAAAATGCAGTGTCGCCCTTGTGGATGTAGCGAAGCAGATCACATGGCAACCACAGCATCATGTTGTCTTCAAAGTTCACAGCATACTTGAGTATATGCACATGCATATACTCTATGATGTCGTGAAAAGTGTCATTCTGGAGCTGCATGGTTTTTGTAAATCCACTATGTGGGTAAAGAAGCCGTGAAGATCATTGCGTCCAACATATTCAATTTCCACTAAGAAAAGAAGGAACGGATATTCCGACGCTGCTGCTACATGGGAGGAGGATGGCTAGCATGTGCTACCATGGCTGTGTGTGTGCATGTGTGTGTGTGTGTGTGTGTGTGTGTGTGTGTGTGTGTGTGTGTGTGTGTGTCTTTCTCTCTATCTCACTCTCAAGTGTTGACAGAAAAATAAGAAGCCTCCCCTTTATATAACCCCCCCCCTTCCCCACCCCATTGTGGCCCGCTGCAAAAAAAGATACCATCCCAAAGCTCTTTGATATACATACAAACACAGATGGGTGCGTACACAAACACCCAAACAAAATCAAATAAACTTAATCAAATTCATTGATACTATAATGAAAAAAACATTTTGAATTTCTATTAAATAGAATGCTTTACAATGTGGCATTAGAGCTGGTTACATTGATCTATCAGATCAACTTAAAGACAGTGCACTGCCAACACTCCACTCCTCTTGCACTTTCATGGCTGCCTCCATCTGCCTACCAATCTGAAACAACAAAACTGATTTTAATAAGACTAACAATTCGCACATGTAGAAAACATAAAATTTAAACTGACCTTTTGCCGATTGAGACGAAGGTAAGCATCTTTAATTTCTTCGTAGCCCAAGATAATCAAGTGTCCCCGTATGTTGGTGAGTGTCCAGTGTTCCCTAACTTGCAAAAATCTCAGAAACACAATTTGACAAAGTAATGAGCATGTCAAATCTCACAAAATTAGCAACACTAGATTGTAAGGGTATCCACTTTCCACTCTTACACATCCAACGCTCATAGTGGAAACGTAGGTACAAAGTAGTGTGCACTTTCAAATATCGTATCCCTATACTTGAAGCCCCCACCTTACACTTGTATTTATCTCCTTGGTGCACTCCCTCAACCATTCCCCAATTATCTCCAACTACTAGTTTTAGTGCTTCATACATGACATTCTTGCTACAAAACATACGAAGTTTGACACTGAATGGAAATGTCTTGAACATGTGTAGAAAAACATGCACGGGGCAACACCAACTGAGCCCTATTGATTTAAAAGCCTTCCCAAATTTTAATGATTAGGAAATATTGGAAAGCATCTTTTCCTTCACTGAGAAGAGTGACCACGCATCAGGTTGTGGACATTCCAGGCTCAGTAATGAAGTTTTGTCAACAACAATGATCTTACCATATCCACCATCCTTTTGAGGCCGACACTACGTACGTGTGTGAGTAGAAGAAGATTCTACGTTGCAGCCAAATCAAAGGTGGTGAGTTGGAAAGTATCATAACACCAATGTCTGCATGAAGAGCGTTGAAGGTTCATGTGAGACTCTTGACTAGCTGTTCCTCAACAAAGTCGGATGGGAACATATCTATGACAACTTAAAAAACTATCTAGTAAAAAACAAATAACAAGCATTTACAATCAGCAACCAACAATGTTTTACGACTTACAATGTAGTGGGAAATCTCTTGAGCTTCCATTCCTCAAGCGCATGGAATGCCAATAGTACACGTGTTGAACAATGGCCATTGTGCCATTGACTCTATGGTTCTTGAAACCAAGAAGTCTTCCCTTCCAATGTTTGTCAAGGTTGCCACAGTTTCGAACTCGATGAGGCCCGATAGCTGCACGTTGCATGAAGATCCAAGATCCTTTAGAAAACACTTGCGGCACGCATTCCCCATCAAAGTCCCTAGTGTTATGCAAGCAAACCGCTTCTATCTCATCCTTTGGCTTCCTTGAAGTGGAGGGGATTGACATGGTAGCACTAGAAGAAGAAGAGTTTTGGTGTTAGAGAGAGAGGCTTGTTGCTTTAGAAATGAAATGAGAAGGAATGGTTAAATGAAAAAGAAGGGGATAAGAAGTAGTTCAAATGGATGGTGTGGATGAAAGGGGGCGATAAGTCGTGCAGCTATGGAAAGATTCCATTTGTATATACAGTTATAGAAAGCTAGAGAGGGGGAGAAGTGGCTCAATGGGGAGCAAGGGGAGAAGAAGTAGTGCAAAGGGATGGTGAGGATGAGAGGGGGAGACAAGTGGTGCAACTATGGAAATCTTCCTTATGTGTTGCAGCTATGGAAAGCTTGGAGGCAGAAGGAGAAAGAGAAGAGAGAAGAGGTAGAATAGAGGGTACTACTGAGATATGCAGATTTTGGTCAAAGAAAATAGTTTTTTGACAATGTATTTGGTTAGGAGAGCTTTTGGAGAGTGAAAAGTGTTGAAGATGATGAAACAGGAAACAGAAGGAAGACAGCAACTCAGAGTAGGAAGAAGATGGAGAAGGAGAAGACACAGAGCTTGTGTACGAGATCTCTGTAGTCTCTCTCTCTGTATTGGAATAATAATTGTGTGTACAAACTCAGAGCTACAAAGCTTATATGAAACCCTAAGAGATAAGGTGTCCTTTCACACCAGATGTCCAGGGGGAAAAACCCAGTGGGAGAAAAGTGCCCCTGGTGAAGCGCGTATACACACTAACACTACTACATGTCTACAAATCCCCCCTGTAGTGATAGTGTGAATCCGTACAAGGTAGCAGATCATCATGTGTATGAGAGTAAGCCCAAAGCTTTTCGGAAAGCTTCAAACTTTTCTCGTGATAACGCCTTCGTAAATAGATCTGCAATGTTATCCTGTGTAGGACAGTAAGTTAGTGTGATCTCCCCTGCATGTAGCCTTTCCCTGACATAGTGGTAGTGAACCTCTATGTGCTTTGTTCTTGCATGAAATACTGGATTCCTTGCAACTGCAATAGCACTCTGACTGTCAGTGAAAATGGTAGTGGGTGCCTGTTGACACTCACAAAGATCTGCCAATAACCTGCGTATCCATACACAATCAACTGTTGCCGTGAAAGCTGCCCTGTACTCAGCTTCACAAGTTGATGTAGCCACTGTGGGTTGCTTCTTGCTTAGCCAAGATATACATGCATTTCCCAAGAAAAAACAATTGCCACTTGTGGAATGTCGTGTGTCAAAATCACCAGCCCAATCTGAATCGCTGTAACCAAGAAGCTGCATAGAACTGTGCTTTCCATACATATCCCCCCTTGGAAAGAACATGGCAAGATTAGGGGTACCTGAAAGGTAACGAAGTATGCGCTTCACAGCCTGCCAATGATGCATACCTGGGCTGTGCATAAATCTGCTTGCTTGTGAAACCCCAAATTGAATGTCTGGACGAGTGTTGCCTGCCAAATATATCAAGCAACCAACCGCTGCTGCATAAGTATGTACATCAAAAGTTTCTCCAGCATCATGCATGCTCAACTTTGATCCAGTTTCTACGGGTGTAGAGATTGGCTTACAATTTTGCATACCAAACTTGTCCAAAATTTTATGCAAATATTTTTCCTGCAACATGTATATGCCATCCTCTGATTGCACAAACTGAATACCCAAGTAATAATGTAGCAAACCAAGATCAGACATCTCAAAGGTTTTTCTCAAAGCATCTTTAAACGCTTCAATTTCATCTGCAGTATTGCCTGTAAGAAGCATATCATCCACATAAAGTGTTAGCATAATGAGAACTCCATCTCTCTTTTTGACATACAAAGTACTTTCTGTTGGACTATTCTGAAATCCCTGGCCAATCAAATAAGTATGTATCTTCTCATACCATGCTCTTGGAGCCTGTTTGAGACCATACAAAGCTTTACGCAATCTACATACCTTTTGCTCTTGACCTTTTACAACAAAACCACTTGGTTGACTTACATAAACTTCTTCCTGCAAATCACCATTCAAAAAAGCAGTTTTGATATCCAACTGATGCACTTTCCAACCATGATGAGCAGCAATTGCAACTAGTGATCTAACTGTGGACGCACGAGAAGTAGGAGCAAAGGTTTCATCATAATCTATGCCTTTCTGTTGCGCATAGCCTTTTGCCACAAGCCTTGCTTTGTACCTGTCAACAGTACCATCTTGTTTCCTTTTTACCTTAAAAACCCACTTTGTACCAATAGGCTTTTTACCTGTAGGCAAGTCCACTAGATCCCATGTATGATTCTTATGAATAGAATCAATTTCTTGCTGCATAGCATCTTTCCACTGAACACACTCTAAAGCTTGTTCAAATGAATCAGGCTCATCTGCATCACAAAGAGTGCTAAAGCAAGCCAAATCTACTTGCTCTCTGCCAAAAGTAGTACCAGCACGTGTTTTTCGTGGCAACGGTGCATCCAACTTGCTATCCTGCAAAGTTTTCTGAACCCATTTAGGCAAGGTTCTTTCTTCCCTGAGAACTTCTTGCTCTTCACGCACAATTTCCTCTACATCATGAGGTGTCACATGCTGATCAAAAGATTGATCAAGATTATCAACCTGTTGTGATTCTTGATTCTCCACAAAAGAAGGAAGCAAACCTTCAAATACATCATGTGTCTGCATATGAGGTACATCAAAAGCAACCATAGGTTGAGCAGTAGTTTCTGCAAAAATTACATCACGACTTTCAAAAATCTTGTTTGTAGCAGGATTGTAAATTCTATAACCTTTACTTCCACTACTGTACCCCACAAATATACATTTGATTGCCTTATCATCAAGCTTCCCACGTAACTGCTGAGGGATGTGAGCATAAGCAAGACAACCAAAAACACGAAGATAACTGACTGAAGGTTTTTTGTCATACCAAGCTTCATATGCAGTAATGGTCTTCAAGGCACGAGTAGGACACCTGTTCAAAACATGTGCTGCACAAGCAACTGCCTCCATCCATAGTTTATGAGGCAAACTCTTAGCCTTGAGCATACATCTAGCTGTCTCCATTAAAGACCTGTTCTTCCTTTCTGCAACACCATTCTGTTGTGGTGTGTATGGCATAGTGCATTGGTGTTTAATGCCTTTCTTTCCCAAAAAATCCTTAAATGCACCTGACATGTATTCACCTCCTCGATCGGTACGAAGAGTCTGTACTTTGCAACCTGTTTCATTTTCAACCATGGCGACATAATGTTGAAAAACTGCAAACACATCTGACTTTGCTTTGAGTGGATACACCCAACAAAACCTGGAAAAGTCATCAATGAAGGTCACAAAATAAAGGCTGTTTCCTATAGATGGCGTCCTCATAGGACCACATACATCACTGTGTACAAGCTGCAACTTTCGTGTCGCTCTAACTGAACCATCCTGCGAAAATGCAAATCTGTGCATCTTTCCAAGAACGCAACCTTCACATACATGTCTTGGTGGCATCTCCAATAAAGACAAATCATGCACCATATTATGACGTTGTAAAGTCATCAAACTGCCATAACTAACATGCCCAAATCTAGCATGCCACAACTCAGCATCCTGCATGGCCTGAGTCTTTGTTTCTGCAATACATACCTGAATCTGCTTTTCATAACGATCTAGCACAAATAGTCCATTTTCCAGCGTACCTGTAGTGATAAGAGAATAACCATTCTCTCGATCTCGTACAACACATCTGTCATCCTCAAAAATGACCCGAAGACCATTTTTTGCAAGAGAGGATACAGACAACAAATTCTTCTTGATCCCTGGAACATATAAGACATCTGGCAAGCATAAATCTGAACCATCTGAAATGGTAATCAAAATCTTACCAACGCCTTTGATTGGATAAGAAGCATTATTTGCACATGTCACCTTCTTTCCTGCTGGAGCTGCATCCAATGAACAAAACAAATCCTTCCTTGAAGTAATATGCCTGGATGCACCACTATCAAAGTACCAAATCATTTGTGTCTTGTCAACACTGTAAGCAGAAAAATTTGAACATACTACAAAAGCATAAGAATCCTGCACAAAGTTTGCAGACTCTTCTTTAGCTGTAGAAGAATCACCAGAAGCTGAAACAACCAAACTTGACTCTTTCTTCTTTTCTTTAGCAATTCGCTTTTTACACTCACTAATGTAGTGACCAGGTTTCTTGCAGTAGTGACATTTACCTTTCTTCTTGGACTTGTCTGAATCACCTTTAGACTTCTCTGAAGACTGTCCTGCACCAGACTTGGAGTGATGAGCACTCTCTTTACCCCTATTTTTGTTCTGTACAACAAGAGCATGATCCATACCATCCACCTGTAAAGACTTGTTCTTACGTGATTGATCCTCCTGCAATAGCAAAGCCACTAACTCTTCAAAATGAAGAGGGTCAGGATTAGCTCGCAAAGACAGAGTCAAAGAAGTCTGAAAAGTCAAATAAGATGGTGGTAGTGAATTGAGTGTTTTGGAAACCAAGTCCTTCTCTGGAATCACTTCATCAATGCTAAGCAATTGCTCTTTAAGATCCCTGATTTTTGTAAGATGCTCGATAATATCGTCACTTTCGTCCATCTGTATTTTGTCAAGTTGTTTCTTCAAAAACTCTATTCTGGCAGCATTTCTTCCTCCAAACATAGCTTGCAGAGTGTTCCAAGCATCCTCAGAAGTTCTGCAAGATCTGATATGTGGTGTGATTGTCCTCTTTATGGTTAAGGCAATCACAGCCATAGCCTGTGCATCTTTAGTATCCCATCTCTTTTGCTCTGGAGTGACTTGTGAGGGTCCTGCACCAACAGCTGCACCACGACCAGGCGTGGCAGGTGCAATGCTACCTGGACGAACTTCATCTCCAGATACATAATCCCACAATCCTTTACCAACCAAAACATTTTTGGCCATAAAAGACCAAAGAGAATAGTTGGTACCATCCAATTTGTCTTCGGATGTAAACGCACCAAAAATCTCTTTCTCCGTAGATTGAGCCATACTGTAGATGCACACAAGAGAGCAAAAGAACCTCCAAGAGATTCACAAATCTCCTCTCCAATCCAAGCAAAACTCTACACAAAATCTCAGCACAAAGCTAAGACAAGCTGCTTCCCAAAAGAACTGTTTACCTGAAGAAAATCTGTCAAAAAGCACACCCTCTTGATCTAAACGCCTCGGAAAAGTAACTTCTGCTACGCTGCTCAGAACGAAATTCTGAGGGCTCGAACGGCTTCGAAAGGGGGGTAAAACCCCAGGTCGCCTGCTCAGAATACTCCCGGAACGTCGAGGATGCTCCCACGAACAAATTTTCCAAAAACTGCCTGAAAACTGCGATTGCGCGCGCGGACGCGAAAACGCAAGTAGAGGCTCTGGAAATCACCTCGCTCTGATACCAATTGTTGAAGATGATGAAACAGGAAACAGAAGGAAGACAGCAACTCAGAGTAGGAAGAAGATGGAGAAGGAGAAGACACAGAGCTTGTGTACGAGATCTCTGTAGTCTCTCTCTCTGTATTGGAATAATAATTGTGTGTACAAACTCAGAGCTACAAAGCTTATATGAAACCCTAAGAGATAAGGTGTCCTTTCACACCAGATGTCCAGGGGGAAAAACCCAGTGGGAGAAAAGTGCCCCTGGTGAAGCGCGTATACACACTAACACTACTACATGTCTACAAAAAGTGAGATTTAGATATTTTTTCAAAAATAAAAATTTTAGGGTTACTTTTATGAGGGCCCATGAAAATGGAGGGAAAGCAGCCCACCCCCCCCCCCCCCCCCCCCCCTCCCTTTTCCCTCTTCTCTCTCTTTCTAGGGGACAAAGCTATAAAGAGGGGAACAAACAGGCCCCCATACCCCCTACTACCCTACCTTTTGAGAGGGTATAGCTGTAGCCACCACCCTCTTCCTATTGGTCCATGCTGAATCACCCCTTAAGCTAAAGGGCCCTTTTGGGGTTCATATTTTTCCTAATGCATTAGATTGATCTTTTGGGGTCTTTTGGGATTTGTCCTACCATCTTCTTCTTCATCCAAATTCACGTGTGTCCCTATCTGCATTGATTAGTATTCACCTTCATTCGATTTGCATGGAAGGAAATTCATCGCAGCAGAAAACAATAGGCAAGCAGGGTACTGGACTCGAAACGGCACAAGGGTGGCTAGGCGTGGCAACATATCTTTCTCTCTCTCTCTCTCTCTCTCTCTCTCTCTCTCTCTAGGTCTAGACTCTCAAGTCCATACTCTATATGTGTGTGGGTGCCATTTTCAATGGGGCATCAATGATCAACCACTTACTTCCTTAAATTTCTTTGTTGTTGTTAGCAGCAAGCTAACATGGATACCATTTTTTGGTAAAACATTTATTATTTTGATAAATCGAGAATATTGTAACTCCTATTTTCTCGGATAAACTCTGTAATCAATGAGATGGGGATACAAGCTTCCAGATTGTATCAGCCAGTCACTTCCCAGCTTTGGTAGAACTCAATATTATTAGTTTTGACCGCCCAAAAACCTTGGCTAAGGTATAATAGCCAATTTTTATAAGTTTTTTAATAAGTTTCTGGATAAGAAATACATAGCGTGAGCTAACGGTGCTCACTCCTCTCCTTCTCGTGCTTCCTACTCCCTCCCTGGTTGTCACATTGCATTCGTGTTTGTTGCATTGCAGCCGCAAGTAAGAGCTCTACGCATTGACGTAAGCAGTTCATAGTATTTCGTAGCTTTTGGCATCGCCAACCCGCGGCCTAATTTCATCATAACTAGGAATTTACACTTTCAAATAAAAAACTAAGCATAGGTGGGGCATTAGGGCATCATTGCTAAGCATTTAGATGCATTCTAGGTCGAAAACGACTAGGTAAAAAATCCGCTGTTACGATTTTGGAACTTGACCTAAAGTGGGGTTCGAGACCATAAGCATGTGTGCTTAGGTCTTACAAACATGTCCTAGAAGTTTCGTTGCGTTTGGATGTCATTGGATGCTGTAACGAATGTGATTTGTTTGCCGATGAGTGATTGGCTTTTGGTGATTTCAGTCACTTGAGTGTAGCTTGAGTTAGATGCAAGTTGTTAGTTGTTTTTCAAGAGATTGACAACCTCTTGTAGCCTCTATGCACTACTCGAGTCAGCTTCATCCCATGGATTGACAAATTCATCGTGGTTCTTGCTAATACTCCAATAAGATAGGATGGTGAGGTTAGACATGCGTCCCACATTTGGCACCGTTGCCGGGGAACGAATAGACCTAAACTAGGGAAAACATGAGCGTCTTGTGTAGTTTTCCTTTAACTTCCTCTAGGTTCGCCTAGAGTTCAAAACTTTCTTTTAGAAACCGTATAGCTTAAGAATGTCATCTTTTGCTGTGTAGAGGTAGTTTGGAAGTAATTGTACTTGCTGAGTGCCTTTAGGATTGTAGGATTGTAGAAATAGATTAGGATTTTGAGAATGATTGGTAGACGAGACAAGTCTTAAGATCAGTGCTCAAAAAAACATAAAAGATAAGAAAACGAGTGTTTGTGAACACTTTCCACAACCCCATTGCATGAGAATCTAGGAGTAGGGTAAGTAGGATCCGAGGTGGATTTCAAAACATTGCTCTCTCTGAAAGAATCAAGTGTGAGTTGTTATTGGAAGTTGTAGAATTTCAGGTCTACGGCTAAAAATAGCTCGAAACCACTCAATCTGACTGGAGAGTAAGCTTAAAAGTTGTCTGAACCAGTTGGTAAGCTCAAAGACACTCCGAGGTAAAAATTTCAAGAGTTGGCCAAAACTCAAATTATTTACTTTTTCTTGAAATTTTAGGCCAAATTAAGTTTTGACTTGATTCATAGGCTTAAAATAGCTCATATAAAGACTATCTTTGAAAAAGTTGCAAAAAAGTGTTCATTTCAAGCCTGAAGTTAATAATCGCGATTATTAACTTTTTTGCTCCAAATTGACCAAGGTTCATACCATTGACTCATTGCATGTGTACAAACAACTTTTGTAAAGGCCCAAGAGATTTGGATCACTAAACTGACAAAAAACTGGGTAAAAACTAAAGTTTGTACTGACTTTTTGAATCTTGAGTGTAAATTGGGGTTTGTAATGACATTAGAAGGCAAAGCATTGACATGGTTCCAAAACATTCCACCAAGGTCAATCATGGACTTGAACACATTAGCTCAAGGATTTGCACCTGCTTGTTCCAAACGGGGATCTAACATAATACGATAGCTCAAATCTACAGCTTTAAACAGAAACATGGTGAGTCTGTTAGGGATTGTGCAACTCGAATGAAACAATACATTGCCAGATGCCCATAGCTGGAGATACTTGTAGAAGAACGACTTGTATCTTTGTTTTTGGAGGGACTGCTAAACAAAGAACTTCATGCTATACTCTATAGAAAGAAGCATACCACCCTAGAAGCGTGTGTGTTAGATGCTATTGACTTAGGAGACAATTATGAGATCTTCAACGAGGAAGATGTCCCTAAGGATAACCAAAGTGAGAAAACAACATCTACTAAACCAGCACAAGTGGGAATGGCTGCTGCTGCACCACTCTCAGCCATAGAAGATATACTTAAAAGGATGAATGACATGATGAACAACATGTAAAAAGCACCTATGAGGGGACCAAGACAAGGGATACCTTCACATTGACAACCAATTAGGCCACAAAAATGGTGTGCAATCAAGGGTAAATGGACCAACCATGAGACCCACGAGTACATAGGTTGTCCTTGTGGCCTCATGGGCACGTACTGAACATTGCCATCATACTTTGGTCTGAAGCAGCCTAATATGGCCCAAGCTCAAAGACCACCAATGGGTATGGAAAGACCTCAACTTGTGTTGGGACAACAACCTCCGTATCCAGGACATAATTACCTGTAAAGTATATGCACTCTAAAGGAGTCATAGATGAACAAGCATTAGTGCCTATTACACCCTATGTAGAGCCTAGTCCATCTACAATAATTGTAGAAGGAGATTGGTATAATTCAGATCCACCACCAATGGAAGAAACCGTAACTTATGCTCCACTAGAGCTTGCACCAATGTATTATGTAGCTAATCAACGTGTCCGATCTCCCATGGTAAGACCCATGATGAAGCCAAGAACAGAAAACTGTCATAACTGTGGTGCGATGATCATTGGAAAAACGAATGTTCAGAGCCTGACAAAAACCTCAAACCAGTTGAAGCCTATTGCATACAATGTTGCAAAAAGGGAGGACACTTTCTGGAAAATTGTGCTAAAAATCCTTTGAACAAGGGTAAAACCGTAGTAAACGTAGTCCAAGTGATACCTAGTAACTCATCAGAGAGTGAACTGATTGTCCCAATCAAGGTAATCACTAGAGCCCAGGCCAAGAAAAAGAAACACAACTCCTTTGATGATTCGGAAAATACAAAAGTTTCCTCTCAAAGAATCAAAAGGAGCAGAAGCAAAAGATATGAGATGAGAAAACAAAAACAACGGGTAGAAATCGAGGAGAAAGTAAGAAAGCTATTCCAGGAAAAGTTGAAAGAAGCTGGAAGTGAATTCAAGGAAACAACCATGAAATCTGGAGGATCCATTTTGGTTGATAAAATTTTTGAGCCTATTAGTGCCGCCTTGGAAGCCTACCAAGCAGGACTTAAAGCAGGCCAAAACATGGAAAACAAATGGAAAAATTATCCTTCTCCAGACATGGAAGCAGCTAAGCTGGAGGCTTATCAAAATTTGGTAATAATCACGCAAAATTTGGTAATAATGCTGGAAAAACAAAAACCAAAGCTTGAAAGTATTGCAAAACGTGAAGGCTTGTGGTAAGAGATATTAAAGAAAAATCCGATGTGGTGGTAGAGCCCCACCTTGAGACAAAAGAACCAGAGCTTATAGTGTCGGACAACAAAGATGCCTTAGAAGGAATTTCATTCGTGGAAGAAGACTGGCCAGGATACTTATGGGCAAAAGTGATAGAGATCAATGATGGGAGCCTAACTCTGAAGTCAGCTCCTATAGAGGAAGTCTGGTTGGATAACCTACCTTTTGATGTGAACATCAATCTACAATCCTTGTACGAGGATTGCGGATCTGAAGCTTCAGGAATGTTAAAAGCATTGACCTTGAAAACATTACCTTCTTACTTGGGAGATAACTAAGATGAATCCATCGTGTGTAAGACCACTCAAGTAAAAAGAGATGAACAGACCCTAGAAGTAGACAACATTCATTCAATCATGTCTACACCTATCCAATGCACTCTTACCTTGGGAGAACTGTTAAAACTCAGACCATACTTATGGAATGATCTACAGAAAACCCTAGAAAAGGTGGGGATAACGGGGTTAATCTCAAAAAAATTGGGAAATTTGAAAAATGAAATGGACAACAAAGAGATTTGATCAGTTCCTATGAACAAAGGTGGAGAATATTATGAAGGAGAAGAAGGAAACACCACGCTCCCAGTGAAATATAATGACATTGAAACCATGGCAATACTAGATAGTGGAGCAGGCATAGCCATAGACACTAGAGCAGTCGGGAATCCTGGGGACAACTAGCCATTAGACAAACTCGAATGAAATTGTAGTTGGATGATGGACACATTGAGAGACCATTAGGGCTGCTTGAAAAGGTGATAGTCAATTCCTGTGGAATTGAATATCAACACACTTTTGCCATAGTAGACTTTGGAAAAAAACTCATCTATGAAATCATATTGGGAAGACCTTTCATGCGATAGGTACAACTTATCCAAGATTGGGGAAACAATTATCTGTACTTGAAGCAAGTGGGATCTATAACAAGAGTAAATCTAGAAGATCACACTATAGAGATGTCTTTAAAACACCCATCCAAGAGTTTGATTCAGTCTCTTTGGCTGAAACTAAACTTCCATCCTGGTTAAACAAAGACACTCCTATATGGATGTGTGGAGCTTCAGAAAATGGAAGCTTAGCTCTTAGCTCTAGGCTCTTAAACATAATAGGTTGTAGGACTGAGGACCATTGTCTTGACAATGAGGGTAACCTGGAGACTATTATATATAATCTAGAAATTTAAACTTTATATGTTATAAATGGGGGATTGAGAGTTTTCAAAAACATATAATGTGTATGGTGGATAGACAAACAAGGCATTTGTCATAGTAAGAGATTCATAACAATTAGTAGTAAGTAGATTAGAGATAGTGTAGATTACTCAATGTTGAAAGGAGATAGATCATGAAACTTAGCTATCAAGCTTCATCTAACTTTCAACCCTTTCTTGACAAAAACAACTTTTGCTTGCCAAGCTGGCATTGTAGAAAATTTTGCAAGGTTGACTACAAAATTGCAAAGTTTAAATTTAACTTTCTCATTGACTTGCTTGAATCACCATCCTTGGCATCAAAATTTGTATTACCCCTTGGTGTGGTTTTCTTATGCAGGATGCGTGCATGTGTAGAAGCCTTGCTTCACCATGTCCATTGCATCATGATAGACTTAATGAGCTCTAAGTCTTGCTTGTAGTGACATTTTGTATGGCCTTATTACCAAACCTGTGTTTCTTCTTAGCCAAGCTTGAAATTCTTGCTTAAGACCACCTTGTGGAGAGCCCCCTCATCGAGGGTGTTTATTGCCAATCTGGAAACCATGGCCCTACCCTTCTCGATTTTGATTCTTGTCCAAGCTGTATGAGGTCCTAGCCATGCTTGAATCCTTGCTCAAAGACAAGGCAATACCTAGCCTTTTCTAAATGATCTTGCTTTGCTTCTTTGCCATTGGCCTTGCTCCAAGGCTGATGAGAGCCAAGAAATTTATATAATAGAATTGGCCTTTCGAATTCAATTTATTGAATTTGTTGAATGTTTTGAGTACGCTTTGATTTCAATGACCACAATTTCCTGCTTCTTGTTGAGGGCCTTGCTTGCTTCGCATCCCATGTCAAAGCTTGTGAAAGTCTATTGCAAGAGATCTTGTGAAAGTCAATTGCAATAGATCTACTTTGCTCTTAAGATACATGAAACTGCTCTAAGTGCTCCCATTTTCCAAGCATTCATGTGCTAAGTTGTAGAATGTCTTTAGAGCATGAAGATCCAAAATCAAAGCATGAAATCCAACTTACGCTCGCTTTGCAAGGTGGGAATCATCCTTTGTGTACTTAAGGGGACTCAACACTACTAGGAACTCAAGAAAAAAAACTTCATGGTGGCCATCTGCAACAATGCAATGAAAAGAAGAAGGAGAGCCACACAAGCTTGGTGCCCCCTTGCAAGCCTGTGCAAAAACACAATTTGTAGAGGAAGGCCTCACTCCCCTTCAAGCCAAGAACTTGTCAAACTATGCTCATCCCCCTTGTCTCCTTGTGAGTGAAAGGGATGGTGCCTATGTTGCTTAAACCCGCCATGTTGGAGCTCCCATGCTTGGCTAGAGAGAGAGAGAGAGAGAGAGAGAGAGAGAGAGAGAGAGAGAGAGAGAGAGAGAGAGAGAGAGAGAGAGAGAGAGAGAGATTTTATTATCATCCTTGGAGGTTGGATATGACCTATGGGACCAAAGCTACATGTGATGTAGTATGTGTATGGCTAATGAATTATTCTTGATGCTCCAAACTTTTGGTGATGAGAGTTGCAATGGAGAGCCCACACTATGGCTGGGAGAGAAAAGTGTGTAGGTCTAAGTCATGGCCAAAAATGTGACGGAAGCAAGTTTGGATGTGACCAAAAGCTGAGCACTCTAGTAGTTCCAGTGCCCTGTCTCACATCAAAGGAAGTGGGAGCTAAGCCTAATGGTTGTGATAGTACATATCACTGACAAGTGGATAGGCTCAAGCATGTAAGGGTGAGTATGGTTTCCTCTTTCAATGAATAACATGTTTTTGTAGTTGGGAAAATATGGGTGGTGTAATGTATGAAGCATGACCCACCAGCTTCCTCCCAAGCCATAATACATTGGTATTGTAGAAAAGCTTCATTCACTTGAGAGTCAATTGATGCATCATGTAGCAAGTGTAATGCATCCCGTCTCCCACCCCCAAAGCTTAGGAAGGGGAATCTTGAAAGCATTCAACACCAGAAGCCATTTCATCTTCTCCATGAGCACATTTTCCATTCAGTATGTATAGATTGACGGGCTCTCTACAAGTTCCAAGTTAAACCTACTAATTTACTTGTTGTGCCTTGGACGGTCAACCATTTATTGTTAGAGCTCTAAAAATATAAGTGAAGTGTAAGGAGAGATGATTTTGTGAGGATGACCTACTAATTTACTTGTTGTGCCTTGGACGGTCAACCATTTATTGTTAGAGCTCTAAGAATATAAGTGAAGTGTAAGGAGAGATGATTTTGTGAGGATGACCTACTAATTTACTTGTTGTGCCTTGGACGGTCAACCATTTATTGTTAGAGCTCTAAGAATATAAGTGAAGTGTAAGGAGAGATGATTTTGTGAGGATGACCTAAATTAGAGAAGGAGAAGGAGGAGGCTATGGAGGTGGAACCTTGGAGCCTCATGTACTTGCTTTATAAAATGATTAGTGCATGCATTGAAGCTATGTCCTCTTGTTTCTCTCTACTTTTTATTAGAGTTGGTATTAGTATCTTAATGTGTGTGTAAGAACTAATCACTCTCTAATCTCTTGATTGCATATTGTGTGTTTGATTATGGTGTTGTGTGCATGATTAGAGTAGTGTGTAGAGTATGATTTGTGTATATATCACTTTAATTTTAACCCCATAAGCTTGGGTGACCTTATGCTTAGGATGTGCCCACTATGATTAGAAAATATTAGCATTGTGCGATTAGCATAAGGGTTAATGTGAGTGAGACCACTAATGCCCTTCATTGGTGTTCTCTTCTTCCTATTTTAGATGACCTGCAATTATTTTCCCACTCTTTCCCACAAAGTAGCTCTCACATACTCACCATTGTGTGATTCTTTTGTGCCCTATCCAGGTCGTTACCACCTTTGGATTGATATTTTTGTTAATTTATTGGATCTATGCTACAAGTGGAGCCAACATTTGACACCATATCGAATGATGCATAGAATGAGAGGATTCAAGATATCCCTCTATCCATATAAAGAGAAGCCGTGGAATATGCTTCCTCTAATCAAGCTCACAAATCTACTACATTGCATTGCATAGATTATGTTTATTGAAGTTAGCCTCTACCTTAATCCCCCTATCACTACTCTTAATCTTACATACACAAGCATTGCGGTTAACATGCCTAATTCCCATTATTGTTGATACATTAGTCTACCCACTCAATGTTAATTGCATGCACAAACACTAAAACACACATTTTGTAGAGAGAGAGAGAGAGAGAGAGAGAGAGAGAGAGAGAGTAGAAAAGCATTGCTCTCACACATCACGCCCAATAATATGGCTAGAAAATAATTTAAGAGAGATTAGAGATCTTGAATCAACAAATACAACTTCACTTGTACATAATCAAATCACAAATTAGATTAAGAATGAAGAAAGATAATTTGAGTTACAATGGCATTGAGAACCCAACAACCTCATGACCATCACTCCTACAAAGCGCGTAGCTCACCCAAGAATATCTTATCTCTTAGCATAGGCCTGTATGGACTCCAAACCTGAATCAAATGATTCCAAGACTCTATACAATGAGCATAGAAAATATAGTGCATATCATTTGCTTGTGCATAATCGATGTACGTGTTAGCTGCTACTGACATTTTCCCCTCCTAATTTGGGACACATCTATGGAGCACGGTAAAAATCAGGGAAGGTACATCCTTAGAAGGAATGTTGAGCTATCAAAAATAAAACAAGTCATAAGTATCAAAGGCCAACAAATATAAATAGAACATGAAGTGCAATGAAAGACCATTCAAATGAATTTGCTTACAAAAGATGGGTCCAATCATAGCCAAAGGCAAAATAATATAAAGCAAAAGAAAACATTATCTATTATGAAGATTAAAACCACTAAAAATTTCAAATTTATGGGATGCAAATATAAGCAATCAAATATGATCCTAAGCTAATGAAAATTCATAAGCCAATTATAGCCAAAGGCAAAATAATATAAAGCAAAAGAAAACATTATCTATTATGAAGATTAAACCACTAAAAATTTCAAATTTATGGGATGCAAATATAAGCAATCAAATATGATCCTAAGCTAATGCAAATTCATAAGCCAATTAGCCTAAAAACCAGATGATCATTCTTAATTAAACAACCAAGTTTTTGCATGTCTATGGGTTAGAACTAAGCTCAAAAACCCTTTAATAAACTGTCATTTAGATTTAAATTGAAACTCATGATTTTTTTTTTCATTTCTTAGAAAAAGATAAAGCAACACAAGCGACTACCCCAAGGTAGGTCAAGCTATGACTGTCGGCTCCTTTGTTGGGGGTCCCATCGTTGCAATAGCTCCAATGACCAACAAAATTATCAATCGGGAGGGATGAGCTACCCGGCTAGGGCATGGAAACACTTACACGGTTAGTGAGCTAATCGTGGCAACACGAATGATTAACACTACAAGGTGAGCTTCTCGACCTATGGAGGAGTGAAGCCGCAATGAAGGGAAATCTCCATATCCACTTCTCTTCACCTCCAATCAACCCAATCACACACACTACGATTGCAAGATGCACACAACACTAATCTTATCATGCAACACACTAATCGCAAGCACACACACTTAGATCTATTGAGCACCACACTCCAATCAAACCTACATGCACACACAAGCAAAAGAGGGCAATCACACAAGATTAGAAAGGGATTAACCACTAATTAGTTAAGATCTAGCTAATCTAAGCATCATAGGCAATCATAAGAAGTAAGAGAGAGGCATAGTGAGAGAGAATGAATCATTGATTAGTGTTATTCAAGTCTCATGAGCAAGGAGAAGCTCAAGGACTCCATAGCCACACACCTCAAGAGCTCTCACCAAAGAGTGCTCTCAACAAATGACTTGAGAACCCTCAGTTCTTTTACACACTGCCTTATATACCTAGGTTAAAAATATGCAGTGTTCGGGCGCCCAAGGCCTTTAGGGCTCACCACTTACTGAATCTGCAACCTAGGCACAGTAAGTGACCTATTCTTTACAACATGGAACTCCCATTGAGCCCGTAACACATTAGAAATATTACAAAGGCTTAAAATAAATCGGGAATTTACAATACGTGAGCATTTTGGGAAGGCGTGGAAAATGTGTAATTCCAATCTTTATTGCTTCTTCGTATTCATCCTAGATGTGCATCCGTATGTCTTTGATCTTTAGCAACTTCTATAACTGACGTTGACTCAGTTAACATCCTTGAACCCACAAGGAGTGCCTCCAATATTCTGCTAATCTAGAATGGTATTGGCTATCTCCTAGTAGCCGAGAGCATTAGTTAGGGCCTTGACCAAGTGAGCCAAGGTGGTTGCTCTTGCCTTCCAAACATCAATAAGGTGCTAGGCCTACTTACACACAAGCTTAGACATAAAAAATTTATTTTCAATGTGCCTAACAAAAAAATTTCTACTCTTTTGGCCACTTGTTTGCAATTAATTTTGTTTATTTCTTAACACTCTTTATCACTTCCATTATGAGAGATGCTTATGAAAAATGGACTAAGAGAAGAAAGCCTATTCATAGCCCTAATTCATGATAGATAAGATTGTAACATTAAGGCAATCATTAGGAATCTAGGATTATCAACAAGTAATGAGCTGCATTAATTTAAGGTCAAGGTTGATTACCCATGATTAACAAAAAAAACTAAATTCCTAATGTGTTCAATTTTCATAAGTTCTAGAGTTGAAACTTTCATGTATGCCTAGTTTTTGGAATGACAAGAACGATACTAAGAAGCAAAATGCACTTGATCCAATCATAAGGAATGTAGAGATAAACAAAGAGCAAGATCATGGAAGGAGTTCATCTATTCCCTTCCAATCATCTCTGGGGCATTCTTGATCAAACATCCACTCTTGTAGAGTTCTCTTGATTTTTTTATAGAAAGAAAAGTAGCCAAGTATTAGTGAAATCAAACCCCAAAAAACCATTTATTGAAAGCCAAAAAATAGGCACAACTTTATTGAAAACCTATGCAAGGGTCTTGCATACCCAAATTTTCCAAAGGGAAAAAACCTATGAGGACAAAAACACCTTTGGTTAATTGCATGATGCTCTATAGTAGCAAATGTATGCATACATATCAAGAAATGAGAGAGAGAATGCTTCTACATAAGTCACACACACACACACACACACACACACACACACACACACACACACACACACACACACACATACACACACACACACACACACACATTTAGTATAAAGATGGGTGATAAAGTTGGGGAGGCTTACATCCTCGAAATATAGAGTTTGAGGGATCTATAGAAATCTCTCATTGAGCACTATCCCCACGCAAGGAAGGGTTTGCAATAATGAGCAAAGGGATGGATTAATCGAAGGCAAAATAATGCACAAAATCGATGCTAAAATGAAATTTAATTGCTAATGCATGCACCTAATTACTAATTAACAAATCATGATGCCAATTGAGCATCCAATGGTTAGTGAGAAGTGGCCCAAGAGGCTTGAAACTTGAGAACATTCTCATGCTAACCAATTGGATGCTAATTAGGCATAAGGTATGCAAAGGAGAATAGAATAGAGACACCAAGGATCCTCATGATGATTAAGAAGTGCTAATCACCTACAATGGCTCTGATACCAATTGAAAGGTTAGGGGGGATTAGCAAGAATAGCATTCATATTAACATAATTGATTAGCACACTAATTACTCAGTGCAAGAGAGAGAGAGAGAGAGAGAGAGAGAGAGAGAGAGAGAGAGAGAGAGAGAGAGAAGTAGCCACTTACATAGTAGTTGCATTTGGATTGGTGTGCCTCTCAAGGGTCACATATGCATTGCTTTGAAAGGTCTTGAGAAATCAGTCAATTGGTCACATGTGGCTGAAAAGCTATGGTGGATAGACAAGCGAATCATTCATATTGAAATGAACATATTGATTGTATTAGACTTCAAGAGAGGATTGCATGCTTTGCATAGCAGCCATTTATAGGCTCAAAAAGGAAGGTGACATTAAATATTGGAAAGTGATATTCATCACATGTGGGAGAAAGGTCAAGAAACATGTGGCTATACCAAATAGCATGTGTTTGAGGAAACCTATGTGGTGGGATGCATGCATGCACATAGGGTGCATGCTTGTATGTTTGGCTTTAGGGGTTGGTCATGTATCGAGTGTAAGCTAAAGGGTTACCCCAATAGATGCCCCCGTAAGTTGAAGCTTACACAAAGTACATGGATTCTAATTGTGGAGGCTAATATGGGCTACTTAGGGTAACTCCATGTGTCTCATAAGATGAATCTAATGTGAAAGTGGGTAGGTATTACCTCCAAAATTTGGGGTTGGGGCAATTTCTAAAACCCATTACAATACATCCTCATATGTGTTAACATGCCCTTCTTCTTCTTCCACTATTGGGGGAATTTCAAACTCCGAGCGAACCTTTTCAAGAAATCAAAAAATCAAGCAAAACCTAGCAAGATGCATGTAGAACTTGACCTACAATAGCACATCCATGCCTTGTCTCTTCTTGGGTTTGCTCGGTGTGAGACTAATAGTCAAAGGGTGAACCTCATCATCAAATTACCATTGAATGAACTATCAAAGGGAAAATCTTAGGTATGAAATAGACAGTTGTCTCATGAATCTCAAGTAAAGAACGATAATTTTTAGCTTTGTATGCTTCCAAGATATTAGGATGAGATTGAAAAAACCTCTCTAGCATCCACTTAGCCTTTTCAAGGCCATGATTCTTATACTTAAGCAAACACTTGCGATGCAGCATACCAGTGCATGTCAAAGTGTCTTGTATCGTCTATGATGATCTCAAGCAAGAATTTTATACTATTCTTTTGAAAAAGGTGGATCATCAATGATTGGGAGTGATGGTAGAGAAACTTTAAAAGGACAAAGAAAACTTATGAAAAATGTGTTGTGAATTTTTCAAGAGACGGGGAGAGCTAATCAAAAGGAATTATCTTCAATACGATTAGTGATTTTAAAGGGACCATAATGTCGTGGTGCTAACTTAACTACATGATTGGTCTCTATGCTCTTAAGACCTCTCTTTTCAATGTGAAGCATCACCAAATCTCCTTCTTTGAATTCCATGGCTTGTCTCTTTTGATTTTCTTGTTTGATATATCATGTTGTGGTTGTATTTCTTTTTTTGCTTGCTCCAAAAATTGAGTGTGTTGTCGAGAAATTTCATTAGCATGTGGTACTTTATGAGAAATGCGAGACAAAGAAGTATGAGTATCCATATACAATTTGAATTGGAGATTTTCCCATGGATGAATGATGAGTGTTGTTGTATGCAAATTAAAGCAAGTGGATATATGTATCCCAAGTTCTTGGTCACTCATGAGTGTATGTTTGTAAAACATGTAGAATGGGGCTATTGGTCTCTTTGATTTGTCCATTAGATTTTGGATGAAATACAAAAGTAAGTCAATTTGAGTGCCCAAACTTGTGAAAAGTGTCAACCAAAAATTATGGCAAAGACATATATCTTGATCAGATATGATAGATTGAGGCATTTCATGCAAACCAAAAATATGTTAATAGAGTTGCTTGCTTAGATGAGAGAGTCTTCTTACAGGTAGAAAGTAAGTCTACTTGCTAAATCTATCTACAATGTTCTAAATTATATCTTTTTTGTGTACAACAGAGTGGAAATCTAGTAATGAAATCCATGGAAATGTGTTGCCAAGGAGAGTCAAAAATAGGTAAAGGCATCAACAAACCATATTATTGCTTACTATGATGGCGCTTGATTTGTTGACAAACAAATTGAGATGCTACTATATGAATAATTATGGCAATGTCATGGTAGCCTATATAAGGTGGTTCATGGCACTTTGAAGGACAAGTTGACAAAATACAAGAGTTACACATGATACTTTTGAAAGAATAAATACCCATCATGAAAGGAGTATTGTGTATGAACAAAAGATGTATGGTTACAAAAGTAAGCATTAATGTCAGTGAAGTTAGAGTCATGAGCATAAGTATCAACCATTTAAAAAAAAAAATTTAGCAGACACAAAATAAATATTATTAATTGATAGCATGTAACTTAATGCATTTGCAATCTTATTTTCGTGCCCTGGTTGATATTTAATAAGTGGATGAAAACTTTGAATGAATGATGCCCTTTTTATATGATGATCAGAGATAGCTGTTTGTTGTGAAAGCAAATGACAAATTCTTTGTTGATCAATTTTAATCAAAAATTTAGATCCCATCGAGTAATGTTTCCCTAATTTCAAAGCATGTACAACCGCTACCAATACTTTGTCATAATAAGTGCTATAATTGAGCTTAATGGGTTTCAAATTTTTACTTTCATATGCAATGGAATTGTTATCTTGTATCAATACAAAAACAACACCACACCCACTAGTGTCACTCATTTTATTAAAAAAAGATCTTATAAAATAAAAAATTTGTAAAATAGGGACATTTATGAGTGCATATTTGAGTGTTTTAAAATGTTTTTTACGTTGATTATTCCAAGTGAAAGATGTGTTCGTTTTCAAAAGGTTTGTGGGTGATAAAGCCAAGTATGTATTAAGTGCTCTATAGTCAATGCACAAAACATAAGTAAATTTTTCTTTTTGCTTAAGAAAACTAGTGTACCAAAGGTGAGCTACTTGGCTTAATTAAACCACGATTTAATAATTTTCAATTTGATATTGAATTTCTCTTTTTTTAATTTGATTTTGATGATATGGTTTTTGAAAAGGTGGTGCACTACCTAGAGGGTCTTCCACTCTAAAAGAAGGTAATCTTGAAGGGAGATCTTCAGTAAAAGTTTCTTTATATTTCATCAAAAAAACATCTTGAGAAGAAGACAGTTGGTTTTTGTGTGTTTCAATTTCATTGATTAGAACCAAAAATTATTATTTTTCTTTTCTAGCTATCCTTTTAGCCTAAGTGTGACTAAGAAGAGATTATAGTTCTACCTTTTGTTTAGCTTGTAATGTGAAAGATTTTTCATTATGTATGACAATGAGTGCATGCTTATCATAGTCAATCTTTAGAGTAAAATGATGTTTCTAAGGCATAACTAAAATTAAATCTATGTTTTGCAATGATCCTAATTGGTATTGCAAATTTTTTAGCATATACACACAATTTATTTTGGTTTCTTGGAAAGCTACTTTTACTTTTTAGTTCATGGGAGTCATATGCAATTTCAAATTTTTTGCAACATGTGCTGAAATGAAATCATGTATGCTCCATCATCATGTAATAGTATAAAATCATCATTGCCAATTTTAATATGCATACGTAAAAGACTATGTAGATGAGAAGTAGTAGTACCTGTGTGATCTTGTTAGTATAGTTACCTTGAGGTGGTTCTTGATTTCTTTCTTCAATCGGGTTGTAAATATTGCCATCCTTCTCTATGTTGTGTACTTGATGGTCATTATCTTCTTCAATCCCCTCAATAAAGTATGAGGAAGGTGCCGACTTGTTTTCAATGTCATAAAATCCAATATCTAACCAACCCAGATGATTTTCTCGTATTAAAATGATCATTTAATATGGGAGAATAAACGGGAACAAGGGTTAGAATATAGACATGTGCTTATGGATCTATCTCAACATGGGGCCAATTTTAAAAGGTCCAAATGAGAAATGGTTTGTCAAAGAGCAATGCTAGCTAATGGAGCTTAAAGACCTTAGGGTTAGCTTCATTAAAGACCTCCAAAGGTTAATGTTAAAAGTCCTTTGACCTTGACCTTAGGAAAGCTAGGGTTGTGCTTGAGGTGGGAACCCGGCCTAAGCTTGAGGTGCTTGTCATGCTTGCTGACTAAGGTGCTTGAGGTTCTTGTCGTGCTTGCTGAATAAGATGCTTGAGGTGCTTGTCGGGCTTGCTGACTAATGTGCCTGAGGTGCTTAATGACTAAGGTGCTTGAGGAGTTCCAAAAGTCAAAAAAGATCCCGGAGGGGCAAGCCCTCATTGTAGGAGCATGAGAGAGAACACACACACCCTCACACAAGGCAAGCTTGGTCTAAATAAGCAACAAGGACACTGGTCAAGTTCCTCTCCATGTTGCCCTCATGGTTTGCCTAAAGCGTATTGGTTGGCCTCTCAAGGGGTCCAATGATAATTTAGCTAATTTATTAAATATTAACAAATGCATTTATCAAGTCCTCTCTCTCAAAGGGGAAAGGGGGACACTTGTCCCAAGGCTAGCATGTATGATTGATTTAACTAAATCATGTGATTGTCTAAGCTTGTAGGTGTCCAATCAAATTCTCTCATGAGCTACAAGGAGGGGTCGACCAAGTGAAGATAGGGGTGTGTTTCAGGGGTATACTCTCTCTCTCTCTCTCTCTCTCTCTCTCTCTCTCTCTCTCTCTCACACACACACACACACACACACACACACACACACACACACACACACACTCACTCACAAGCTCATTCTTGATTGGCAAAGTGTATGGGATCCATCTCCTTCTCTAAGCTTGTTGAGAAGTTGAGAACCTACACCAACACTATTGGCTATGGAATGCAAATCCAACCAAGAGCCATGCTCCAATGCTTAAGCTTTCCAACTTCTCCATCATCATTATTATGCTATTATGCTATGCTATGCAAGAAGAGTGATGATAAGTGAGGATCTATCTCTTTCTCGTATGATTCTTCTTCTTAGTCTTCCCTAACCTCATTCCCCGTTGGCTCTCTCCACCTTCAAAGGTGTTTTAGGCCTTGGGACTAAGGTCGGGGATGGTTAATGCTTTTTACAAGGTTATGTTATGCTCGTGATGCATGAAGCTTGCCATATTCATTGCATCACCTAGGTCACAAGGAACACAAAGATTGTATTGTACTAAATCTCTCTTGATGGGAGAATCTATAATACAAAATCCTATTGGAGGGGGGACTGGCTCCACATAAATCTAGTCCTCAACTGTTGTCAAGTTCTCTAACTCTCTCTCTTGCAAAAGTATCGTTCATGCCAAGTTAATTAAATATATGGTTATTTTGCTATTGCTAGTTAAGTTCACCCTCTATGTTATCAAAGTAGACTCATGAAAATGATCATCTCATTCTCTTAATTCCGCTACTCTCAAAGTTCTTAGGTCATTTCCATTACATTGATATCAGAGCTATTGATTTCTCTTTTCTTACTTAAGAAGAGAGGTCCTTAAGTTGTCCATGCAAGGTTGGACCTACTCATTGTAATATGGTAAGTGGCACAGGGATCTATTATCTTGGTTGATAAGGACTTAGTTCCAGCTACACCATTGGGAACTATAGTCTTAATAATGAAGTCTCTCGGGGCTTGCCTTTGGCTTAACCATTATTGAGCTACGAGCAAGCTCGACAGGAACCATAATCAACAGAGCAATGTTAGACCCTCTCCACCAGTCTTTGCAATCAACAAACTCTAAACCACGAGTGTGTGTGCTTGAGAACTAATTTTCAAAGGTAAAGAGAGTTGCAACTAAGGTTTTGAGGGTACCAAAGCACAAAGTAATGTATACATAAGTTTAATTAGCGTAGCTGACAATAACTAAGAGAGTAGAATGAACATTGATAACTTTGATTTTTCACATGAAGGTGCTAATGATGATGCCCCCATGTTTGGTAATTATCTTGCTACTAGGATGAAGCAAGCTATGGGAAACCCTGCTTTGCAAGCCAAAGCTACTGAAGAGCTTGTGTTTATGGGATTTCCCTTCCTCTCCAAGAGGAGAGAGAGATTAGGAGGCCTCTTGATGAGAATCCAAAAAGAAAACTCTCTCCCATAAGGGAGGAGGAATCCAAAGAACAAGAAATATATGAATCCCTAAGTTCCTCTAAAGATATGGCTCCATGAAGACGGTGGTCTAGACGATATGCCAACTCCTCCCAAGAGGAAATGGTCAACCCATAGTCCTTCTCCTCCCCACTCCAAAAGGGAGGAGAGGAAACAAAGGAAGAAAAAGGTAAGAAAGAGGTCATCCTGTTCTTCTTCTTCTTCTTCTTCTTCATCTTCCTCCTCTTCCAAAAAAAGCTGCGGATATTCTCCTAGAAGATACAAGAGGAGAGGACATCGCAAATCCTACCTTGCATGGAGAAGGTCCCAAAAGCTCAAGAAATTCAAAGAGGGAGAAAAAAGTATCTTTTTTCTCACCTATGATGGCACCTTTGGTGCTACCGACAAAGTATTGGCCTTGATCCAGCAATTTGATGCGACCTTTGAGACAAGGGTTTCATAGAGTCCTCCAAGCTACGTCATGTAGTTATGCACTTTCACAAATCTGCTAGCCTTCATGGTAAAGCTCCAAAACTCTATGAGTTTCAATCATGAAGCAATTCCTTGCAAGCAATGCAAAGGACAAAGTGCTTACCAAATGGTGGAGTTTGAAGCTGCTCTCCAACGAGTCTATCCACAAATAAGTGGAGACGTATTGGGATTTATATCTCAAGTCTACTGCCTTTCAAAAGATAGACTTCGTCGAGCAAAAGCAACAATTCTGTGCGGGATTACCTGAAGAAATGGCCGAGTATGTCAACTCTCAATGGCATGGTTCTATCACCGAAGTAATCCACCACATTATGGTTGCTTCATGGATTAATTTCCAACAAGGGGATAAAAGGAATGCCAAGCCCATGGAAAACAAAGACAAAAATGATGTAAAGGGAAAAAACAATGTCCAAAACTCTTCCCAAGGCAACTCCAACAACAACAACAACAACAATTGGTCCAAGGAGAAGGGAGTTTAAAAAGGTAAATAAATTCTCTCCTAAAGAGCTAGAAGCTTTTTGTAAAGGACCACAAATGTTTTAAGTGTGGGGAGCAAGGACATGGCTATTGTTCTTGCTCCAAGAGAAAATGCCCACAATGAGACCCCTAGAGCTTCCACAATCGAAGCTCCAAAAGAGGATTCTCATTGCAAAGGATCACCTCTCTCCTATGCTTGGGGAAAGGTAAGGGAGCATGATGCCTTCATCTTGTTTGACCATGGATCTACTCACAACTTCATATCAATAGAGTTGACCACTAAGCTGGGCATTCAAGCTTTCGAGATGGGAGATACTGTAACTACCGATGGAGCTTTCAAGGGACAGCAAGCCTCCATTACTCCCTTGATTGGGAAGTTGAGGCTTCATGTCCAAAGCTATGTCAACAAAGAAGACCTTTTTATCTCTCCTCTTTAACACGAGGATGTTATCCTAGGGGCACCATGGTTCAACTGCATGGCTGTCAACATGAAGTTCCCTAAAAGGAGAATCTACTTTACCTACAAGGAAAAGAGCATGTATATAGATGCTACTGAGTCTAGTTGTACTATACCACTTGTAAATTCACCTACTTTTGATAAGTCAATGAAAAGCTCAGTTTTTGCATACATGATTTTTGTCAAAGAGTCTCTAAATGATGCTAATGTCTTAACAAAGCAAAGTGTTAGGAAACAAGAAGAATTAGACTTGTCTAATTTCTAAATAGATTCTAAGATGTGTTTATTTATGATATCCCTTTGGACTTACCTCCAAAACAAGGGAATGATGGCCATCAAATTGAGCTCCTACTGGGAATCTCTCCACCTAACAAGCCTCCTTATCGAGTGAGGATATGCATAAATGCCATCAAAGAGCAATTGAAACTGAAGCAAGAGACTATGCTCTAATTGGGAACCAATTGTATCGGAGAGGTAAAGATCACCATTTGCGTCTTTGTGCAAATGAAGACGATTATATTCCGATTATAGAACAAGCACATGCTGGATTAGATGGAGGTCACTTTTCTAGTGAGACCACTGCAAGAGCAATCTTGATGGTAGGAATATGGTGGCCAACAATTTTTGTAGATGCCAAAGAATATGTTCAAAGGTGTGATGCTTGTCAGCGAGTAAAAATGCCAACACGTGTAGATAGCATGCCCTTAAGACCAATGATGGGGGCTAGAGCTTTCGCGAAATGGGGTATAGATTTTGTTGGGCCGATACAGCCACCTGCTTATAGAACCCAGGCTCAATATATCATTGTAGCTATGGACTATTTGACCAAGTGGGCCGAGGCTAAAGCAACTCAAAAGAATGATGCCAGAACCACTGCCGCATTCTTGTATGAGTATGTATTCACGAGATATGGACTGTCAATAGAAATTGTCAGTGGTCGGGGGACTCATTTCCTGAATGAGGTAATCAAGTATTTGCTTAATGACTTTATGGTCATACATAACAAATCAGCTCCCTATCACCCACAAGCAAATGGACAAGCTGAGCATACGAACAAAATTCTTAGCTCGATGCTAACTAAAGTGGTTAGTTCAGGAAGGACAGACTGGGAAATGAATCTGCATGCTGCTCTATGGGCTTATCGAGTTTCATTCAAAACAACTTTAAATGCTACACCCTTTAACCTTGTTTATGGTCTTGATGCTATACTGCCAATAGAATTTCTATTGCCGATATTAAGGGTAGCAAGGAATCTTGAGTGGATTGGACATGAATTGTCAAAAAGACTTGAAGATTTGGAAAAGCTAGATGAGCAAAGGCTAACTGTTGTAGCTCACATCTATGCACAAAAGCGGAAACAAAAACAGTTTTTTGATTCCCACTTAATCACAAAAACCTTCAAGAAAGGGGACTTAGTTTTAGTCTATTCCCTTAAGCAACACATTCCTAAGTTTAAGAAAAAGGGAAACGGACCGTTTATCATTGAAGATGTATCTTCAAGTGGAGCAATAAAATTGTCGACCCTAAATGGTGAACCAATGGCTAATTGGATTAGTGGATGTTGTTTAAAGAAATACAATTTGTCGCTAACCAATGAATTGCTAGAAAGATTGCATGCATCCACGCACAGGAGGATTAAATGATAGCAGGTTATTGCTGAAGCCCAAGAAGAAGCTTGGCTTCGGATACTCAAATGGAAAGCTGCTCTCAAAAATCAACAGATACCGATTCCCATCAACACTCTGGAAATAGATGACCGACAATGGAAATTACCTAAAGATGCAATTTCAACAGGTGATGACTGGTTAAATGGAATAGACCTGCGCATCAAAGTACATATCAACAATCATAGCACCAATGCTTTGGTCGACACATGAGCTAGAGTAAATGTAGTTAGTTATTCCACGTACAAGAAGGCAACAAGTCAAGCATTGATAGAAAGATAGTGACAACAACATTGGGAGTATTTAACTTGAATGTGATAGTACATGGATGTTCATGTCCTCATAAGTTTGATGCTTACTAGATGAACACATGAATGAGATGATGATTCTTGGAATTCCTTGGATGTGGACATACAAAGCAGTACCAGATTGGGATAAAAATTAGCTCAAGCTATCACCTAAAGGCGGGCAACTCATTGTTCCAATTGCACCAAGCAAGGAGGAATCAAAAGGAAGCAATCAACAGACCAAACCACGAAGTAATCAATCTTCTCTATCCCCTCGACAAGCAAATTCTACAAGTAGCATGCAAGGAGTTAGGCAAATTTGGGTACCAAAAGCACAGCTTAAGGATAATCCGATTCAAATTTGGGTGCCCAAAACATCACCGAAAAAACAAAAGAAGGTTCCAAGGGTAAAAACATAGAGACGAGCATCTCCAATCAAGGAACCTAACTTAAAATGGATTTGGAAGAAAAAGGAGCACTTATCTTCTCCACAAACCGTAAAACCAATCAAGCAATGGCGAGCTAAGTCTCAAAAGACTCCACCACACCATACAACACCAAGCAAACCAAGATACCAATGGCGAGAAAAAGCTCAACAACAGTCAAAAGTGCTATCAACAAATCAAGAAATCAGCGTGTTGAAGCATCCTGATGGTACAATCAAACAGAGAGTACACAAGCTACAAGATTTGCTCTTTGGAAGACAGCATCATAAAGCCTCGACATCAGAAACCCTTGAGTTAACTCAAGACCCAACTCTTGCACAACATAGTGGTTTGAATTGCATTGATCATCAAAGCATGGTAGAGCCAACCACGGCTATGCATATACACGATTGTTCAACCATGCACATAGTCATCCCGGAGTACGCCATCTAGGAGGGGTGGAAGGGCACTAAGTAATTAAGGACAATGTTTGAAGAGGGAGGAAAAAGTTCGATGTTAACGTGTGATTTTTTGCAAAATTACCTAATAATATCCTTATAATTCATCATCAAGAAAAAATTCACTGATAATATCTTCCCAATGAGTGTAAATAGTGTATATACTATCAAAAAATCATCAAAAAATAGTCCTTTTTGGTTATCTTTCATCATTTTTATTGATAATGGGACTTAAAAATAGAGAAATCCAACAAAAAATATAAAGCTATGTTTTTCAATGGATTTTTCTTAATTATTGGATTTTCACTTTACTTTTATAGAGCATTTTATTATTTTCTTTGATTTTTTCAATAAACATGTCAAAACTTAATAGAAAATAGCAAAGAAGCTCAAATGGAAAAATGGAAGACATTGGTGATTAGAAAGACAAGGCGGACAAGCACAAAAATTTTCAATGAAATCAGAAGATGGAAGCGGGAAGCCTAAATTAGACGGCCAGACCTACTTTTGCAAAATCCTTGCAAAATGAGCTACAAGAATCCGATCAAGGAAATTTCTAAGTCTAACATAGATTTCATGGCCTAGTAGGACTAATGAGGGAATCTAGGGAAAATTGGTTCGGAAAGTCCAAGTATAGATATCCAAGGTAGGCTAAAACCATCTCATTTCCACTTGTGGCCTTTGCAGAGAGAGCTTTTTGACCTCTTTCGCGTCTCTTTTCCGGAGTCTACAATTGCCTGTTTTCAATGCCGTCTCACACGAGACATGAGGGGTAAGTTCTTTACTCATCAATGATCCATTTTGTACGACCGCTAGCTAGTCTAAACCCCTAGAAAAAACCCTAGAAATCGAGCAGTGCACGAAGACCTACGACCAAAAACTAACCATAGCGACCTGTCAGCTCGACCAAATCGGATGAGATTTGTACTGTAGCATGCCCTAACATAATAGAACCTTTCTATATCATCAGCACAGCTGAGCATTTGGCAGGGGTCGAGGGAGTCCCTGTTAGGTTTGTGACAGATTCCAAAATTCCGATCTGACTCCACAGACAGCTTGCCTACGAGGTTCATATACAATGTATATGATTGGTTTTGTGAAATCAATCAAGCAAAGCCCTCGAAAAGCAGAAAATGGTTAGAAGACTACAAAGCGTCAAATTTGACATACGGGGTCAAACTAACTCCAAATGAGCCAGAATTGGATGAGTTGCTTCACGACTATGTTGCGGACAAGTCCAAAGCCCCCAAAATTGACTGACCAACTCAACAGGCAGTATAGTCACAAAAATCAGAGATTTCACAGTTGACAAAGCACAAAGTGATGCCGGCAAGACCAAACTTGACCAAATTCCATTTAGGAGTTTTTTTAGGTGTATAGAATGTGTTTAGGTAAAAATATTTAAGTTTAGTAAGAAAATTGTGACTGCTGTAAATAATCGCGATTATTTACTTTTGCACTATTTTTGCTTGAAAATTGTATCATCACCTCACCTATCATGTGTACACACCTATTACATGTCAAAAATCAAGTATGAGCCAAAATGAGCACCTATAACTTGGAAAATTGCTAGAAAACGCAAAGAAGTCTTTGCAAGCCAATTTTTGGGTTATGGACCACATTTCTCGATTCAAATCACCTCATGTCTCATACACAAAGTCTATACAATGCCTAGAACCAATTTGTACCAAAAAATGCTGATTTTGGTAGAAATGTTAATAATTGCAATTATTTACTTTCTAGCCAAAAATGGGGAACTTTTGATATTTTGCCATCATACATCCAAAGTACATGATGTGTTAAGCCCACTAGCCAAGTCTGAATAAATTTGAAGCTCAAAATATTATAATTCCATTATATCTACTATTTCAGAGACCTAAAGTCAAAATCTGGTACCATTTTCACCCTATGCATCCAAATGAGCCCATATTTTACTCAGAGCATGTATTTGGTATATACTTCAAGCCTATGATGCCAAGTTTGCAAAAAGTTGGAAAAATTACTCAACTATAAATAATCGTGATTATTTACTTTGGTTGCAAATTTTTGTTTGAAGTTGACATTTTTGTTCCTTGCATGTTTTTATGCATCTATGCTTGTTCAAAAATTGATTTGAAGCAAATTGGACTAAAATTGTCAGCATTTCAGACTAAAGGTTACTTCAAAGAAAAATCCGACAAATCTGCTAACTTTGATACTCTATTCACTGAACAGAAGCCATGCAAGCAGCAGAGAGGGCCAAGAAGAAGCTCAACCAGAAAGAAAAGTTGCAGGAGCTACCTACATACCAGCTGGATCCAGATTCAATCAAAGCCGCCAAGGCAGCCTATGTTTCAAAAGAACAGCTTGAAGAGCATCACACCACAATGTTCACCGGTAGATTCAAGAGTGATGAGGGACATCAGATAGAGTTGCAACCCCTACCAAAAGAAGTGTATGATGTCGCCACGAAGCATGAGACCAAAGAAGCCAACCGCAGGCTAGGACTCAGAGATCTCTATGAACAGGAGCCGTGCGGTGTGGATTTCCAAAAAGCTTACGAGCTTTTATCCACGATCAAAGAAGATGGAACTGCACAGATTTCTGACCCTTAGGGGGATAAAGTTGAAATAGTGATAACCAAGGAAATAGTGGCAGAAGCACTCAGACAATGAGGGCAAGGGACAGGAAAATGGCAGGTACTTTCACCAAAGAAACTGCAGCAGCCACCTTTGCTGACCTTATTCACAAACAGGTTGAAGAGCCAGCCAGGTTATACCAACAACACTTTCATTTCCTTGCAAAAAGGCCACCAAGGTATACCATGCCCAATCATGCGGTTGCCACCACCATCATGCAAGTCCTTAAGTCAACAACCAGGCAACCGGTGGACCATGCACAATATGTCTTGACCACTTTGAAAGGCACAAAGAAAGAAGGATAGATTACTTACTTGGGTGCACCAGAGGTCTTGACAAGAATTGCATACCATGCCATCGGCATGGCCGACCACCTACCACCTGTCCCAGGCCAAAACAATTGGATAGTATCAGCTCAACCATCTCCTCAAGCTACAAGATCAGCCAAGAGATCCTACAAATCTGATGAAGAATCGGCTGAAATCTCGTCGAAAAGGCACAATGGTGAAAGCTCGGATAATGAAGAAAAGAGAGCACGAAGGGAGGAAATGAAGAGAAAAAGCCGTGGCAGCACACCAAGAAGAGCCTGTGCAAAATCAGACCCGGCTTGAAAGAGAGAAACGCGCATATCAAATCAGTCAACAAGCACAAGGAAAGGACCTGGAAAAATGGGTACCTAGTGGACTTAAGGAACCAAGGACCAAGCATCACACCAGGAAGCAAGCTGAAGAACCGACTGAAGTACTGGAACGGATGTACCAAGAAGTAGAAGCTTTAAAGCTAAAGGAAGCCAAAGAAGTGGCAAAGAAGGCAAAAGAGGTAGAAGAACATCAAGAGCATGCAGAGGAGACCACTGCACAAGGAGAAGCACAACATGCCCAAGGTGATGTGTCTTCCTGCAGGACCAAGCATCACATGAGGAAGCAAGCTGAAGAACCCGCTGAAGTACTGGAACGGATGTACCAAGAAGCAGAAGCTTTAAAGCTAAAGCTAAAGGAAGCGGAAGCAGAAGCTTTAAAGCTAAAGGAAGCCAAAGAAGTGGCAAAGAAGGCAAAAGAGGTAGAAGAACATCAAGAGCATGCAGAGGAGACCATTGCAAAAGGAGAAGCACAACATGCCCAAGGTGATGTGTCTCCCCGCATCTCTTCTCCTATCTCTGAACACCAAGATCAACCAATGTCGAGCCCACCACCATCACCGGCAGTTAAAGACACAACAAATGAGCCAACAAAAGAAGCAGAAGCTAAAGGCAGATGAGAATCTGCATAAGAACCAGAACACAAAGAGGCAGCTGAATCTTCACAAGAAGCTAAATCTACACAACGAGCAACTGGATCTACTCAAGAGTAGCCAATAGAGAAAGAACTAGAGATAGAAAAGGCAGCAAGTCCTGCAACAAAAGAGGACACCACACAGTTTGAGAAGCCAAAGGAACAAAAGGTAGGAACCACCCTCTTCCGCAGCACAGCAGGAGAAGGCCGAGGCACCACCCTCTACCTCCACAAAAAAAGAACAGCCACAGCTACAAGAACAATAGCAACCAATCATCCTAACACAACCAATGAACACCCATGAGGCTGCAGAAACATCAAGACAGATGGCACGCAATGAAGACTAGCAATCCAATGACGAAGTCATCCTGCAGGTTAACGAATATGCTAGGCAAATGCAGGAGATGACAGAAAGGCTTCGCTCAACAGCACTTGGCCATAGCACACGGGCCAAAGAGTTAGAGATGGTGATCGATGCACTCCAAGGGGAGTTAGACGACAGACTTAATGTCATTACCAATCTGCAAAGGCAAGTGCAAGAGCTGAGAGCAAAAGTTGAACAACATTAGCTCGCTAGAGATAAGCAACAAAAAGAAATGGAGGAGCTGGGTGAGCTGCTCACCAAACTGTCAGATGCATGCAAAGCCAAGGATGATTAGCTGACGGAAGTTACAAATGAACTTCTCACTACCACCCTATCAGCTCAAAAAATCTAGGTAAAGTTAGATGTAGCGAATGCTTCTCTACAGTACTCAGAACAAAGAATCAATGATCAGGAAATATTCTTGCAGCAAATATGAGAAAATCCAGTCGTCGCCGCGATCAAAGGTACATAGGAGGTCTACAAGGAACAAGAAAAGAAAAATAAAGACCTCAAACTGGAGCTGAAGTTAGAGCAATCTCAGCACAAAGACCTGGCCTTGATGCGGGTCCAAAGAGAAGATGAACTGCTAAAAGAGATAGCTGAACTCAAAAGAGTCAACCAAGTACTAGGAGAGGGAACGCCGAAAATGCAAGAAGAGGCAAGCACTTTGGAGCAGCCTCGGATAGAAATACCCTCAGTATCATTTGCTGAAATGGAGACACAGTCCACAGTAGAGTTGAGTAGCGAGGAAGATTTTCACGTACCAATTACAGAAGAAGAACAATGTCCATGTCCAGCTCTCAAAGGTTGAAGACGATGCACTAAAAGAAAAAGTTACACAAGAGGTAGATGAGTAGTGGAAGGCAGCAATGGATTGGGAGCTGAGAGTACTTCATTCTGTCAATGTCACACAAATTATTCCCAATCAAATAATTGTGCAATGACACCAACAAACCCTTCCCTACCCTCTGATTAAATTGAGTTGCTATAGGTAAAAGAAAGGCTTTACACAGACATGCAAGTCGAGGGTGCAGATAAAGACCACCCGAAGTGGAGGTTGAGCTGGCTGAACAAAAACCCAAGATACTTGATTCTGTTCACGAGAGCACCTGCGGCCCTGCAAAAAGATCCGATTTTCTGTCCTATACCAAGAGTAAGGACCTAGATAGCACATGAGGCACTACTAAAGAAGCGGCCAACTTGGCTGAATTACCCCAGATTACGTGCTCCAAAAAATAGACCAACAGAAGCTGAAGAATACATGCTGAAAACCCTAATGGGCGCCATGTCATTCTTTAAAAGTCTACCAAATTTGTCATGCGCTATGCTATATAAGATTTTCCGAATGCTGCTCACATGCATCGAAGTGCTCAATGAGCGAGAGCAAGCAGACACCCCTTGGATGTCATTCCTCGAGGGTAACAAAGGTTTGTGCTATGATCTCAGTGGCAAATCTTCCGAAGAAGTCCTCTATGGATTCTACGTCAGATGCATGTTTCTACCTTCACACAATATGCTGGCGTTTGAGGAAGCATTCTACATGAGATTCTTCAACTGGCGAACGAAAATATTTGTGTCAGTGATCAGCAACCTCACATCAAGATTTGTAGGCTACTCAGCAGTGGAGCTCAAAAACAGAGTAACTATGCAGTTTTTGCAAGTGCCAGATAAAGAAAGAAAGATCAGATACCAAAAGGCACTAAGTGCACTTAAAGACCGCCTCACCAAATGCCAGCCCGAAGACTAATTCAGTCCATAAAGCCGTGCCAAGGGACGACACAAGCGAGGAGGGGGGGAATGTTAGCAGCAAGCTAACACAGATACCATTTTTTAGAGTTCTCATTGTAAAACACTTATTATTTTGATAAATCGAGAATGTTATAACTCCTATTTTCTTGGATAAAGTCTGTAATTAATGGGCCGGTGCTACAAGCTTCCAGATTGTATTAACCTATCATTACCCATCTTTGGTAGAACTCCCAGATTATTAGTTTTGACCACCAAAAACCTTGGCTAAGATATAAAAGCCAATTTTTGTAAGTTATTAAAAAGTTTTGGATAACGAAATACACACTGTGAGCTAACAGCGGTCACTCCTCTCCTTCTCATGCTCCCTACTTCCTCCCCAGTTGCCACATTGCAGTTGCGTTTGTTGCATTGCAACCGCAAGTAAGAGCTCTACGCATTGACGTAAACACATCACGATATTTCGTAGCTTTTAACATCACCGACCCGTGGCCTAATTTCATCATAACTAGGAACTTACACTTTCAAATAAAAAACTAAGCATATGCGGGGTATTGGGGCATCATTGCTAAGCATATAGATACACTCTGGGTCAAAAATGACTAGGTCAAAAATCCACTACCGTTAATAATCGTGATTTTGGCACTTGACCTAAAGTGGGGTTTGAGACCAAAAGCATGTGTGCTTAGGTCTTATAAACATGTCCTAGAAGTTTCGTTATGTTTGGATGTCATTTGATGCTGTAACGGATGTGATTTGTTTGCCGATGAGCGATTGGCTTTTGGTGATTTCAGTTCAGTCACTTGAGTGTAGCTTGAGTTAGATGCAAGTTGTTAGTTGTTTTCCAAGAGATTGACAAAATCTTGTAGCCTCTATGCACTAGTCGAGTTAGCTTCATCCCATGGATTGATAATTTAATTGTGGTTCTCGCTAATATTGCAATAAGATAGGACGGTGAGGTTAGACATGCGTCCCACAGCGGGCTTGTTCAAACTCCTCAGCTTGTGTGCTTTCCTCTCTTGACCAAGTATGCACCAAAATAATAATATGCAATGGGCATAATAGAAAATTTGCGCAAATCATAGGGGTGTAGTCATGTAGTTCAAGGTCCTATAGATGCGTGATAATAAGAAAGTAACTAAAGAAGTAACTTCTTTTCATAAAGGCATTGCAGTGATACAAGCACTAAGACAACATGCGTACTTATGTTTGGTACATCCAGAATTTGTCTTAGAAGGAGCATAGCATTCATACACGTCCTCCAGCCACATTTGAAATCATTAGTCTAAGTGGTCACGCTGACCCATCAATGCTAAGTGGCAGCAACTAGATCATGTCCTAACAAAATGTGCTCCACACAGCAAACAAATTTTCTCATGGATCTACATACATAAGCACTTTCTCAGTAGGGCATTAGAAACAGAAACTACATGAAAAAGCATAAAGATAAGCCTTATGCCTTTACACGCCCATGGAATCCCCTGTTTTGCCCATAGTTTTTGTAGTAGATGGCCTTCGCTTCAATGTCAAATAACACTAGACTCTAGTGTTCACTACACAAAAAGAAAACATCAAATCTATCAACGATGAGAAATAGTAGGACCCCAAATTCACAATAGCTTTGCATACCAACACAAAACTCACCTTTTATTTTAGGCAGTGACCAGAAAGCGTGTCTCTAGATCCCAGTTTACTCTGTTGAACCAGCCCAGCAACTTCAAAAATGACATTCCATTATTCTGAAGCATAGGTGATATAAGCGGATCTATTACATAGATTTTCTCCTGCACATTTGCAGGCAGAAGCGAGATGGTGTGCCTGACATGAAAAAGAACTAGCCTTCAGAATGGTTACTAGATATATAGAGATGGTCAGAATGAAGCAAATACGGATCTTGAAATGGTTATATAAGTCCCTAATCGCTTGGTTTTGACCCGGATCAATACCAAGCAGTTAGTGGCCTTAAAGATTTCCAAGTGTCTCTATTTTCTTTTTGGTACTGACCCAAACTAAGGTCAATATTAAGAAAATAGAAACCTTGTAAATATTTAAGGGTCCTTATTTGCTCGCTATTGACCCCGATAGCATCACATAATGAGCCTTATCCTTACCACATAGCAGAGTGGATGACTGCATCTGTTGCATTGGCGTTAAAGAAATTGTGCATGCAAATAAAATCTTGTCGATCAAGGTTGATAACGGAGGATGCCTCTAATCGTCCGGGCAGAGGGATATGTGCTCAAAGAGGTGCTAAATTGACAAGAATTTGTAGTTCTTGCTTGTTTCTTTGTTGATCTACTCTACAATATGCTAGTCTTCTTGCACACATTCTTTCTTTGCTAGCTTGCCGTTGCTCTACATTGGCTAGCCCTTGTGAAGAGGTACCTGATTGTTTCTTTCTTGAGCAGACTCTGCACCTACGTCACCGGGATTTGCTCTTACTGGCTCAAGGTCTGAACTGGCAGGATTCTCCTTAGTGGACTTTGGCTCAAGGGTTGTGGGATCCTCTCTTTCCTCCCTAGTGGGCTCTATCTCTCCCTGTTGTTGGTGCCTGTGTGGTGTGTTCAGGATCCTCCCTCTTGACCCGTGATTGTGTGCATCTGTTTCTCTCAACCCTTGAAGGCTCTGCCTATCATGCAAGAGGATGGAGGGGGATGTTAACAACATCCATTGTCCTATTGTCCCGGATTGGCACTAGCTGAAGCAACCCATTGTAGAGGAAATGCAGGTTGTGGAGGGTGTCAAAATCCCTGGGCATAATCGTGACACGATGCGCATGGGCCGCCAGGATGTAGCCATCACTGGAAAAATTCAATGAGGTAATCCTTTGCAATCTCTTGCAAGTAGAGAAGAGCAATGTTGGCCCATCGCATGCCCACTCTAATTCTCACATAGCTCTCGCACCACTCGTTGAAAGGGAATCCTTGGAATGGCCGGTTGCATGTGCCTTTTGATCCTACACACCTCTTGTAGGACGCATCAGTGCACCTCGTATCGGCGTCTTCTTGCTTGATCATGCAAGGACTCACTCGTCACCCTTCTAGGTGTGGCCTTTCCACGAGCCATCTCTACAAACATCATAACAAAGAAACAACCACATTATGTGAGCGAATGTTACTTTCACATAAGGGGATCCACGCGTCAAACATGGTTGCAAATAATATGGTCAATATCAAGCGAACCAGGGTATCAAATATAGTAATGATGCCCCTATTTTCTTGGTACTAACCTTACAAACTTGAATTGCAAAAAAGAATAAATGATCTACAAACAACACAATGAAAACACAACTGCAAGGAATATGGTCAGTACAAAGCAAATCAAAGCTTGAAACATAGTCTACCACCCCTATTCGCTTGTTACCGACCTTTCAAAATTGAACTGCAAAAGGATACTTGAGCACTATGAAGAGATAGATCTGCTTTGATAAATCAAGCTAGAAATGGACGCTGCAAGTGGGCGGGAGTACTTGTCCTTTTACAGTGGGTGGGAGTATGTGTCCTTCTAGATTTTTCACACTACACCACAAAGGCTCATCTAGGATGGGGGTAGAGTTAAAATGTGAGCCAGGAACATGCTGACGCTCGAAGGCGGGGTTACCTACCTCTAAACTTTGGACCATGCACCTCCTTAATGAGCATCATTTCTATTTTCATGGCGTTTGTAAACCGTACTGCATGAGAATCTGAGTCCATTTATTGTGTTTACATTGGTTGTCCTTGTGTGAGGCCAACCCACGTGTCCTTTTGGATTTACCATTGGGCGTTAAACATCGATCACCATCACGGTCGGCATCACCATCTCCAAATAGGAGAAACAGATTGGCCTTGCCTTTTTTGCGATCTTGCTCTCAGCCACCTCTTTCAATCTTGCTCTCAGTAACCTCCAAAGCTTTGAGTCTGTTACTACCGTGTCGCCATCGCCCTTGCCTTTGCATTTTTGCAATCTTGCTCTCAGCCACCTCTCGCGATCATGCTCCCAGTGACCTCCAAAGCTTTGCATCTGCTGCTACCTGTCGCATCCCCATCCACTTCGGTGCCATTGGATATTGTAGAGACAGGTTCTCTATCTCTCTCTCTCTCTCTCTCTCTCTCTCTCCTTTGCCTATGTGTTTCATGTTGAGTTGCGATTCTCCATGCATAGTTGTGAGGTTCAAAGCATAGTGGAATAATGACCCCTTGTCTAATCGTGCAAGGCTATGGTTGCTCATTTAATGCTCTGTTTGGGCATCATGAGTGAGTGGGCTTAGATAGTCTATGGTCACATGAGGCTTCGTTATCAGATATTGATAACTAGGACAACTATTCTCAAGTAGATTATTAAATGAATATGTGGGACGGGTGTCTAACCTCACTCCTATCTTATTGCAGATTTAGCGATAACCACGATTAAATTGTCAATCCATACGACAAAACTGACTCGACTAGTGCATAGAGGCTACAAGAGGTTGTCAATCTTTTAAAAAACAACTAACAAATTGCATCTAACTCAAGCTACACTCAAGTGACTGAAATCACCAAAGACAATCGCTCATCGGCAAACAAATCACATCCGTTACAGCATCAAATGACATCCAAACATAAGGAAAATTCTAGGACACGTTTATAAGACCTAAGCACACATGCTTATGGTCTCAAATCCCACTTTAGGTCAAGTGCCAAAATCGTGATTATTAACAGCAGTGGATTTTTGACCTAGTCGTTTTCGACCAGAATGCACCTAAATGCTTAGCAATGATGCCCCAATACTTGATTTTTCTTAGTTTTTTATTTTGAAGTGTAAACTCCTACTTATGATGAAACTAGGCCACGGGTCGGCGATGCCAAAAGCTACGAAATACTGTGAACTATTTACGTCAATGCGTAGAGCTCTTATCTGCGGTTGCAATGCAACAAACACGACTGCAATGTGACAACCGGGAGGGAGTAGGAAGCACAAGAAGGAGAGAAGTGAGCACTGTTATCTCACGCTGTATTTCATTATCCAAAACTTACAAATAACTTACAAAAATTGGCTTTTATACCTTAGCCAAGGTTTTTGGTGGTCAAAACTAATAATCTGGGAGTTCTACCAAAGATGGGTAATCACAGGTTGATACAATCTGGAATCTTGTAGCCCTGGCTCATCAATTACAAGGTTTATCCAAAAAACAAGAGTTACAATATTTCTGAGTTATCAAAATAATAAGTGTTTTTACAATAAGAGCTCCAAAAAATGGTATCCAAGTTAGCTTGCTGCTAACATTCCCCCCCTCCTCGCCTGTGTTGTCCCGTGACACAGCTTTATGGGCTGAAATAGTCTTCGGGTTAATGGCTGGCGAGGCGGTCTTTAAGTGCATTTAGAGATTTTTCATATCTAATATTTCTTTCTTTATCTGGCACCTGTAGAAACTGCATAAGAACCCTATTTTTAAGCTCAACTGTTGAGTAGCTGATGAATCTCGAAGTCAGGTTGTTGATCACTAGCCCAAATATCTTCGTTCGCCAAGTGAAGAACCTTGTGTAGAATTCTTCCTCAAAGGCCAACACATTATGTGATGGTAAGAACATGCACCGAGCGTAGAAGCCATAGAGGACTTCTTCAGAAGGTTGACCGAGATCGTAGCATAAACCTTTATTACCCTCGAGGAATGACATCCATGGGGTGCTTGCTTGCTTTGGCTCATGAAATACTTCGATGCATGTGAGCAACATTCGGGAGATTTTATAAAGCATCGCACATGACAGATCAAGTAGACTCTTAAAGAATGACATGGCACCCATTAGGGTTTTCACCATGTATTCCTCTGTGCTGGTCCCTTTTCTGGAGAAGGCAATCTTGGGTAGTTCAACCAGGTTGACCGCTTCTTTGTTAGTGCATCATGTGCTTGCCAAGTTCTTACTCTTGGTACAGGACAGAAAGTGGGATCTTTTTGTAGTGCCGTAGGTGCTCTTGTGAACAGAATCAAATACATTGGGTTCTTGTTCAACCAACTCAGCCTCCACTTGGGGTGGTCTTGATCTGCACCTTCTACTTGCATGTCTTTGTAGAGCCTCTCTTTGACTTGGAGTAACTCCACCTTTATCAAAGGATATGGCAGGGATTGCTGATGCCATTGTGCATTGATTTGATTGGGAGTGAGTTGTGTAACATTGACAGAGTGAAGAACTCTCTCACAATCCATCACTGCTTTCCACTGCTCATTCACCTCTAGTGTAATCTTTTCTTTCAGTGCATCTTCCTCAGCTTTTGACAGCTGGACCATTGGCATTGTATTAGTTTCTGTTATTTGTACCTGGAATTCATCCTTGCCACCTTGACCTTCTATTGGCTATGTTTCCATCTCATCAAAAGATACTGAGGGGATATTTATTTGTGGCTGTTCTGAAGTTCTCGCATCTTCTTGAGTTTCTGGCGGTCCATCTCTTAGCAGCTGGTTAAATCTTTTAACCTTGGCTATTTCTTTTAGTAGCTCTTCTTCTTGTTGCACCCGCATTAAAGCCAGGTCTCTGTGCTGAGACTACTCCAGTTTAAGCTCTAGCTCGAGGTCCTTGTTCTTTTTCTCTAATGCTTTGTAGACATTTTCTGTTTCTTTGATCAAGACTACTGCGAGATTTTCTCGTATTTGCCGCAAGAAAGTTGCCTGATCATTTATTCTCTGCTCTGAATATTGCAAGGAGGCATTGGCTACATCTAATTTCACTTGAATCTTTTGAACTGACAGAGTTGTAGTTAGAAGTTCATTGTTAACCTCTATCAGCTAGTCATCTTTGGCTTTGCAAGCATCTGACAACTTCATAAGTAGGTCATCGAGCTCCTCCATCTCCTTTTGCTGTTTATCCCTTGTGCTAGCTAATGTTGTTCAACTTCAGCTTTCAATTCATGTACTTGCTTTTGTAGATTGGGGATGACGTTTAATCTGTCTTCTAACTCTCCTTGGAGAGTGTCATCACCATCTCTAGTTCTTTAGCCTTTGTGTTGCGGCTATGTGCTGCTGATCGGAGTCTTTTCGTCATGTCCTACATTTTCTTTGCATATTCATTGACTTGCAGGATTACCTCATTGTTTGATTGCCAATCTTCATTACTTGCTAGTTATCTAGAGATGTCTCGGCAGCTGGTTGCTCTTGCCCTTGCGGCTGTGCTTGGGCCTCTTCTGTTTTGTCATCCTGAGGCTTCGTGGAAGCCTTGTCCTTTTCTTTCTATGTAGAGTTAGAAGGTGTTTCCTTGGAATCCTGTTCTCTTAATTGTTAAAACTTTGTGGTGTCCTCTGGTGGAGGACTTGCTGCCCTTTCCGGCCTTGGCTCTTGCTCTTTGTGTTGCTCTTGTGTAGTAGCTGCCTGTTGTGCAGATTCAGCTGCTTCTATTTGTTCAGGCTCCGTCTCCTTTGTGGGCTTAGTTTCTATGGCTTTATCTGTTGGTGATGGTGGTGGGCTTGGCATCGAGTGATCATGCTATTCTGAAGCAGGTGAAGAAAGTCGGGGAGACATATCACCTCGTTCATGTTGTGCCTCTCCTTGTGCAGTTGCTTCATCTGCTTGCTTTTGCTGCTCCGCCGCCTCTTTAGCTTTCCGTTTCACTTCTTGGGCTTCTTTCAGCTTCAAAGCTTCTGCTTCCTGATACATTTTTTCCGATAACTCGGTGGGATCTTCTGCCTATTTCTTGGCATGGTGCTTTGTTCTTGGTCCTTTCAATTCAATTGGTACCCACTTTGCTAAGTCCTTGCCTTGTGCTTGGCAGCTACATTCATAGGAGTGCTTTTCTCTTTCAAACCTGGCCTGTTTCTATTGCAGCTCCTCTTAATGTGCTGCCACGTCTTTTCTTTTCATTTCCTCGATCCGTGCTCTTCTTTCCTCATTATCTGAGCTTTCACTACTATGGCGTTCTGGCGAGATCTCAGCAGACTCTTCATCAGACTTGTATGTTCTCTTGGTAGATCTTGTGGCTCGAGGAGAAGGGTGTGCTAACACTGTCCAAGTGTTCTGATCTAGGGCAGCAGGCGAAAAGTTGTCGGCCATGCCGATAGCATGGTAGGCAATTCTGATCAAAACCTCTAGTGTTCCCAGATATGTAATTTCACTCTCTTTCTTTGTCCCTTTCAATGTGGACAACACGTACTGTGCATGGTCAATTGGTTGCCTGGTTGTTGATTTGAGAACTTGTGTAAAGGTTGTGGCAACTGCATGATTGGGTGTCATATGCCTTGGCGGTCTCTTGGCGAGGAAGTGAAAGTGCTGATGATACAATCTTGCAGGCTCTTCCACTTGTTTTTTAGATTAGGTCGGCAAATGTCACAGTGCCGGTTTCCATAGTGAAAGTTCTTGCCATCTTTCTATCCCTTTCCCTCATGGTTATTCCTTCTATTGGCAGTTTGAGAGCATCTACCACTATCTCTTTTGTAATGATCACTTTGACCTTATTTCCTTGCTGGTTAGAGATCTTGGTTGTCCCATCTTCTTTGATTGTGGACAAGAGCATAAGCTTTTTGGAAGTCCACTCCACATGGCTCTTACTCGTAAAATTCTCGGAGCCCAAGCCTTCTGTTGGCTTCTTTTGTGTTGGGTTTTGTGGTGACATCATAAACTTCTTTTGGTTGAAGTTGCAGTTCTACTTGATGTCCTTCTTTGCTCTTGAATCTACCTGTGAACACTATTGTGTTATGCTCTTCAAGATGCTCTTTTGACAGGTAGGTTGCTTTGGAATTTTTGACTGAATTGGGGTCCAGTTGGTAGGGTGGTAGCTCTTGCAGCTTCTCCTTTTGTGAGAGCTTCTTCTTAGCCTTCTCTGCAGCTTGCATGGCTCCTGTTAAGTGAATAGAGTGTCAAAGTTAGCAAATTCGACAGATTCTTCTTTGAATTGTCCTTCAGTCTGAAATGCTGACAAATTGAGTTCAATTTGCTTCAAATCAATTTTTGAACATGCATAGATGCATAAAAACATGTAAAGATCAAATTTATGAAGTCAAAATAAAAAATTGTAACACAAGTAAATAATCACGATTATTTACAGCTGAGTAATTTTTCCAACTTTTTGCAAATGTGACATTATAGGCTTGAAGTATATACCAAATAGATACTCTGAGTGAAATATGGGATCATTTGGGTGCAAAGGATGAAAATGATGCCAGATTTAGGCTTTAGGTCTCTAAAATAGTAGATGTGAAGAAATTTTGAGATTTTGAGCTCCAAATTTGTTCAAACTTGGCTAGTGGGCTTAGGACAGCATGTACTTTGGTCCCATGATGGCAAAATTGCAAATTTTCCCCATTTTGGCCAAAAAGAAAATAATCACAATTATTAACTTTTTTTTATCAAAATGAATATTTTTTGGTACAACTTGGTTCTAGGCATGGTATAGACCCTATGTATGTCATATGAGGTGATTTGGATCAAAATGTGGCTCATAACTCAGAAATTGGCTTGCATGGACTTCTTTGCGTTTTTTGGCAATTTTCCAAGTTTTAATTGATTATTTTGGCTCATACTTGAAGTTTGGCATGTAATAGGTGTGTATGTGTACAAGTGATAAATGAGGTGATGATACAATTTTCAAGCCAAAATATTGCAAAAGTAAATAATCATGATTATTTACAACAGTCAACATTTTCTTGCAAAACTTGGAAATCTTGACCTAAACACATTCTATACACCGAAAACAAGTCCTAAATTGAATTTGGTGAAGTTTGGTCTTGCCGGCATCGCTTCGTGCTTTGCCGACTCTGAAATCATCGATTTTTGCGACTACTTGGCTTGTAGTGTTGGTTAGTCACTTTTAAGGATTTGGACTTGTCTGCAACATAGTCGTGAAGCAACTCATCCAATTTTGGCCCATTTGGAGTCAATTTGATCTCGTATGTCAAATTTGACGCTTTGTAGCCTTCGAACCATTTTCTGCTTTTCGAGGGCTTGGCTTCATTGATTTTATGAAACCGATCATATACATTGTGTATAGACCTCGTATGCAAGTTGTCTATGGTGTCAGAATGCAATTCTAGCATGAGCCAAAAACCTAGCTTTTTTACTTGGGACCGGTCAACTATTGATATAGAAGTGTTCTATTATGTTGGGGCATGTTACAGTTCAAATCGCATCCAATCTGGTTGAGCTAACAGGCCGGTATGGTCAGTTTTTGGTCGTAGGTCTTTGTGCACTACTCGGATTCTAGGGTTTTTTCCAGGGGTTTAGACTAGCTACCCACCGTACAAAATGCATCATTGATAAGTAAAGAACTTACCCGTCATGTCTTGTGTGAGGCGGTGCTGTAAACAGGTGACTGTGGACTCTGAAAATCGTGCGCGAAAGAGGTCAAAAAGCTCTCTCTCCAAAGGCAAAAAGTGGAAATGAGGTGATTTTAGCCTACCTTGGGTATCTATACTCGGACTTCCCAAACCATTTTTCCCCAAATTCCCCTGTTAGTCCTACTAGGCCGTGAAATCTATGTTAGACTCAAAAATTTCCCCGATCAACTTCTTGTAGCTCATTCTACAAGAATTCTGCAAAAGTAGGTCTGGCCACCTAATTTAGGCTTCCCGCTTCCATCTGTCGATTTGATTGAAAATTTTTGTGCTTGTCCGCCTTGTCTTTCTGATCACCGCCAACGAGGCTCGGTAGGCGATGAGTGACAGCGGACCGTGTTCGGGGCCGGGTGCCAATGACGGTGAGCTCCTACCCAGGCTGCCATGTGATCAAGGAATGCGGCAAGCATGTCTTCAGTTTTTCCACCTGAGCTCCTTTGCTATTTATTATTAATTTTTGACATGTTTATTGGAAAAATCAAAGAAAATAACAAAATGCACTAAAAAATCAAAGTGAAATTCCAATAATTAGAAAAGTCCATTGAAAAACACAGCTTTATTGTTTTTTGTTGGATTTCTCCATTTTTAAGTCTCAATATCAAGAAAAATGATGAAAAATAACCAAAAAGTACTATTTTTTTAATGTTTTTCTAATAGTATATACACTATTTACACTCATCGGGAAGATACTATAAATTAATTTTTCCTTGTTGATGAATTATAAGGGAATTATTAGGTAATTTTGTAAAAAATCACATGTTAACATCAAAATTTTCCTCCCTCTTCAAACATTGCCCTTAATTACTTAGTGCCCTTCCACCCCTCCTAGATGGCGTACTCCAGGACGACTTTGTGCATGGGTTGAAAATTTGTGTCTTATGCATAGCCTTGGTTGGCTCTACCATGCTTTGAAGATTAATGCAATTCAAACCAATATGTTGTGCAAGAGTTGGGTCTTGAGTAATTAACTCAAGGGTTTTTGATGTCGAGGCTTTCTGATGCTTGAATGTGCCATCAAGATGCTTTAGCACGCTGATTTCTTGAGCTTTTGGTGTCAACAATGGTTGTTGTTGAGCTTTTTCTCTCCATTGGTAGCTTGGTTTGCTTGGTGCAGAATGGTATGGTGGAGTCTTCTGAGACTTAACTCTCCATTGCTTGATTGGTTTTACGGTTTGTGGAGAAGATAAATGCTCTTTTTTCTTCCAAATCCATTTCATGTTAGGTTCCTTGTTTGGAGGTACTCGTCTCTGTGTTTTAACCTTTGGAACCTCCTTTGGTACGGCCGGTGATGTTTTGGGTACCCAGATTTGAATCGGCTTGTCCTTAAGCTGTGCTTTTCGTACCCAAATTTGCCTGACTCCTTGCATGCTACTCATAGCATTTACTTGTTGATAGAATGGAGAAGTTTGATTGATTTGTTGTTTACTCTATTGATTACTTATTTTCCATTCCTCCTTGCTTGGTGCAATTGGAACAATGAGTTGTCCGTCTTTAGATGATAGCTAAGCTGATTCGTATCCCAATCTGGTACTGCCTTGTATGTCCGCATCCATGAGATTCCAAGAATCATTGTCTCATTCATGTGTTCATCTGGTAAGCATACAAAATGATGAGGACATAAACATCCATGTACTATCACATTTAAGTTGACTACTCCCAATGCTGGTGTTGGGTTCTTGTTGCATCCTTTGATAGTCGCTATTCCTGCCGCCGTCAATGACTGACTTGTGGCTTTCTTGTATGTGGAATAACTGACTGCATTCACTCTAGCTCCTGTGTCGACCAATGAATTTGTGCTATGATGTTGAGTTGTACTTTGATGCGAAGGTCCATTCCATCTAACCATTCATCATCTGTTGACACTGCATCTTTTTGTAAGTCCCGTTGTTGGTCCTCTATTTCCAGAGTGTTGATGGGAATCGGTATTTCTTAATTCTTGAGAGCAGCTTTCCTTTTGAGTACCCAAAGCCGAGCTTTTTCTTGGGCTTCATCAATAGCCTGCTATCGTTTTATCTTTCTTTGCTTAGCTGCATGCATTCTTTCTAGCAATTCATTGGTTAGTGGGAAATTGTACTTCTTTAAATGACATCCAGTAATCCAATTAGCCATTGGTTCACCATCTAGGTTGGACAACTTAACTACTCCACTTGGGGATACATCTTCAATGGTAAATGGTCCATAGAGCATTTAAAGATGTTTTGAATGAAACTCGATAAGCCCATAGAGCAGCATGGAGATTCATTTTCCCAGTTTGTCCTTCTTGAACTAACCACTTAAGTCAATACTGAGCTAACAATTTTGTCCATATGCTTAGCTTGTCCATTTGCTTGTGGGTGATAGGGAGATGATTTGTTATGGATGACCATAAATTCATTAAGCAGATAGTCGATTACCTCATTGAGGAAATGAGTTCCCCTATCACTGACAATTTCTATTGGCAGCTCATATCTTGTGAATACATACTCATATAAGAATGCGGAAGTGGTTCTGGTATCATTCTTTTGGGTTGCTTTAGCCTCGGACCACTTGGTCAAATAGTCCGTAGCTACAATGATATATTGAGCTTGGGTTCTATAAGCAGGTGGCTGTATTGGCCCAACAAAACCTATACCCCATTTTGCAAAAGCTCTAGCCCCTATCATTGGTCTTAAGGGCATGTTATCTACACATGTTGGCATTTTTGCTCGTTGACAAGCATCACACCTTTGAACATACTCTTTGGCATCTATAAAAAGCGTTGGCCACCATATCCCTGCCATTAAGATTGCTCTTGCGGTGGTCTCACTAGAAAAGTGACCTCCAGCTAATCCAGCATGTGCTTGTTCTATAATTGGAATATATTTGTCTTCATTTGCAGAAAGATGCAAATGTTGATCCTTATCTCTCCGATACAATTGGTTTCCAGTAAGAGCATAGTCTCTTGCTTCCGTTTCAATTGCTCTTTGACTGTGTTTACTCATATCCTCAGGAAATGTTCGGCTTGATAAGTAAGTAACTAGATAGTTACTCCACTTAGGAACAAGTGACATTCGAAACAATGTTACTTGAGGTATGGGTGTTTGTTTTTGACATTGAGGACATTCTTTTACAAAAGAGCGAATATCACTCCTCATAGTTGGCCAAAATACTCCAAGTCACAAGATTCATTGCATAGTTTGATCTTTCGCAAAGTGAAGTCCCACAATGGTAGTATGTGCTTGACTTAGGTATTGTTTTTTCTCTTCAAGATTAATGCATAAGAGCAATATTCCATCTTGATGTCTTTTGTATAGCCTACCAGCTAGTAATTGATACATAGCGGATTGCTCGATTAATTTGATTGGAATAGGAAGTGGTATTTGTGAATCCACTTGAGCTATTGTCATCAATGATACATGTTTTCCGACCATCAAGGTTTCATTTCCACGGAGAACAAATAGGCATCTGGTAGATCATCGTCTACCATTTTAGGTGATTCTCCTGAAACAATTCTTGACAAATGATCAACTCTTTGATGTGTAGTGCCCTTTTTTACAACAACAGTGAAATAAAATTTCAAAAGAATGGTGAACCATCTCACTATTCTTCCTGTGCTGCATGGCTTGTTGACCAAGTACTATAAGGCTTGGTGGTCGACAAAGAACACAATTTTTTTGGCTAATAGATAATGTCTATACTTTCTAATGGCATAGATCATTCCTAACCCTTCCCTTTCAGTGGTGGTGTAATTCTTTTCTGCCATGTTCAACTGTCGGCTAGCATAAGAAATAGGAAAGTCAATTTTTCCGTCTCCTGTTTAAGCTAGTATACATCCTATGGCAAATTTGGAAGCATCTACATGTATGTGGAATATCTTATTCCAATCTGGTGCTTTTAATATTGGAGCTGAGGTGAGAGCTTGCTTAAGCTTCATGAAGGATTCTTCACATGCGTCGGTCCACTCAAAGTGTGCAATCAAGCTATACATGGGTTTTGCAATTATAGCATACATGTAAATGAACCGTCTGTAATATCCACAATGCCCCATGAAGGCTTGAATCCCCTTGACTGTTGTTGGTCTAGGCAAATGAGAAATGATGTGAATTATATCCTTATCAATAGCTATTCCACTATATGTCCAAGAATTTTTCCTTGTCTACCCATGAATGTGCACTTTTCAGGATTAAGCAAATCCTATAAAGTCTATATTTTTCGAATACCTTTTTGAGGTGTTCAAAATGATTAGCTCGGATTAATGAACATATCCATAGATCATCCATATATACTTCCAAGAATTTCCTAATATATTCTTTAAAAGCATGGCTCATCAATCTTTGAAAAGTGGTAGGAGCATTAGGTAACTTAAAAGGCATAACCCGATAGGCAAAAATACCCCATTTCATTGCAAAAGCAATCTTATGCTGATCTTTTGGGTCAACCAAAAGTTGATTGTATCCTGAAAAGCCATCTAAGAAGCTGTAAGCTTCTTTTCTTGCATTTCGTTCTAAAACATGCTCAGTGATTGGAAGAGGAAAGTTGTCTCTAATGGTAGCTCCATTCACTTTTTTTAGATTGACACACACTCATAATTTTCCATTTTTCTTGGGCACTACCACAATTGGAGATACCCAATATGTGTGTTCAATTTCATAAATGAATTTGGCTTCCCTTAGTTTTTCAATCTCTTCTTTGATCTTCCTAGAAAATGTCTCATTATATGTGTATGGCCTTTGTCTACTTGGTTTTGCATCATCTTTCATGGGTATGGTATGTTGACAGATTTTTGGATCAAAACCCTTGAGATCCTTGTAAGACCAAGAAAAGATATCTCGGTATTCTTTTAGTAAGCTTAACAAAGCTCTTATTCTTCTTTTGTTAGGTCATTTGCAATGTAGGTAGGCCTAGGATCTTCTCCTGGTTAAGTCATACTATCTTTTTTGTGTTTTCAGGCCCTTCGTAGGACTCGCCTGTTTTTGTAGTTCCCTAACAAGTTGTTCGACTATGATTTTTCATCTTGGAGAGTATATTTCTTGTAATGAGATGGAACACTCATTACATCTTTACTATCCTCTTCTGTGGTTCCCATTTCGATCGTATATATCTCCTTTAGAGCTTTTTTCAACTCTTGATACTTTTTTTTTTGCTTAATTCGTGTCATACTTGACTCCTTTTCCTGTTTTTTTTGTTTTTCTTGACTATCCTTCCTCGTTTTTCTTGATGTTTTTGACATTTTTGGATTTTTGTTTGAAGGATATCTGCCAGTGATTTTGTCCTTGACACAATCATGTGCACATATCTGCATCAGGAATTGTGTTCTACTAGAGACTAATGGCATAGGTCTAGCTTTCACGTTTCTGGTGTCTCTCTTTTGTCTATACCATTTCTGTCTTCTCGATTTTTGGTTAGGAAAGTCAAAAAACTTTTTCTCCTCTCCTTTCATAAGTAGCTTAGCTCTCACATGTTCTTTTTCCAACCCCGAATCATCTGAGGTAGCTGAATGTTCTTCTAACTCATGTGTTGCATCGTAGCAGACGTCTGAAAAGACTTGTTAAGCTTTCGTCAAGTCCTTGGTTTTGTGAGTTTCATCTTCAATGTGGAGGGTTGAGATCATTTTTATGGGAATTATGTCATAGCCGTCCTCATTGCAAAATTGAGTAGGCATAGACATATTCACATATACATCCAATGTCGCTAGAATTTGAGTCCATTCAAATAGCTCAAACAAATGCTCTGGAAAGAGTTCAGGTACATAGGCTTTGTCTGTGCAATCCCTTTCTAAGATATGTTCTTCTCATTTTAAACTCCCATTTTTTGAAGCTTCGCACATCCAAATAGGAGTATCTTTGTGCAACCAAGATGGAAGCTTAGTTTCACCCAAAGAGACTGAATCAAACTCTTGTATAGGTATTTTCATGACATCTCTATAAGTGTGGTCTTTTAGATTAACCCTTGTGGTTGATCCCACTTGCTTCAAGTACAAGTAATTGTTTCCCCAATCTTGGATGAGTTGTACTTGTCGCATGAAAGGTCTTCCCAATATGATTTCGTAATTGAGTTTCTTCCCAAAGTCTACTATGGCAAAAGTGTATTGATATTCAATCCCACAGGAATTAGCTATCACTTTTTCAAGCAGTCCTAAGGGTCTTTCAATGTGTTCATCAACCAATTGCAATTTCATTCGAGTTTTTCTAATGGCTAGTTGTCCCTGGGATTCCCATACTGCTTTCGTGGCTATGGCTATGCCTGCCCCACTATCCAGTATTGCCATGGTTTCTATGTCATTATATTTCACTAAAAGGGTGGTGTTTCCTTCTTCCCCTTCATATTACTCTTCAACTTTTTTCATTGGAACAGATTGAATCTCTTTGTTGTCCATTTCGTGTTTCAATTTTCCCAATTTTTTTGCAATTAGCCCTATTATCCCCACCTTCTCTAGGGTTTTCTGTAGATCATTCCATAAATATGATCTGAGTTTTAACAGTTCTCCCAAAGTAAGAGTGCATTGGATGGGTGTAGACATGATTGAATGAATGTTTTCTACTTCTAGGGTTTGTTCCGCTCTTTTTACTTGAGTGGTCTTACACACTATGGATTCATCTTCGTTATCTCCCAAGTAAGAGGGTAATGTTTTCAAGGTCAATGGTTTTGACATTCCTAAAGCTTCATATCCGAAATCCCCATACAAGGATTGTACATCTATATCCATATTAGGAGGTAGATTGTCTAACCATACTTCCTCTATAGGAGCTGACTTTAGAGTTAGGCTCCCATCATTGATCTCTCTAACTTTTTCTCATAAGTGTCCTGACCAGTCTTCTTCCACGAATGGAATTTCGTCTAAGGCATCTTTGTTGTTCTACACTATAAGTTTTGGTTCTTTTGTTTCAAGGTGGGGTTCTACCACCATTTAGGATTTTTCTTTAGTGTCTCTTACCACAAGCTCCTTAGGTTTTGTCATACTTTTGAACTTGGGTTTTTGTTTTTCTAGCATTTCTTGCGTGACTCTTACCAAATTTTGATAAGCTTCAAGCTTAGCTGCTTCCATGTCTGGAGAAGGATAGTTTTTCCATTTGTTTTTCATGTTTTGGCCTGCTTTAAGTCCCGCTTGGTAAGCTTCCAAGGCCGCATTAATTGGCTCAAAAATTTTATAAACCAAAATTGATCCACCCAAATTCACGGTTGTTTCTTTGATTTCGCTTCCAATTTCTTTCACCTTTTTTCTGGAATAGCTTCTTTGCTTTCTCCTTGATGTCATCTCTTTGTTTCTGTTTTCTCATCTTATACCTTTTGCTTTTGCTTCTTTTGGTCTTTTGATAGGAAATTTTTGTATTCTCCAAATCATCAGAGGAGTTATGTTTCTTTTATTTAGCCTGTGCTATAGTGATTACCTTGATTGAAACAGTTGGTTCACTCTCAGACGAGCTACTAGGTATCACTTGGAGTATGTTTACTACTGTTTTACCCTTGTTTAAAGAATTTTTAGGACAATCTTCTGGGAAGTGTCCTCCTTTTTTGCAACATTGTATGCAATAAGCTTCGACTGGCTTGAGGTTTTTGTCAGGCTCTGGGAATTCATTCTTCCAATGATCATCTGCACCACAATTATGACAGTTTCCCATTCTTGTTTTTATCATGGGTCTTACCATAGGAGGTCTAACACCTTGATTAGCTACATAATACATTGGTGCAAGCTCTAGTGGAGCATAAGTCATAGGTTCTTCCATTGGTGGTGGGTGTGAATTGTACCAATCTCCTTCTACCATTATTGTAGATGGACTAGGCTTAGTATACGGTGTAACAGGCACTAGTTCTTGTTCATCTATGACTCCCTCTGGGTGCATGTACCATACAGGCACTACATTGTGTCCTGGATATGGAGGTTGCTGACCCAACACTGGTTGATGTCTTTCCATACCCATCAGTGGTCTTTGAGTTGGGGCCATATTAGGCTGATATCTGTACATGGACTGTCCTTGTGGCCTCATAGGCACGTACTAAACATTCCCATCATACTTTGGTCAGAAATAACACTTGTTGGTCTCATGATTGGTCCAATTACCCTCGATTGCACACCATTTTTGTGGCCTAATTGGTTGTCCCTGTTGAGGTATCCCTTGTACTGGTCCCCTCATAGGTGCTTTTTGCATGTCAATCATCCTTTTGAGCTTGTCTTCTATGGCTAAAAGTGGTGCTACAGCAGCCGTTCCCACTTATGCTAGTTTGGTGGATGTTGTTTTCTCACTTTGGTTATCCTTAGGGACATCTTCTGCATTGAAAATATCACAATTGTCTCCTAGTCAATAGCATCTAAGACACACTCTTCTAGGGTTGTATGCTTCTTGCTATATAGTATAGCATGAAGTTCTTTGTTTAGCAATCCCTGTAGAAACAATGATACTAGTCGTTCTTCTGTAGGTATCTCTAACTCTAGGCATCTAGAAATGTATTGCTTCATTTGAGTTGCACAATCCCTAATAGAATCACCTTGTTTCTGTTTAAAGCTGTAGATTTGAGCTACCATATTGTGTATGATCCCCGTTTTGGAATAAGCAGCTACAAATCCTTGAGCTAATGTGTTCAAGTCCATGATTGACCTTGGTGAAATGTTTTGGAACCATGTCAATGCTTTTCCTTATAATGCCATTCCAAACCCCTTGAATTGAGTATGGAAATCGAATATACGTTCTACTCTTAGCACTTGCTTAAAGCTTGCTAAGTGGTCGCATGGATTCCCTGATCCACTATATTTTCTGACCCATTTCTGAAAATCAACTGGCCTGACACGTCTATTTGGTTCAACTCCCAGTCTCCTAGCAATTGGTCCTGTTCCGAGTCCTTCAAACCAGTCTATTGGAAATAGTGACTCATGTAGCCTTGGACTCGCTTTAGTGTCACCCGATCTTCTATGTGATGAGGTGGTTTCTGGTTTCTTAACATTACTCTCAGAAGATCTCTCACGGTGTTCTTATCTTGGAATGGTTTCTAGTTCTTGGCCCAATATCCAATCCCTTATGGAGTACCCTTGGTATTTAGTTTGTTCTACCTCCTAAGGAGTCATCATAACAAAGTTGTTAAAATAATCCCTAAACAGGTAGGTTGGTAGATCTGTTGATCCCGTATCTTTGATCTTGAAGATATAGATGATCTTCCTGGGCGTTAGTTGTCCCAATTTGGCATGCAAAGTCCACATAAGATCTTTTACATTTCTATCCTCCCAACAATAGACTCCGATCCTAGGATTATCCGTACTAAGCCGTTTCAAAGGCTTCAAATCAACTTGATCGTATCCCTCAAATTCTAAGGTTGGTGGTCCTTCTTTTGCTGACATATCTGGGATTATGGTGTTTACTTCTAACCCCCATTTATCTATCACGTCAGGGTTTTCAACTTGTAAATACTGAGTTCTGTTTCTGTCCATGTACATTTTTCCTTGTTTGTTTGCCCTGATTTCATCTTAGAACTCAATACGATGGTCATCAATGCGAATAGCATACTCTTCGTTAGGATCCAGGTAAACATGAGCTCCATGGCGATTAGTCTTATAAAATGAGAGTATATGCTTATAGCGCACTGTCGTTCCGGTTTTTGAGTGACTCGAGTAAGAAGGAATTTCAGATGTTGAATATGAGAAAGTGTCTGAGACTTCTTCAAGGATAGTGTGCAAGGAATTGCCTTGATTCATGCTTTCTTCAATGGATACTCTACTGGAGGTTTCTCCGAATATGCCTTGATTTCCTAGTACACGACCAGATCTAAGGTTCAGATAGACTTGTGAAGCCTTGGATAGAGTACTTACCTTTGGGTTAACTTGTTGTCAATTTCCACTTGACTTGATTGCAACTTCTGTCAAATTACCGATTCCTTGTTTGCAACCTGATTCCTGTATCAATTTGATCAAATTAGCGATTCTTCCACAAAGGCTATGTAATTTTTGCTAACTATTGTGGTTGTTCTATGTGTATCACTTCAAATCGAGCTATGGGAGTCAGTAATTGACTTTCAGATTCGCCTTTGGCAAAAAATCAAAGGATTAATCTGCAACCTAGAAACTGAGTTTGGTTTGCCAAGTATACAACCTGTTAAGGTCCTTGGACAAGTTTCAACAAGTTTGGACAAAATCTGTTCAAGTTTATTAACTGTTTCTTGTCCGCACTCGGTTTTCAAGAATCTGGCTTAAGTCTCACTTTTGTGATCCAAATTTCACCAAATTTGATTTGTGTGGTCTACTTGATATACTTGACCTTGTGATATACTCAAATATGCAAAATTGTCAATTTTTGAAGCAGATATAAATAATCATGATTATTTACTCCAGCTATATTTTTGCAAGTTTTTATCCCAACCTTGACACAGATCTGTTAAGAACTTCAACTTAAGGTCCCGAGCAAAATTTCATTAAGTTTAGATAATTTTTAGTCAAATGGTTATCATTTTTTTGTGCGCATACTAACTTTGCAAATTTGGTCACAATTTTCAATCCAATGATCCAAATCTTACAAAATTTGGTTTATGGGCTTATTACAACATGTAGAAACTAGTGGTATGCTAGCTTGGTCAAAAAAATTAAAAAATGAGACACTAGTAAATGATCGCGATTATTTACTTCTAGCGAATCTTTGCATCTTTTTGGTCAACTGAGCATGTACACATGTCTATTACATCAATATAAACCTATGAATAAAACTTCATTGAGTTTGGACCAATTTTTTTCCCAATTTACATTCAAGTTTCAGAGAGTCAGTACAAACTTTAGTTTTTACCTAGTTTTTTGCCAGTTTGGTGATCTAAATCTTTTGTGCCTTTACAAAAGTTGTTTATACACATGCAATGAGTCACTGGTATCAATCTTGATCAATTTTGAGGTGAAAGTAAATAATCACGATTATTTACTTTATGCCCAAAATGAACACTTTTTTGCAATTTTTCAATGGACAGTCTTTTCAGGAGCTATTTTAAGCCTATGAATCAAGTCAAAACTTAATTTGGCCTAAAATATCAAGAAAAAGTAAATAATCTGAATTTTTGCAAACTCTTGAAATTTTTACCTCAATGTGTCCTTGAGCTTACCCACTGGTTCATACAACTTTTAAGCATACTCTCCAGTCGGATTGAGTGGTTTGGAGTCTTTTGGTGCTATTTCTAGCCGTAGATCCTAAATTCTGCAACTTCAAATAACAACTCACAATGATTCTTTTGGAGACAGCAATGTTCTGAAATCCACTTCGAATCCTACTTACCCTACTCCTAGGTTCTCATGCAATGAGGTTGTGGAAGGTGTCCACAAACACTCGTTTTCTTGTTTTTTATGGTTTTGTGAGCATTGATCTTAAAACTTGTCTCGTCTATCAATCATCCTCAAAATCCTAATTTAGTTCCACAATCCTACAATCCTAAAGGCACTCGGCAAGTACAACTTACCTCCAAGCTACCTCTACACAGCAAAAGACGACAATCTTAAGCTATGTGGTTTGTAAAAAAAAGTTTCTACTTTAGGAGATCCTAGAGGAAGTTAAAGGATAACTTCAGAAGACACTTGTGTTTTGCCCTAGTTTAGGTCTCTTTGATCCCCGATAATGGTGCTAGATGTGGGGCGGGTGTCTAACCTCGCTCCTATCTTATTTGCAGATTTAGCGAGAAATACGATTAAATTGTGTTGGACGGGTACTCTGCGATAGACGTCAGCATAGCGAGAACTCACCTAACATATAATGTCAACTGAGGACGAAGCTCGACCCGCAGGCGCGTGGAAGCAAGGAAAGGGTGTCAACCTCTACTCGACCGACTAATGACTACTTCCTACAGAGATATCAACTCTACATGCCATCGGTTCTGTGAATGTGAGAGTCTCCTATGATGCTACTGCAAGCCAAAATCCCATTAGACGTTCTTGAAACGTTACGAAACTTGAGGGATATCCTATCAACACCAATAGGCCACTCTCCCTAAGGTCCATGACGAAAAAAACCTACTCAATACCCTCCGTGCAGAAAACGCGTAGGATGTCTGGCCGGTTTTTGCAGGTCGACGTTTCCGAAAACTAAAGTGCCTAATGTGTAGCTCTACTCGCTCTGATCGCGTGGATATGCTGAAATGCAAAAAAGGACAACGGTTACTCACCGAAACTCCAAAAGTAGCTCGCGGGTGAATCTGCCAAAACACAGACAAACGCGCGTGATGTAAGCATCAACGCGTAGCTCTCCTCGTGGGCAACACACTGCTGCTCTCCATTTGTGATGCCAACTACCATAGCTCCTGTAGCGCACAGACACACTCTCTCATTCTCTCACACTCTCCCAACGACACGGCAGATTAGATTTATTAGAAGTCTCTTTACAAAGCTTTAGGTTTTGGCTTATATACTAAGCCTTAGAAAACCTAATGTCCAACCAAAATGACCTTATTTGTCCCTAGGCTTCTATAGAGCTTAATTACAACACCGTGAGCTGGCTTTGCTCAACCAACAAGCATCTGTGGCCTCAATACAATTGCTGACTTAAAATATAAAGTTCCCGTAAACATTACAAAAGTGGCCGTAATGGCTCAAAATGATAATAACGGGATATTTGATGATTTCCATGAGCTTGTATCTTCACATTACAACATCCATCTTCATCCTCATCACTTCATCAACATCTTTATTTGGAATCTTTAGAGAATCTTTGAGGGATCTTTATGGAATCTTTGTGGAAGCATTGTTGAAAGGTTGACCTTTCAACACTCTCCCCCTCCGAAGTCTTGTCGTCCCCGACAAGACCCTATGTCTACAGTGGCCTTGACGAGTGCTTCATGTTTTGGTGTTGGTTGAAGCTTTTGTGGTTGCAGTTGCTTCTACCAGATGCTTTGTATGTTGTCGAGGTGCCTTTTTCTTGTACATGTAGTGTAGTTGAAGCCATAGCTCTCCCCCTCCGATTGGTTGTTGTAGCATGAATAAGTCGAGTGAGGTTTGTTGTTGCAGCAAGGCTTTATCATGGCAGCTCTATATTGTTTGTTCTTTGGGTGTCATCCTGCATGTGTACCTGTAAACTTGAAGCCTTTTTGATTTTTTTCTAGGCCGCTCCCCTTTGATCCTGTAGTTGATGAGCAAGCAGTTGTTTGGGGATGTCGTTGGTCTGCTTTTCTGTGTTTTAATAAGAAAAATAAAATAGTAAAAATAAAATGTGGCGTATATTACAAAATGAAGGTCTTGGATACCCGCATAGGACTAGAGGGAAAAACCCAGTGGGAAAAAAATGCCTTTAGTCACCATTAAATGTCAGGCTATATGTAGTTATGTTTGATGTAACCGATTTTTGTTGAGTTAAAGTACTTATGGCCGTATGGCTACTATTACTGGATATACAGTGGATACGTGTTAGTAGCTTGAAGTCAGAGTCATTGTTGTTGAGCAAGTGCTTATGAAACCTGTTACCACTTCGTCGTCGTCATTTTGTTGTGTAAGTGCATGGGTGGAACACAAATCATGTCAAATGCAAATGTCCAATGATGGGACATTATATATGCTTGCACAGATAGATGCATGGGAAACAATATGCAGTGCGAGAGGAGTTTGAATGGGTGCTTCCAGGAGTGAACGTAGCGAGAGAAGCAAAAATATATTTGACTTCAAGAGCTACCGTTACTCACAAGAAGGGTTTTTGTCGACGAGGTTTTTTTCCACTCTCCTCACTGTGTTCATGTGCGTGAGTGTTTTCTGGACTACTCCGCCACTCCACCATTTAAAATAGTAGACTTTGACTCTTATGCTCACCTCTTCCAGCATGAGTGACATGACTTTATGTATGCTCAACTCTCTAGCTTGAGCTTTAATCTAAATATCTAGACTCATAGACCACAAAGAATATTAAGACATGAAGCTTGGGTCTAATGCTTGCTCATTTAGTGGCTCAGCTGCCCGACTCTTGACTCTTATGCCATTATTTTTATGGCGACTTGACTTACTCTTGGGAGCTTTCGACCAGGAATAGGTTTTGAAATTCAAAACTCCCATCCTCGAAGAGAGGATTTGTAAAGGACCATACTTGCAATATTGGTTTCTTTTTCCATACCTGGGTGACCTTGGTTGTCAAAATTTCTTTTTGTTGTTGTTGGTCCCTTGGTTGAGAAGATTGGCTCACTCCATTCTCCGTAACACTTTGTCCATCATGTCTTGACATTTCTTGAGAGCTAGAGATGACTTCAATCTTCTTCGGTATGTGTGGTTCTTTTGGCACCCATTTGTATCTGCATCGTGTGATTAGCGTGTATTTGCAGATATCCTTTGCCTTGACTGTGACATTATCCTTGATTGTGCTTTTCGTGAAATTGCGATTATCTTCAAGCTGAAGTCGTCGGATTGAAGAATGTTTACCTGGCATCTTTGGTAGCCAGATTCTCCGATTTCCTTGATAGTAACCTTGTGCTTGAAGAATTGTAGATGGCACTTCCCATGATGTTTTTGATGTCGTATTGAGATGTACAAGAGTGCCATTTTTGGGATTATTTATCGATGAAGTCCTATGTTGGTATGAACGCCAGTTGGATTTGAAATTTCCTGCATCCCTTTGGCGAGCCTTGTTGGTTGGTCTTCTTTGGGGATATAAATACGATCTTTTTTGCTTTTGGGGACGCTTTTTGAAACCTTTATCCACCACATAAGCCGAGGTCTGTGGTTTTGGTAACCAAAGTTTCTTTTGACCCTCATAATAGCCTTGCTCTGCTAAGCTGTACTAGGCGGCTATCCATCCCATGTGTTTACCTTTCGTCAATTGGCTAGGATCCTTTATCCATATTGGGTCCTTGACCTTGATTTCTTCAGCTTTGATGTAGACCTTTGAAGATTTTTGTCGACGATGATCTCGCAGTGTAGGGTATTTTGGTTGAAAGATTTTCTTTAGATTCTGTCTTTCATGTGGAAGCATGTGGTTAGTTGATGTCGAAGCTCTGTCTTGAACTTTTCGGGGCTAGATTGAAGACTCTGATTTAATGGGTTGCTTTTGTTGGTAGGACATTTGTGGGCTCATTTTGGCTTTGCCTTTGTCGGAAGCTGATAATCTTGGAGCAGTAGTAGGCTGGATTTCTTGAGAGCTAGTCGTGATGACCATTGTTGAAAATTCAGGTTCTTCTGCCAATGTTTTTGCCCAGTGCTTGGACAAAATCAAATGTGTACTCATTTTCGATGAATCCACCACTAGGAATTTGTCTTTGATTACCTTTGACCGTAGTTTAAGGGAAGCTTCTGCAATCCCTAAACTTGTGACGGCTATTCCATGTGATATAGGAACCTGTACCTGAATTTCATACAGTTCTGGCTTACCTAGAAGTAACCATAGCCCATAAGACATGACATTAGTTGTGGCAGTGCAATCTATCTCTGCTGTAAAGTTGAATTTCAGTTTCTCATACACATCCAACGAGAATTTAATCTTCTTGTTGGCTGCCAAGTAACTGATGTCCTCGTTGCTTTCGGTACTTTTCTTGGACTTTTGTGCCTTGGAAGCTTTGTCCTTCTCTTGTATGTTGAACTTCTTTGTCATTTGACTAGTTGTAGCATGTCCCAAGTGCTTACTATCTTCTGTTGTAGCTGCTTGTTGGTGTTCATTACTAGTTTCTGACTGTGATGCCTTGATTCTTGATTTCAGAAGCTCTCTATCACTATTTACTTCTTCTAGCACTTGAAGGTCATTCAATGGTGACTTTTCTTGGAAATCTTTTGAAGTTTGTGTAGCAGGATGTTGAGATTGACTCTCTTTTTTTGATGCAATGGTCGCCGTGGACTTTGGTTTCCATTGTTCCATGGGTTTTTGTAGAGTCTCTTCTTGAAAATATTCATTCATATCGTGTATTGCTTGTCCTTGGTAGTCAATCTTGGACTCAGTCATTTCCTGTTCTTCTGTGCATTGTATGTCTTCAGTTACATCTTCTTTTAGCTTCTCATACTCTTTGATTTGTTCAATCACCAATGAAGAGTCCACAATAGAAAATTTATTTGGTAGACTTTCAGCTTCATCCATTGACTCTATTTGCATGTCTTCCACTTGTGATGTGGCACTAAGATTTTTTGTTACCTCTGCCACCTCTTCTTGTGTTGGCTCACTATTGTCAGAATCTTGGCTTCTTTTGCTCTCGAACCTTGAACTACGAGCTTCATCTTCATCACCTTGTGGATGCTCTGACTTGTCCTCACTGAGGTTCCTTAAACGATCTTGAGTCCGTTGATTCAATTGATCTTTTTTGAAAGCCTGATTCTCTATGATAATGTCGTTGACACTTTTGACTTCAAGAAATTGTGTCTTGAGCCTATCTTTTGTGCTCTACGACAAGATCTACTTCTTTTTCAGAGATCTTGTTGTCAATGTCTGAACTTTGCTTTTGGCTTGTTGCCTCTTCTTTTCCATGTAGAGCTTTATTGGGCAGTCGTTCACTAAATGACCAATGGCACATTGGTCGCAATATGTTGTTATCTCAACATGTGCACCCTTTGGACAAGGTAGCTCTCCATAATACTGGTGATAATGGTTTCCTGTGGTATCTAGATATAGATATGGCCTCTTCTTTGCATGCATGAACCTGTAGATTACGGCTGACTTAGGTGTATCCACTGGCTTTGTCTCTTTATCCTTCATCGTCTTGTCCTTGAGAAACTGAAAATAGCTTCAATTATTGCTTGCATACAAGATCAGATCACTATCCATGCTTTCTAGTAGTTGTAATGCTAATTCTTCCATCAGTATATGGTCTTTGACGTGGGGCTTCTGCATAGCCTTAGGGCTATGTTTCCGAGTTGATTTTGGCGAGTTCTGCACCGAGGGTGAAGGTCGAACCGAATTTTTGTTTTCAGTTTCCCTTGATGATGCTTTTGGACGGGGTCCAAGTATGTGATTTACAGGTTGCCCACAATTGCTAAACTCATCCATATTTTTCACATCGGCTATTTCATAGTGCCTATCATATTTGTCGACCACAATGACATCTTGACCTGACCTTTTATATTGGGCATTGTGAATTTCCAGTGGTCTCTCCTCCGGCTCGGCATCTTCCAATGCTTCTTGAAATTCCACTTGGACTCCTGAAAAGGACACTGCTTCCTGTAAAACTGGACTTCTTAATCCCTCTCTTGAAGATATAGGGTCTCTTTGTTGAGTTTGAACTCCCCCCATCCGAGAGTGTTCCATATCTGATGTTAGCATCTGTTCAATGCCTGATGATATGACTTCTTGTGCTTTGTTAAGTAGCTCTTGAGACCGAGCTAGTTCTTTTTGAAGTTTTGCTATCTTCATAGGTAATACTTCCGGCGTATTCCCTGTTTGTGCAATTTGGTGTGTTTGAGCTTTGTCTTGTGTTGTTGCGGTGCACGAGACTTGTGTCGTGTCTTTCCATGTGTTGTGCCTTGTTGTGTGTCATGTGGTGTGTCACTCATTTGTTTAGTGATAGCCGTAGGTGTCAATTCTTCCAGGTGCGTAGTTAGAGGTAAACCCATGACGAGATGGTATACATTACCACCTTTAGACATGTAGTCTTCTCCTCTTGAGCCAAACGCTTCTGCTGTAAAGTAATGATTGTTTTCTACAGGAACTTCATGACTTGTGATAGCCCTGTAGTATCGACCATCTTCATCTCCATAGAGGGTACCAAACTTTTGTTTTCCATCTTTTGCTTTGTACAGAAAAATACTTGGAGGATATGCGTAGAGTTCTGTAAGTTGATCCTTGTACAGCATTTCTATCTCATTGTCGATGTATTTTCCGTGCCTCATGTAAATTGATCCCAGACAGTCTTCCATGAAATTTGGATGTGGGTGTAGTACATTCTTCGTTGTTTCAACTTCCACATATTGAGATGTCTGAGTTTCCTCTGTATCTTTCTTTGTCTTGATGTACAAATTCCGATTGTCATCCTCATAGCATGGCAGTCCTTTGTAGTATCCAATCAGATAGATCCGAATTTGCTCTCTTGTAATATTTGTGGATGTACTTGAAGCTTCTTCCTGACTGGTCTGATTCCTTTGAGACACCATTTCTTTCGTCTTGACTCCCTTGTTGTACCTGTTTAGTGATAGCTCTAATTGCTTGCCTCAATGCTAATAAAAATTATTAGCACCCTTGTGTCGGTCTTTTTCGCTTGAGGTCCTTCAGCTTTTGTGGATGCCTTAATCTCTGAGTTTTATGAACTAGGCTTGGCTTGCACTGCTTGAACTTCTTAGCTCCCTTGCTTGCCAAGGCTGATACTGACTTGTCTGGTTGCTTGCTTTTCCTAGAGCTTTTTAGCAGGCCTCGATCTAGTGGAAGCACTGTGATAGGTTATGCAACTTACCACTATACTGCAACGACTGCTCCCTTTGTAGCGATTCTTGAGTCGAGCTAACCTGTGTTCACTTTAGCACACAATCTACAAACTTCTATTTAGCTGGCAAACTTTTTCACAATGAATGCAGAAATCCTTGATGTACCTTTGACGGCCACACTTGTTCCTTGAGCACCTTCCAGCGGGTGACCAATGGTTTTCCCAAAAGATAATTTCAATCTGCTAACTTAGTAGTCTTCAATAACCGTGATCGTTTTCTCACAATTCTTTCGAACTGTCTGTTTTAGACACCCCTGCCTTCCGGATGCATTTTGAGGCCTTAAACGATGTTTTTTTCAAAGTTGAACTAAATGGTTTCCATTGCATACATTTAGTTCAAGTTCTGCTCTAAGATCTGTACAGTGGCTCTCAGGCTACGTTTTGATATAAAAACTTTTCTGATCCGATACCGTTTGTGAAAGTTATGGCCAAAACAGTGAATTGCAGTTTAGAATGGTCAAAATGAGTCCAAATTCAATTTTGAAAGAAGATTTGGGATCTCTGTGACACTGTGAACACTTCTGTATGATCAAAATTACAGTTAGACCCTAAAACTGGCCTAGAGACATCCTACGCGTAGGATGTCTATATGCTCAGAATTGAACAAAATTTGGTCCAGAGACTCCCCTTGAGTCCAACAACACAATGGTATGCTCAGAATTTCATTTGGACCTAAAAATGGCCTTGAGACATCCTACGTGTAGGATGTCTTTTTGCTCAGAATGACTTGAAATTTTCACCCTAGCTTCTCCTTGATGTGCTGATCTCAGTGGTGTGCTCATAGGTTGGTTTGGAGTCCTAAATCAAGCTGAAGACATCCTACACGTAGGATGTCTAACTGCTCAGATTTTGTCCAAACTTGCACTGTAGCTTCCCCTTGATGTGCTAAACTCACAGCTTTTTTTACTTTTTGATTCTGACACCTATAGGTTGGTCAAATGATCAAGAATCTATTCCAAAAGCCCAATGTCTGTTCTGATGAATTTCCAATTAAAATCAGCTCCAAATTGGACCAAATTTGACTAGGAGGCTTGCCTAAGGCTATACAACACCCTGCTGTGTCCACAGTTTGAATTTGGCATCTAAATCATGCCTTAGACATCCTACACGTAGGATGTCTAACTGCTCAGAATTGCCCCAAATTTGAACCACAGACTCTCCTTAAGGTGTTGATCACTGTGGTATGCTCAAAATGAAGTTTGGAGTGCAAAATCACACATAGGACATCCTACGCGTAGGATGTGTTTTTGGCCTGTTTGACCCCAGACTTGTCCCACAGCTTCCCCTTGATGTCAGCAACCCAATGCTATGCTCAGATTTTGGTTTGGATTTCAAAAGATCCCAATTTTAGCTGTTCTAGTCTTTTTCAATCAAAAGTGCTAAAGTTTGCTTAGGACCCCCTTTTCTTCCCCAAATGAGATGAAAACTCTCTCAGTCACTCAATATATCATGCAGATCATGCTCTTGCAGCCATCCTATGGTTTTGGTCTTGGAATAATGCCTTGGCACAATTTGGGTAGGATGTCTGGCAATTTCAGTCTATCTGGCCTTATACTGTCAAGATATGGTCAAGTTCCCCCTTCCAGGTGAAAATAGGGTAAAACCTACCTTCTGAACACACTGGTAACCTTAGTTTTCCCAAATTCCCTGCCAAAAGTTCCCTGGAGACATCCTACGCGTAGGATGTCTACTGTCTTAAAATGAAATTTTTTTCTGGCAGTAGTATTCCCTATGCTCTCTAGAGCTCTCAGCAATAATCACAGAAACTTTTGGACTTCAAATCAGCTTCCAAACACAATTTACCGTCTTTCCTACTTAGCGTTTCCCACTTCTCTGATGAGCCTAACAGCAAATAAGACATGTATAAAGTACTCTAGATCAGCAATCAAGATATCCTACTTACCCTACTCCTACTCATCAATGTGAGATGGTGATTTTGATGTCTTGGTTGCTTCCTGGCCTCACACAGACTCTCAAGTCAACCTACCACCACATCTACCACTCCAACTCCTACTATCTACACCACAACCTACTACTACCTAATACTACCTAAGACGGAAGATCCAGGCCAGACACATGCTCCCTAGACTCCTCCTAAGACCTAGAGAGTCCACCACCCTCTGATCCTATCTAAATGTAAAATAGTACTCTGGCAAGCCCGAGGGACCTCTATCCTCAAGGACTAGTCTCGGTCACCTACTTAGGGCTCTCGTCCCCGGCAGCGGCGCCAATGTTGGACGGGTACGCCGCGACGGACGTCAGCATAGCGAGAACTCACCTAACATATAATGTCAACTGAGGACGAAGCTCGACCCGCAGGTGCGTGGAAGCAAGCAAAGGGTGTCAACCTCTACTCGACCGACTAATGACTACTTCCTACAGAGATATCAACTCTACATGCCATCAGTTCTGTGAATGTGAGAGTCTCCTATGATGCTACCGCAAGACAAAAGCCCATTAGACGTTCTTGAAACGTTACGAAACTTGAGGGATATCCTATCAACACCAATAGGCCACTCTCCCTAAGGTCCATGACGAAAAAAACCTACTCAATACCCTCCGTACAGAAAACGCGTAGGATGTCTGGCTAGTTTTTGGAGGTCGACGTTTTCGAAAACTACAGTGCCTAATGTGTAGCTCTACTTTCTCTGATCGCGTGGATATGCTGAAATGCAAAAACGGACAACAGTTACTCATCAAAACTTCAAAAGTAGCTCGCGGGTGAATCTGCCAAAACACAGACGAACACGCGTGATGTAAGCATCAACGCGTAGCTCTCCTCGTGGGCAACACACTGCTGCTCTCCGTTTGCGATTCCGACTACCGTAGCTCCTATAGCGCACAGACACACCCTCTCACAGTCTCCCAACGACACGGCAGATTAGATTTATTAGAAGTCTCTTTACAAAGCTTTAGGTTTTGGCTTATATACTAAGCCTTAGAAACCTAATGTCCGACCAAAATGACCTTATTTGTCCCTAGGCTTCTATAGAGCTTAATTACAACACCGTGAGCTGGATTTTCTCATCCAACAAGCATCTGTGGCCTCATTACAATTGCTGACTTAAAATATGAAGTTCCCGTAAACATTACAAAAGTGGCCGTAATGGCTCAAAATGATAATAACGGGATATTTGATGATGTCCATGAGCTTGTATCTTCACATTACAGCATCCATCTTCGTCTTCATCACTTCATCAACATATTTATTTGGAATCTTTGAGGGATCTTTATGGAATCTTTGTGGAAGCGTTGTTGAAAGGTTAACCTTTCAACAAATTGTCAATCCATGGGACGAAGCTTACTCGACTAGTGCATAGAGGCTACAAGAGGTTTTCAATCTCTCAGAAAACAACTAACTACTCGCATCTAACTCAAGCTACACTGAAGTGACTGAAATCACCAAAAGCCAATCGCTCATCACAAACAAACCACATTCGTTATAGCATCAAATGACATCCAAACGTAACGGAAATTCTAGGACAAGTTTATAAGAGCTAAGCACACATGCTTACGGTCTCAAATATCCACTTTAGGTCAAGTGTCAAAATTGTAATTATTAACAGCAGTGGATTTTTGACCTAGTCGTTTTCGACCCTCGTTTTCGACCCAGCATGCACCTAAATGCTTAGCAATGATGCTCCAATACCCCCACCTATGCTTAGTTTTTTATTTTGAAGTGTAAAATCCTACTTATGATGAAATTAGGCCATGGGTCGACGACGCCAAAAGCTACAAAGTAATGTGAACTACTTACGTCAATGCGTAGAGCTCTTACCTATGGTAGCAATGCAACAAACATGACTACAATGTGACAACCGAGGAGGGAGTAGGAAGCACGAGAAGGAGAGAAGTGAGCGCCATTAGCTCATGATGTATTTCATTATCCAAAACTTACAAATAACTTACAAAAATTGGCTTTTATATCTTAGCCAAGGTTTTTGGTGGTCAAAACTAATTCTGGGAGCTCTACCAAAGATGGGTAATCACAGGTTGATACAATCTGGAAGCTTGTAGCCCCGGCTCATCAATTACAAGGTTAATCTGAAAAATAGGAGTTACAATATTCTTGATTTATCATAATAATAAGTGTTTTTACAATAAAAGCTCCGGAAATGTATCCAAGTTAGCTTGCTGCTAACAGAATAACTAAGCCTCTTGCATGGTTTTGACCAGGCCTCTCAGTGCACAGGTCAGAGCCAGGAAGATAGGGGCCTTAATAATTTCCCAAGGGCCTCCTTCACTTGGTTTTGACCCTCTGTGCCAAATGGACGTGGATATACCATGAATTGTACTGATATATTCCCTTGGGTCAGAACCAAGTGAAGAAAGGCCTGAAGAATCCTTCAAGCCCTCTCTTCACTTGGTTCTGACCCCAAATATGCGTGGGTGTAATATGGATAGTACTGAGATGATCATGTTGGTTAGAACCAAGCAAATATGGGTCTTGGGGGATTCTTCACGGCCTTACTCGCTTGGTTCTAACTTTTACCAAGTCATCGGTTCTACTAAACAAGCAGGTCAAAACCAAGCGAGTAATTACCTTCAGAGTATTAAATGAATAACTAAGCCTCTTGCATCGTTTTGACCAGGCCTCTCAACACATGGGTCAGAACCACGTGAATAGGAGCCTTAATAATTTCCCAAGGGCCCCTTCGCTTGGTTCTGACCCTCTGTGCCAAATGGATGTGGATATATCACGAATTGTACTGATATATTCTCTTGGGTCAGAAACAAGCAAAGAAGGGCCTGAAGAATCCTTCAAACCCTCTATTTTCTTGGTTCTGACCCCAAATGGGCATGGGTACAGCATGAACAATACCAAGATGATCACATTAGTCACCTGTATATACCGTGAATTGTATTGATATATTCTCTTGGGTCAGAACCAATTGAATTAGGGCCTAAAGAATCCTTCAAGCCCTCTATTCGCTTGGTTTTGACCCCAAATAGGCGTGGGTACAACATGAATAGCATCGAAATGATCACATTGGTCATGTTTATTATATGATAAGATAGCTTTGTCTTGTTGTTTCTTTCAGACGTGCGGAACATAGTACTAGAGACGAATGATGTAGGGGAGGATACATGTGAAGAAAAATTGTTCATGTTCCTATACAGCACCCGTGCTCATGATCGTGCACTAGAGCTATCAATAATGTTTAATGCAGAGTTTTGTATCCAACAAACTGTTGATTGCTTAATGTAGTACCTACAAACACATTTGCAACAGTACAAAGCAGTCATTTGTGATAGCTCCTTGACAATTGATGGCAAGCAATTTGTGCACCCAACCGATCTTGACCTTGAGAAGCGTGTTGCAAGAAGGTTGAACTGATGTCTGGAAAAGTGTCTCTCCAATGCACTACTTGTCAAAGAAATATTTCATAAGCACTTTAAAAAGTGTCGCTTAGTGGAATTTAGCAGGTTTGTGTGTTACTTGTACCTGTTGATGGATGGTGAGTTAGAGACTTCCCAGTCATCAAATTTTGGTAGCTGCCCATTGGCACAGGAGGAAGAGGTAGAGGATCTGGAGTTACAATTTGACCCAGAAGAAGAGTGGGTAGAGGTATTAATGGAGACATTTGATGCAGGCTTAACTCTTGCTTCTTTTGCAAATGCAGCACTTGGACGCAAGCAAGAAATCCCAAATGAGGAAGGGTCTTTGCCTCTGAACTGTGCTCCTAGTTTTGCTATGGCCGACAACACTCACGACATTCTCGTCCACGGATATTATGCATGAGCTAAATATACGGGAGGACTTTTGCTTAGCTGCAATTGTAATTTTTTGTGAGACATACATGGGATTTGTGGAGGATGGAGTGGAAATCATCTCCTTGTTAACACACCTGTGCACGACACATAGTTCACTTTAGGGGGTCAACTAATCAAAGATATATTCAACAAAGCAAATTCATTTTAGTCAATTTGCCAACAGATGCGCAGTTCCAATCGACCACAAGAGATCTCGGGTTAAAAAACATGGGTATTCGTGTGGTACCCCTGGACCATTTGGCAAATATCCACTCAATTCACTTGTGAGGAGGTCCATGCTAGAAATGGACGAGAATCAGATGGTAATTTCTTTTAAGCATGTATATGGTTTTGCCCATGTCCCAATGATGCAATATTTAGATAAATCTAATTGTTGACAGGTGCTTGCGTATGATGATAGTTTACTTAGAATAGTAGGAGGCTTAAGGAAAGGACTTGTCACTGGAGTGCAAGGCAAGGATGCAGTGTTGTATTGATACATCGAGCTTTTCAACCACAAGAAGGTTTGTAGAAACAATTCAAGTACTTGACACTATTGTACGCCTATCAATAATAGCCCATGAATGTTTTGGTATTGTTTTGTAGATCATAATATACCACAAGGAATACTTTGAGGATAATGCAAATTTCACTTTGTTTGCAATGAAAGGTATTACAAGATTGTGTGGTGGGTATCCCATGCGACTGAACACACAAAGGATAATCTTGATAGAGAAACAATTTTCTCTACGCGTTTTTGGCATCGGGTATGGGTGCCAAGCACTCAGGGCTCCCTATTTCATGCCGTACACATGTCATGCTTTGGCAACAGGAGTCAAAGACCCAGAGAGCCTGGATCCATACAACAAAAGGCTAATTTTAAGGGATAGAAGATTCTTGATGCCCAAGGGGATACTGCCATCAAGAGAGGAAAGAGTTTGGCTAAGGGGATGCTGCCATCAAGAGAGGAAAGAGTTTGGCTAATGGACGTGTTGGAATTAGGGTTGCAGAGAAACACACACAGCTTGGAGAAGACGAAGGAAGCTAAAGGCTCACAACAGAGAGTGTATTACTTAGTGTGCAATGGAAAGATAGATAGACCTAGAATGATGGGCGTATATACAATGCACAGGGGAAAAAACCTCCTAAAGAGGGAAAAAATGCCTCGGCGGTCCTAGTGTATTCACACACATCACTACCACAGGTATATGGTAACACATCCCCCATGGAGTGATGCGATGAATGAGAGATGGCACATGAGTAAAGGAAAGTGCCATGCCCTAAGGACATGATCAATCCACAAAGGGGAGTAAGCCCAAAGCTTTGCAAAAATCTTCAAGCTTCTCACGAGACAAGGCCTTTGTGAAAAGATCTGCAAGGTTGTCCTGTGTTGGCACATAAGCCAAGTTGATCTCTCCTGCTGAGAGGCTCTCCTGTTGAGAGCCTCTCCCTGACATAGTGGTAATGCACCTCAATGTGCTTTGTGCGAGCATGAAAAACTGGGTTCCTTGCAACTTCCAATGCGCTCTGACTGTCAGTTTAGATAGTGTTGGTAGTGTCCTGTCCAACACCCAAATCAACCATAAGGCCTCTGAGCCATACACACTCAATCGTAGCTGTGAAGACTGTCGTGCACTCAGCCTCACAACTCGAAGTGGCCACAGTAGGTTGCTTCTTGCTCAACCATGATATACATGAACTGTGAAGCATGAAACAAAAACCACTTGTGGATACTCGCATGTCAAAACAACCAGCCCAATCTGAGTCCAACAAAGCATGTAAGTCTGGCGACAATGATCCCCCCTTGGGATAAAGCAAGCCGAGATGTAAAGTGCCACTAAGGTAGCGAAAAATCCTCTTGACTACCTACCAATGCTTAGACCCTGGGCTATGCATAAATTTGCTGACCAGTGAGACTGCAAACTGAATATTTGGCCTCATGTTGCATACATAAATGAGGCAGCCAACAGTAGTTTGGTAAAGAGTGACATTAGCAGGATCGCCAGTATCATGTAGAGTCAATTTCAAACCTGTTTCCATGGGAGTGGCAATAGGTTTGCAATCCTCAAGTCCAAACTTGCATAGCAATGTCTTTATGTAACTTTTCTAACACAAGGCAATACCACCATCACACTGCTTAAACTGTATGCCCAAGTAATGATGCAACAGCCCCAAATCTTTCATCTTGAAAGTAGCATTCAAATCAGCCTTAAATTCAGCAATATGTCTCTCATTTGGTCCAGTGATTAGCAAATCATCGACATAAAGAACCACAATGAGAAGTACATCACCCTCACACTTTACATACAATGTGCTTTCTGTTGGACTGTTACGAAAGCCTTGTTTAACCAAATGAGTGTCACCTTTCTCATACCAAACACGAGGAGATTGCTTCAACCCATACAAAGCCTTCTTGCATCTGCACACTTTGTCCTCTTGTCCTTTTATGACAAAATCGTGAGGCTGCGTTACATAAACTTCCTCAAATATGTCACCATTCAAGAAAGCAGTAACAATGTCTGAATGATGTACATCCCAACCAAAATGAGCTGCCAATGCACATAGAAAACACACAGTAGTCATACGACAAGTGGGAGCAAAAGTCTCTTCATAATCTATGCCTTTTTGCTATGCATAACCCTTTGCAACAAGTCGAGCCTTATGGCGATCGATCTCACCATCTGGCTTGCGTTTCAACTTGTAAACCCACTTCGTACCAATGGCCTTTTTGCTAGGAGGCAAATCACATAAAGTCCATGTGGCATTTTCTATAAGTGCATCATATTCTGATTGCATGGCAACCATCCAATTTTCTAAATTCTGTGCTTCATCAAAAGACAGAGGCTCCTCAACATCATGTAAGCTAGACACAACCAAAGCATAACAATCAGATGCATAAGATGCATGGCGAGAGCCTGAACGAGTACGAGTAGACAAAGATGCATCCAATTTACTGTCACGCAAAGTGTGCATCAGCCATTTTGGCATACCTCTAGCCTGCTCATTTTCAGCCCTTTCCTCATCAAGTACATCATGTACATCTGCATCAGTAATAGGCTGATCTGTAAAATTTTCAGAAACCCCCATAGGCTGTACATTTGCCTCATTGGAAATTACATTCGTATTTCCACCACTGAAAAGAGGCAACAAAGTGTCATAAATGTCCTATGAGCTTACATTATTGTCTCTAGTACATGACAGCAAGGGCTGAACAGAATCTTCCACAAACACTACATCCCGTGAAACCGGAATACACTTTTTTTGCAGATGGTATAACCTGTAACCTTTGCTTTCATCACTATAACCAACAAAAATACATTTGACAGCCTTATCATCCAATTTTTTGCGCTATGTTTGTGGCACCAAAGCATATGCCAAACAGCCAAAAACACGCATGTGCTCAATAGAAGGCTTTCTATCATGCCATGCCTCATATGGAGTAATAGACTACAAAGATTTCGTAGGACACCTGTTTAGTACATAAGTGGCACACATGATGGCCTCAAGCCAAAAAGAATGCAGCAAAGCTTGACTTTTGACCATACATTGTGCTATTTCCATCAGTGACCTGTTTTTCCTCTCAACAACACCATTTTGCTGAGGTGTATAAGGCACTGTACATTGGTGTTTTATCCCATGACTAGCCAGAAATGCATTGAATTCTTGAGACATATACTCCCCCCCTTGATCGGAACGGAGGGTGCCCATAGTACATTTCAAGACATTTTCAACCAGAGCCAGAAATTGTTTGAAGCACATAAAAACTTCGGACTTCGCTTTAAGCGGAAATACCCATGCATGCCTAGAGTAATCATCAATGAAAGTCACGAAGTAAAGGTAATTGCCCAAGGACGGAGTTTGCGTGGGCCCACAAACATCACTATGCACAAGCTGCAACCTGCATGTGGCCCGAACTGAACCATCCTTTGGAAACTTAGAACGCTGCATCGTACCCAAAATACAGCCTTCACAAACATGTTTGACAGGTGCTTCAAGAGGCGGCAAAGAAGCAACCATATCAGATTTCTGCAAATGCAGCAAACTAGCAGAATTCAAATGACTAAAACGTGCATGCCAAAGTTTTTCATTTGAAATAGCCCTTGAATCTATAACAGCATTTGCAAAATTTTCTCCACACTTGTCATACAAAGTGAGCTTATACAACCCACGACACAAAAGGCCAGATGCAACAATTTTATCACCAAAACTGAGATCATGAATAGTACATCTATCATCCACAAATTTAACTACAAGTTCAAGTCTAGCAAGTGCGGATACAGACAAGAGATTCTTCTTGATCCCAGGTACATAAAGTGCATCAACAAGTGTGAAGGAACTGCCATTAGCAGCAGTAATCACAATCTTTCCAACTCCCTGAACCGGATAAGAGGCATTGTTGGCACAAGTGACTGAATTCCCATGAGAGACAGACTCGAGAGAGGTGAACAATTCACGATGTGAAGTAATGTGCTTTGTAGCACCACTGTCGAAATACCACACATGTGAATCTGTAGCAATTGACAAGCATGCATCATGGACAGCAGGATTGTAAGTGCACTCTATGCTAAAAGCCCATTCTGCATCAACATCAGCAACACAGTCTCCTTTCACAGAAGACTCAACAATTGCTACATTTGTAGTGGAAGCAGCATTTGCAGTGGAACCACCCTCTTTCTTCTTAGCCTCTTTGGCCTTCAACTTAGGACACGACTTGATCAAGTGATCATTAGCTTTACAATAATGGCAACACATCTTCTTTTTGCCCTTATTACCAGAATTGCCAGACAAAGTGCTGCCAGCAGAAGCATTGGGAACAGAAGTTTTGCCACTGGCAACAGAACCATAAGAAGTGGCTACATTGCTGTTACCACCCTTTCTTTGAGAAGCTATAAAATCCTATTCAATTGCACACTGTCTAGTCCTGTTTTTTCTGGAAAGGGACTCTTGCAAACAATGTGCATAATGCATCAAAATTGACAACTTCTGGATTTCCTTGGGTCATAAGTCTCCAAGTACTAGCAAAAGTCTGGTAAGAATCTGGTAAGGCATTAAGAACAGTCTGCACAAGGGAACTGTCTGAAATGACTTCACCTGCAGAAATAAGTAGCTCATTGATATCCTTGACACTAGCAAGGAAAGTGTCCATATCATCTTCCTCATGCATAATCTTCGACTCCAGCTCTTTACACAGCAAAGCAATTTTAGCCTCATTGCGACTTGCATAAAGACCAACCAAAATATCCCAAGCCTGTTTTACAGATTTTGCTGAACAGATGTGAGGAACAATGGTGCGCTTCACAGACAACGCAATCAATGCATGAGCCTGCGCATCCTTTACATCCCAATGAGCTTGTTCTGCCATAGGCAAAAAAACTCTAATAACAGCAATCCTTGCAGCAAGATATGCAACATCCTCAACATCACCTGCATCCTCAGAACCAGGATGTACATCAATGCCCTGCACAATATTCCAGATTCCCTTTGACACAAGAACATGTTGCATCATATAAGCCCACATAGGGTAATTGTCCCCATCCAACCTGTCCTTAGCAGCAAACATCTTGAACACATTTGTGTTGTTGTCAGCCATGGTAAATGCTGCACCTGATGTGAAAACTGCACGAAAATAGGAGAAATGGAGCGAGAACAACACGTGCTCTATATCATAAAACGTAGAAGATTGTAAGGTACATGTTATGCAAAAATTGGCACTGATAGAAAATCTGCACAAAATGACGAAATAGCCTGTGCAGAGGACCTGCCTGTAGTGGAAATGGAGGTCGAAATGAGCCCGAATAAAAAATCTGAGCAGACTGAACACTACGAGCTCACCCGAATTTTTTGTCAATCTACGAACGCTTGCCAAAGCTCATTGAAATCGGAGAAAGTGAGTAGGCGTGTGCTGGAGCAGCTGGCGACTAAGCCCGGGAGGACGCAACCTGCTCTGATACCAATTGTTGGAATTAGGGTTGCGGAGAAACACACACGGCTTGGAGAAGACGAAGTAAGCTCAAGGCACACAACAGAGAGTGTATTACTTAGTGTGCAATGGAAAGATAGATAGCCCTAGAGTGATGGGCGTATATACAATGCACGGGGGAAAAAACCTCCTAAAGAGGGAAAAACTGTCCCAACGGTCCTAGTGCATTCACACACATCACTACCACATGTATATGGTAACAGGACGTGCACGTTGAAGAGGTACACAGTGAGGAAGAAGGGGGTGTAGTGAAGAGAATAAAAGCTACAGGATTAGGCCCATCTTCTCCTGCTCTGGACTTGTGACTATTGCCACCTCACATGGCGCTCCCCCGCATTTGAGTTTCCCCATGCACTTTGCATCCTCTCTTTGTGGATGAGTTGTAAAGAACGTGTAATTTTTGAACTCTTAAGAAGCTCCTTCTGCCTTGCTCTATGTATAAGTCGTCTATAAGTCCATTGGTGTAACTCTAATAGGCTATTGGCTCTATCTTTGCCTCCACCATGTCGAGTGTGCTTAAAGTATCATGTTCTTGCCATATAGTGGAACTTTTCCATGCCTTGTGTGGACCATATTGACAACAAGCTATATGTTTTGACGAAATAAGGACCATGGTTGAACAGTTGCTGCATTGGAATAAAACAAAATGGTGAGTAGAGTAGGGATTTATGGAGCATATGTTGTTTGCATATGGAACATGCTAACTCACCATGTAATGAGTGATATGTTTCCCACCCCACCCTGCTAGGTATGTCTTCTTCCAATCCAGCAAGTTTGCTTGAAATGATATGAGCTTACTTTTGTCCGACAAATGCTTCTCAACGTAGTGGAAGATTTTATCAAGTGATTTCCACATGTTTGCCTCGTGATTTTGGATTGCCCCACCACCAGCATTGTTTTCAACCACTGTATGTAACTGTTTCCATTTGTTGAACACTTTTCTCTTTTCCTCTCTATCAGATTCTTTGCGGCTAAACCCAAGAAATCTTCTGGCCTTCATGCCTCCTATCGATGCTTTTCTTGGTTCTTGTAAAATGACCTTGAGACATCTAAGGGTCCTCTTTAATTTTGACATTGTCTCCATGCAAACCAATGTCTGAGAGCACTTCCTCTAATGCTTTGATGACTCTTTTTGACTCACTCATTGGCTTTAAGGTCCATGCAAAACATATGTACAAATGAACCACCTTTTCAATTATTATGCAGAGTTCATGGAGTACACAAATGTGAACTCTACACAAAGGAATATCAAGCACTGGCCAAAAAGATTCATATTGAAGATGTCTATTGAGAGCTCTACTCCATTGCACACTCTCAAGAGATTGTGCATCGTCCATGTAGTATAAACATAGATTTGCCATAGATGCACCATGTGTTATGTTGTAGATTCACTTAAGATTCTTTAAGTCACCTTCCATGTGCCATTTGACTTTGTAGTCAACAAATCCTTCCACTAAAATCACACCTCTGTTTCTTTGGTCACTGATGGTATAAGGAATCTTGGTTTGACTAAAAACCCAATGGAGGGTTTCAAAATTTTCTTAGTCGACCTTGTATGTAAAAAAAGGAACATAAATCCAAAAACCATACATGCATTATTTTTGTTATTATAGATTGAACCAAGTGTACCTCAAATGAACCTAGTGTCAGAATATTATTTTCGGACTGCACGTTGAAATATCGTGGGTCCTCTTTGGTTATTGATGGATTCAAAGATCTATTCATGAGGGTAATGGTGACTCTCTCTAGCTTCATGTTCTTCAGGACCTTGCACTCGTCAAGTTTCAAAGAAAATTTGAGAACCCCATTGCACTCCTATTGCCTCATATTCAAGAAGTGAACTGCATACCTTTGCAATGCTTCAAGATCAACAAAGAGGTTGTTATTCTTGTTCTACTATACCTCTCTTCCCTCCTTGCCTATGAATGTTGCTTCAATATGGAATGGTGAGACAAGTTTCTCAAATACCTCATTGTTTACGTGTCAACGTGCAGCCTTTACATGTGATGGCTTTGGATGCAATGATCCTCTCTGTAATTTATTTTGAGACTTTTTAGCTAATGCTTTGAAGAGAGAATTGTATCCCATTTGCAAGATGCCACTCTCATCAAGTATTGCTTGCACTTTCATTGGCTCCAACTAATTCTCCTTCATAAAGGAGGTAAGGAGTCCCCCTTTCAATTTATCAAATTTCTTTTGAGTTATCATCTCTTCAATTGCATGTTTGGAAAGTAGACAACTGTAATGCACACCGGCATTGGAACCTACTCCATTCGAGTTTGGATGTAGCAAAGTCTTGCAAAGAAAGCACCATGCATCATGATCAGTGATAAGAAAGTATAAATCATATATTTGATACAAAAGCAAAACCAAACTTTCAGTTACCTTAAAGCTCGTAGTTGTCTTTCAGGCCGCCACTACCAATCTTCATATTCTCTATGTTACATAGATCTCATTTTCTTTTTTGACTCCCAAGCACGGTGTCTTTGACATAAAAATTTGTGACCTTCATCTCAAGGCTTTGGATTGTCTCTTCGTTTGATGAAATCTTTTGAGCGCATGCTTCCTTAAGTTTCTTCAACTGCATGTTCTCCATCGCTAGGACGTTTATTTGCTTTTCCACATTCAATCCTCGCATTTCCAAATGTTTAGTGTATCCCAATAGCCCATCCTTGCCATCACCTGTGAAATGTAAAAGGTTAGTGATATTAGCAAAGGGAGGTGGCGCATTTGTTGTACGATCCTTTGGGTAAATAGAGCCATCCGTCCACAAATCCAAATGATGTTCCTTGTTTGTCCTTCTAAGTTCTTTCTCTAGTTGGGATAAGAAAAACTCCTTCCTACGTTTTTGCAATGGTGTGTACGCTTGCAATACATCAACGTGAAGATGATGTGTCTTCTATTTGGGTAAGTGTTGAAGGTGAAGGGGCTAGGGATTTCAAGTTCAAATTGATGTTTTCATCAAGAAAAAAAGTGTTGTCCATTTCTATGACTAACAAAATATCTCAAGTTTTGATAGCAAAGGTTTTGAAGTTTGCGTTTGAAATCATTGTAGTCCCATGTTTAGAGTTGATAGACTTCCTGTAGCTTATGTTTTTGGAGGGAACACTTGTAAATTGGTGTTTCAAATCATTAGTCATACGATTATTTAGATTCCTAACAAGAGAACAAAGGACAAGAAAAGAAGACGGCGGCTACCTAACAATGAATGTCATTCTGGCTATTTGCTAGTGCAAACAAGCATCACCTAAAATATACTATCTAAAATTTTCATTTTCTCTCTCTAAGATGACATGGAACTTCTTACAAGGCCCCAAAGTGAGTCCAAAGTTCTCCTAATGTGTTTCTTTTCTTCAATTTCTTGCATCGTTCTCTTCAAAATAGGTTGTTCATAGTTGTGATTGAAACTATTGAGATGAGGAAGCTTGTTATTCTTGCATCTTTAGCAAAGATAGAGCCTTCCAAAAGCAATCTTCTTGAGAGTCTTCATGCCAAAATTATTTGATTTTCCCACAAGAAGCACTTTTCTTTCCTTCTACAAATTGTCTAAATGTTTTCAACAAATCTCTAACATCAATGTTGGATTCTTGAATTGAATAATCCCAAAATGAAGCACTTTTCTTTCCTTCTACAAATTGTCTAAATGTTTTCAAATCTCTAACATAAATGTTGGATTCTTGAATTGAATAATCACAAAATGAGAAACATAAAAGAGAATCAAAACACAAGACACCATACTGGGGGTAGCAACCATCTCCTCAATCAGTATAATTGAGTGTTTTCCTTCCACCTCTTTATTCATCTCATGGAGCTTGAATTACAATAAGATAAATATATGAAAGATAAGAGAGCATGAGCTACAAAATCAAGAGATTGTATGCCATGATTAAGAGAAAAAACCAGTATAAAAGAGGACAAAAGTGTATCTTCTGTAGCTTTGATCTAATGGAGATTTTGATGGCCTTGTTGGCTTTGAAAGGGGATATAAACACCATATCAATTGATGAGGATGCTCTCGGATTGCTTTTCTTTCCGGTGAGGCGTCAAGAAGCCAACTCTTATTGGAAAAATGGGTGCACGTGAAGACGTGATTTCAAGATTCTCTTTCTTTCTTCATGCATTCATCCAAAAATAGAATTGGTTGGAAGATGGGGAGAAGAGTGCAACGGATAGTGATAATACCAAGACAGATTCAAAGGCACAAGCCGAGTTAGAGGATAAAGAAAATGATGTAGAGGAAGCCCCTATGCAGGTTAGGTGGTGCATGAGTGTAATGCTCAAGTGCTGAAAGCCAGCCACACCATGGCATGCAAATGTTGTCCTCCCCTGCATCGTCCTCAAACCATAAGGCAACATTTCATAGCTTTCTAAAAGATATTCCATTCCTAGAAGAACACGGAGCTCCTCATACATAGAGCACCATTTGCAAGGTTGTGTAGAGAGGTGGTGCAAGGTTTTTTCATATAGCAGTGGCTCTCAAAGAAATCCAAGAGGTGAAAAAGCAATACACATACTAGTGTGTTTGGGATTCCAGCCTTTATGCAATACATGAAAATCTCAACAATTGACATGAAAGAAGCTATGTTTTAGTCAAGTGTGTGTTAGACACGATACTTGACAAATTTGTATATACCATTGGATGTACTAAAGAATCAAGCTTGAGCAATCAATATTGTGCTACTCTTTACTTGGAATATACTTGCCAATTTTGTTGAGTCTTTTGGAAGTCAATTTTCTTTTGTTTATTTGTGTAAGAAGTAGGTTGAGGGTGAGAAGAGAAAAGCATCAAAAGTGCAAGTAGGTGATTTTCATGTGCTCAAAATCTTGTAGGAAATGCTTCAATTGTTGCTAACACTAGGGCTCATCTGGTATTGTGGAGCTAATTGGGTGCTGTGAATTGATGATGGGCAAAAATGCAATGGGTGCTAGATGTGTTGGTGAAAAATGCAAGGTGGTATTGTACTATAGGCACTGGAATATGAGTGGAGAGGTGATCCCCAATTTGTTGCTAATTCTATTGAAAAATATCAAATTTTATATTTTTAAAAATTTTAACTTTACCCTGCACTACTTGGGGTTGACCTCACAGTTTGAGCAAGTAAGTTGTGGAGATCAAGGTAAAAGGCTATTTATTTTATACTAGCCTTATTTAATCAAATTGTACCATAATATCTCAATTAATAATCTTTCAATTGAAAGATTTTTTATTGAAAGGGAATCTATCAATGTTAGAGCTTAAGTAAACACATATTTTTAAATAGCTGACTTGTCAACGTATAATACGATTGAATAACAAGCCTCAATGAATAAAATATGGGTTATTCATGAATAAAACAAAGCTTGAATAACATATAATTCTACCTAAATTAATGGCATGTATAGTTTCCTTTGAGTGGGTTGTCTCCAAGTACCAATGTGCAATTAAAGGCTTGTATAGCTACCTCTTAGTGGGTGGCCTCCCAACACTATGTGAGGTAATCCTTGTATGTGTGGGTAGATCAAGTGCTTCCAAACCCAAGAGTCCAAGGTGGAATACTTGAGAGGGTATCATTTTGGAATCTCTTCCTCAAACATCATGTGAAGCCCCCCCCTCCCCCCCTCGGCGGAAGTTGTACATTAACTAGCTATACTAAATGATGGGGAGAGTCTAGGATGGATCTATGTTGTTGCACCTTATGCAAGTTTGGAGCTACCTAAATTGAGGTTGCCCCCAAGCTCCCTTCACACTTGGTGCAAGCATGCTCATTGCCATGCTAGCAATAACCCAAAGACATACACAAGAAAGTGTATGATCAGGCAAACCATGAGGCAAGTGGGTCACCTCACACTTAGATTAGCCTTTGATTAGCCAAGGATTAGGGTGGAAACCTAGCAAAAATAAGGATAAATTGACAAGGTTCAAGATGATTGATGAAAAGCTAAGCAAAAATAAAGGAGAGGGTGGTGAGGAATGGAAAAGTTGACCCTCCCCCCTCCGATCATGATCCATTTGACAATGTGATGAGAGATACCGAGAAGGTCAGCCCATTCATCTGGGTTCACCAGATGTACTTGAACACTCAAACAAGGGTGTGGAAAGATAACATCATAAGATCATAGGGATGATGAAAACCTACATGCCTCAGATGGCCATGTCATGGGCTCTTCATTGTGCATCATTTGTCAATCACTAATCGTGTTTTGTAGCCCAATTGTACCCAACTTCTAGGAACCCATCAAAGGAACCTTGGGAGGGTGTTATTGTAAGGCCACAATGCTTTAGCTATGGCCACAATGGTTCTTGGCCTATGAAATAGTCCCCAAGTTGGTTGTTGACACTAAAGATGAGGGCCTTCCTATCAGCATGAGCAAGTGACCTCGTATCTGATGCAACCTCATGGAGAATGGCATTCAATTGCCTTGTGACGTTCATAATAGATTGGGTCAAAATACACTCAAAGACACCAAGGATCCTCATCAATTGGATGATGGAAGCAATAATGCCCCTAAGATTAATCTCCTAGATAAATTTTATGAAAATATTTGGAGATCCAATAGCTAGTTAGGAAGTGCAGCACTGCAAATTTTCCAAGGTCAGTAGTGGTAGAAGGCACCAATGGTGACAATAGAGCAGATGATGTCAATAGTGCCAATGATTTTGATATTGATGATATTGTTGAGAGTGACAAGAGTGCCAACCATCCTGTTAAGTATGGAGCTTGATTTACCCCTTGTAACTTTTAGTCTTAAAAAAGCACATTTATAAGGGCCCCATTATGAGGACCAGCCATCATGCATAAGAAAAATCACTCCCCAAAAAATCAAAGCTCAAGATTGGGTTCGTCAAAATATTCCCAATTTTATCAAAATATTATGGTCAGTTGATGGTCACATAGTGATCGAAAAACAACCGGTCGGTTGCCGGTTGGCCGGTGGCCAAAAGTCTTTGGCCGATGGGCCACTTTCTAGGCGGACTTGTTTTCTCAATGGTGGCCACACATGGGTGCATTGGAGAGTCCAACTTGGCCTATAAAAGGAGGCCTCTTCTACACACAAAAGGTATCAAAAAGTTGATGAAGCAAGGTACATGTGAGGTGGTGAGAGTGAAGCAAGGCGGGAGTTCCATTAAGGGTATAATCCCTTTGTAATCTACTTCTAGTTTGAAGTATTAAATCCATTGAGTGGCTGCTTTCTCATGGAGGTAGCCCACATTGGGTGAACCACATATATCATGTGCTCTCTCTCTCTCTCTCTCTCTCTCTCTCTCTCTCTCTCTAATATCTCATGTGTGAAAATTATCTTTCTCCATTAAGTAAACTACTCTAATATCTATTAGCTACGTCTTATTTTCTAGCCCAACTGGTATCAGAGCAAGGTTTGCTCATAGCTAAAGTATCTCAAGGAAAGGATTCCTTGAATTGAATGGGAGTAATGACGAAGGAAGGTAAGCTCAAGATCAAGAAGTTCAATGGCAAAAACTACCAACATTGGAAGATGCATATTGAAGACTATTTCTACCAGAAGGACCTTTATTTGCCACTAAGCAGTCTTCCAAAGAAGCCCACAACGATGGTAGATAAAGCATGGATTGTCCTTGATTGAAAGGCATTAGGAACAATCCCTTAAGCTTGGCATCAACGGTGGCCTTCAACTTTTTGAAGATGATGACCATGGAGGACTTGATGAAGTCACTCAACAGCCTCTACAAGAAACCATCGGCATCAAATAAGGTATTTCTCATGAACCGCTTGTTCAATCTAAAAATAGCAGAGAGTGGTTCAGTTGCATAATACCTAAATGACTTTAACACCAACATAAGTCAACTTTGATTGGTGAAGGTCAAGCTCGACAATGAAGTGCAAGCCCTCCTTATACTATTGTCTCTATCGGATAGTTGGGACAATCTTGTGATGGATGTAAGTAACTTTGTCTCTGACACAAAGACTCTTAAGTTTGATGATGTTGTGGGTGTTCTCTCAAGCAAGTGCGAACGAGAAGCACAAGTGAATCATCAAGTGCTGCACTGTCACAGCGGAAATGAGGGGAAGATTTAAGGAGAGGTTCAAAAACCAAAAGGGTCATGATCGCTCAAGGCGGAGCAAGTCATGCACAAAGACAGTTCTTGAATGTTGGAGCTATGCCAAGAAGGGCCATGTAAGAAGGATTGATGGTCCAAGAAAAAGAAGAAGTTGGAGTGTGAGGTCCCCACCTCATTACCATATCCATTTGGCAATAGGAGGGTACTTGACAGGTCGCCAGGCCCTAATCATTGAGAAAACATAGTCAAGAAGAAATTAATTTCCAATAGATGGTCTCTCATCACTAAGTAACTTGAGTTTGAACCATTGAAGAGGGTTCCTAGCCCTATCTTGCAAGGAAAGCATGAACTAATACAAGAAACTTATACGTCCCTAGTTCTCACCTTTTAAAAGGGAGAAAATCCAAATACCTTTTTTTCATAGCTTTTAGGGGCACGTATATTTGGGACTTCTCGACTCTTGGCACAATGAGTCTCTAATTTTGCTTCTCGTAATAAGAGGGAGTGGAGAGTTTCTTGACTAATTGAGACCACCCATCCTTGATTGGCAACCTGAACCAGCCCCCACTTTTCACTCCACACTCACAAACTTTAACTTGTTTTCTGATTACTACCACATGATTGTTCATACACAAAGTTCATTTTTATGTTTCCCATCACCAGTTTGTTAAAAAGCCCTTTAAAAATGATCAAAGCAGCACCAAAACAATCTTTTCTAGAAAAAAACAACATACAACCCTTCTTCATTAAAATATCCCAATCTCAAGAGTTCACTCCTCTTGGCAAGAGTTTATAGCTCCCGATGTCTTTAGTTGCCCATACAACTAAATTGTCTAGAAATCTGGGCACAAACCTGTAGTAACTAACTTGCAACGTGGGCGCAAACCCACAAGTAAGATGTTGCATTCTAGGCACAAACCCGCAAGATGTGTGTACCCATATGCATTGCTTTAGCGTTCACTCCGCTAAGCCCTCCTCCCTGGATATCGAAGGGAGTTTTGACTATATCGGTATAAGATTTTGAATGAAGAAGGTTCGAGAGTTTTTCTACTAGGAAAATGTTTCTTTCCTACTTCAAACAGTATATCCTCAAACAATCCTTCCATTTAATAGAACTTAAAGAAAATTAACAAGTTCAATTGATATGGTTTCAAATTGGGACTGACCCAATGTTTAGGTATTTTTCTACTTCCTAATTACTCATGATTCATTGATCAAAAAACAAGTTTTCCTACCTGTTCTTGGATAGCATCACTTCGTGGGATAAGCGGCACATCCTCATTCATCCTGACCTTCCCTTTAAATTTACCATCACTAGTTCCAGTTTCATGATCGTGTGGTCCACCATAGCGAGTTCTCTTGGGTGCCATTCCCACTACTAGATACTTAACTTAACTTGAGAAGTTGCAAGCTAAAGTATAAAAATCCAATGGAATTAGGGTAAATGATTCTAAGTGTTTTAAGTCCAAAACATATATGGTTATTCCACACATCAAACCAAAAACATACGCTTGCTTAATCCTGCCACAATCTTATGATAAACATGCATTATAACCCATAGACTAATTACATGATTAATCACTTATATCTACTTCCAAGAACAATCCATCATTTTAGTCGAACATAATTCTTGAATATGATTAGCTAATTCATGTAAGAATCTAGGATACATTGATGAAGAATTGTGCATGCAATAACACAATTGATTATGTAATTGATCAGTGAGACCTTCATTACTTTAATGATTGTTGATTTCCAATTGACAATAGGTAAATAAGAGTATAGCATAGTAGCAATTGGAAAGGATTCCAATTGAGAGAAGAGATTGATAATAACTTGATTAAATAATAGGTTTACATTACCCAAATGTGCTTTGGAGTTATTGATCTCTCAAAGCTTTGATGCGGTAGTCACCAAGTTGTTTGCCAGAGCAGTAGAGCTCCCTTCTCCCAAGTGTGTTTAAGTGTGTGTAAAATTGAGTGGGAATGCCCTTTATATAGATTTTGGAGCTTTTTTGGTGCCCAAATCAGCCCCATACCTCCCCTACTCACCCCCTCTTGCTAAAATCATATGTAGAGGTGTCACAAGCTTCCACTTAGTCATTAGAGGTGTCGCTCTTTATCCTATTGGGTGATACACCTCATGTACTTACCCATGCATAGTCAACCATACCATAAGAGATGGGTTCATGGCTATGGGTCATTTATGGGAATCCATGGACATACATACACATGCACATGCATACACATACATACCTTAGACTTTAGGAATTAGTTTATTAACACTAGGATGAAAATAATTGTCTTGAGTGGCTTAGCTTATCAAAATTTAATTCTGAAAGTTGCTATTAAAAGACAAGCTTGAGGATGACAAGTTAAGGCATCATATACACACATCTAATATATTTAGAAATTTTTGAAGCAAGCATCTATTTTTATGGAAATTCAGGATGGGATAGATTTAGACGAGACGATCGCGTCTAGGTGGGTGCAAGCACCTCAAAACTTACTATATTTGGACAGAGGTTTAAAAAAATAAAAATTTCATTTTTGAAAAGCTTACATCAATATATTCATCATTAGTACATCAAACGTGGAAAACTGTCAAAAATAGAAACTTTCTATTTATGACCATAATGGCCTGATATTAATCCTTTACATGGGAATCCCCTTTGCATGGGTGCCAGAGACCATACATCAGAGTCTTAGGACAACAAGCCAACATTAGAGGCCAATGTGGTAGGTAAAGTAGAAAACCAAACAAGGGAGCTGGTTGAGTTGCCTAAAGGTAAGGGGGCACTGCAAAACAAATGGGTGTACAAGCTGAAGGAAGAAGAAGGTGGAAAGAAAAGGTACAAGTCCAACCTTGTAATAAAAGGGTTTTCTCAAAAGAAAGGCATTGATTTCAATGAAATATTTTCTCATGTTGTAAAAATGAACTCAATTAGGCTTGTTTAAAGCCTTGTGGCTGCTCATGACTTGAACCTTGAGCAAATGGATGTAAATACGGCATTCCCTCATGGTGACACAAAGGAGAAAATTTACATGCTTCAACCAAAGGGGTATGAAGTAAAGGGTAAGGAGAAAATGGTTTGCAGATTAAAGAAGAGCATGTATGGTCTAAATCAAGTATCAAGACAGTGGTACTTGAAGTTTCATCAATGGATGCTGGATCACAAATTCAAAAGCTACAACTCAGATCACCACATCTACATGAAGAATTTGGAAGATGGGAAGTTCATCATCCTAATTTTGTATGTTGATGACATGCTAATTTCAAGTGCTAACATGAAGGATATCAAAGACTTAAGAGATTTAGGTGCTACAATGCGAATACTTGGTATTAAAATATCAAGGGACAGGACAAAGAAGACAGTAAATCTATCTCAAGAGGATGACATCAAGAAGGTACTAGAAATGTTTGCAATGCAAGATATAAAATTGATTTCTACCCCTTTGGCTAGTCACTTTAAACTAACTAGGGATATGTGTCCAAAGACACAAGAGGAGATTGACTATATGTCTAAAGTTCCTTATGTTGTTGACCCACAAGTCAACAGTATGACATAACTCAACAAAGCCTTATTTTCTGAGAGTTATGAAATGATATGGATTATGGTTATAAAAATCATTTGTAATGAGTAGCTAGTTTAATCGCAAAAGTTGGGGTGCAATGGCACTTCCACATCATCAATACAAAGCCATTTGACCCATTGAACTCCATTTTTGGTTTAACCTATGGTAGACTTAGTATATAAGGTACCTAGGTCATTTTGTTAAAAAAACTTTATCATCATCAAAGTTTTGAACTATCTTTGATTGTGTGTGAGAGAGAAAGATAATGAGTGTGAGCTTCATCCTGACTCTACTTCCTGCTCTCTCATCACATCGGAGATCCACTGCACCATCATGATTGGCTCGAAGAGAGCTACGTAACAACACCAAGCATTCCACACGAAACGGAGCACGCCTACTAAGAATCTACGAGCTATTTTTGGTCGTAAGTGTATCAAATGATTTCTGTTCTTCGTGTGCAAGTAGTCATTAGAATTGTGGCGATATAAGCTATGCATAGGTACTCATAGATTCAATTTTGGGCACTTCCAAAATTCTACTGTGTATTATACGCATTTTGGTTTTGGAGTGAGGACTTTTAGCATAGAGGCTTTGGGATAGGTGTATCCTAGTGAGGGGATGGTGTTCATTAGGTTTTGTACGATTCTCGTATGATTTGGTGAATTTCATTCTGTTTGTGTGTATGTGGGATGGTGAGTGGTGTAGTTGAGAGTAGTGAGATTCCTAATTGTGGTTAGTTGGCTTTCCAGAGTGTTTATGTGTGGGATGGTCTTATCCTGACAAGCTAAAGAGATTGCCTTTGTGCGTCTATCGTGTCATATGTGTTCGCGATTGACATTATGTTGATCTAGTTAGTGTTGCATGCACTTTATAGGTGGTGTGATTCAATCCCGCAACATTGGCATCGTTGTCGGGGACACAAGGACTTGAGTAGGTAATCCTACTAACACTTTTGTGATGGTTTCTTGCTTTAGTTTTCACTAGAGAGACATTTTTCTTGAGTGGATTCGAAAGAGGTTATTCTGACATCAACTGGATAGCCAGGAAGCGTGTGTCTTGCCAAGGGTCTGCAACTAGATAGATTTAGTTAAGATTTGTAATATTAGTGATAAATTAGAGTAGTTGTTGGTGGTCAAGTGATTTGTGAGGTGATAAAAGCGGTTGCTAGTCCCTGTGTGGTAGTGAAGTGTTTTTCTACTCATAAATGCAAAACCCCATGTGATGTGTAGGAGTAGCTTTAGGTAAGTGATATGATTCTGATCTAGAGCTATTTAAAATCACTGAAAAGTTTAATTTTGAGGGTAAAAATGCAATAAACATATTTTTGTTGACATTTTTTCATGACTGATTGATGTTGTGCATATAAGAGGGCATGTGCAAGAGGTATGTATAGAAAAACTACAATTTTGTAAACTTGGACATCATATGCATATGATGTCTCAAGAGGCATTTGGAGACCAAGTTTGAAAAATTTAATTGATTGCACCAGAGTGTTCAGTAGAGGGGTTTTACCCTAAGTACACAGTAAGACTCTTGACCAACCCTTGATACCCAAAATGCAAAAGATGGAGTGTCAAAACGGAAAAAAGAGAAAATTATGATTTTGAGCATATTTTTGCATGAATATTGGTAAAAGTGCTTGAAAACTAGTGTTTGAGACTTGGGATTTCTGGTGAATGAATTCTCACCAAAAAATTTATCAACAGACATCATACGTGTATGATGTCTACAGGGTAATTTTAGTAGTCAAAATAAATTTTTGACATTATACCCATATTTTGCATGTTGTGTTGAGCACATACTACAAATTTCATTTCATTTGGGCATATAGATTGAGTATTGAGAGGATTTTACTCTTTCAACGGATTTCCTTGTCACAAAGTGGTGATTTTGTCCAATTTTGATTTCCAAAATTTGTTGTGAGCACATATTCAAGTTGTACACATCAAAGGGCACCTGGGGTAGAAACATAATTCCATTTTGACCACCTAGACATCATATGTGTATGATGTCCTAGAGGCCTAATTTGAGGTCAAAATATACATCGGAGTGCACCCTTTTGATCTAGAGCATTTAGGAAGCAATTAGGTAAAATTCCGTTGAATTTGAAGCATTTTTGGGCTTGTAAAGGCCATAAGATGGATCCAAACAAGTGAATTCTTAAATTGATCATATCTAACACAAAATGTGTTGGATTTGAGTCCTAAAAGTTGCTATGGGTTACTAGTGTAGCGAAGTACGTCTGGAGTGAATTTCACTTTATTCTATCCAATTAGACATCATACACGTATGATGTCTAAAGGGCAATTTTAGGGACCAAAGTTGACATTGTACCAGGGTGTTTAGCACCACAAGACAAGCTTATAGACCAAGTTTCATCCAATTTTTTGAGCACATAGACATCATATGTGTATGATGTCTCGAGTCAAGATATGAAGGTCAATTGCACTTTTGACCGCATAGGAGGTTTGGAAATGATGTTTTAAGCTTGTTGCCAAATTTCATCTCATTTGGACACATATCATTGAATCTAAGGAGATTTTTACAAATCCAAGAAGGTAAAGGTGAAAAAGTGGTGATTTTGAGCATTTTTGACATCCAAAATTTTTTGTGAGCACATATTCTTGTTGTACACATCAAGGAGCATAAGTGAAATCTAAGCCAAAAGACATCATATGCATATGATGTCTTAGAGACCATATATGGGTCAAATCAGACATCTGAGTATACCCTAGTGTCCTAAAGAAAAAAAGAAGTCCCTAGCCAAACTTCATTGCATTTGGAGCACGTTTGAGCTAAAAAGTATCAAAAGAAGGAAATTGGGCCAGATTCATGCTTGTATTGACCATAACTTGCACAAAAAGTGTTAAAATTGAATTTTGAAAGTTGTTGAGAATTGCTTGAGTGATAAAGAGTCTTTGGGATAAAACTCACTTTAGGGTGAAAGCATGTTTAGGAGGTACCACTTTTTGCACCTAGGTGGAGGAAAATTCAACGTTTTTCAAATTTGGAAAAGGAGGGAGAGAGAAATTCTAAATTTGCATGCAATATAATTTATGTACCTATAATCTAGATGCATGCGAGCCATTATGGGATGGAGTGGGTCCCCTTTTTTTGAACTTACAGTCATCACGGCCTACACTCCTTGTCCTCTTTCTCCTTTCCTCTCACGCAACTAGCTTATCACTCGGATGCCCATCTGTACCTGTGTGCTCGCTCTGCTCCCATAGCTTGTGCTCCCCCCATAGCATGTTGTAGCCGTTGTGCTCTGCCCCCCATTGCACCCATCGCGCTCTACCATAGCCCAGGTGGAGCTCTGCCCCCATTGCCCCCAGCACGGAAGCATAAAGGCTACAACAACACCCTCTACAGAGATGACTCCCAAGAAGAACACTCCCTCCAGGTGGCACAAAAACAAGACTCACAGCACGGAGGTGACACAACAGGCGGCCCCTACAACAAAGACCACAGCACAGAAGACCCCGCAACACATGCGACATAGCAGACGCCTTCAACAACTACGACACAGTAGTCCCCTGCAACCAACACGACGTTGTAGGCCCCAGCAACAAACACGACCATCAAAACTTCCCTCTCCAAATACATGTTGTCGACTGAAAAATATTCTTAGAAAGGTTAGTTCTACATTGTGTTTTGGTTGTGTCTAGCGTCTCATGGCAATGCATGGCAAAAAATCCTATTTTTTAGCATTGGCTACAAATCATTTTTCTCCATGGATTTGCTTGCAGCATCGGTGGAGTATTTGGTACTTTCTAGGTTTTGCTATTCTACATTACAGTTGCATGAGGAATATGGACTGAGCATGGAGGGAAAGCTGCCCAAGGATTTAACAGACAAGGACAGGCCACCTGAGCAGTGAAGAAGAAGACTAAGATCTTCCTCCACCAGGTGCATGAACACCTTTACAATGCATGTAGGATTATGTATCAGAAGGTCTACTAGGCTGCCCCCTCCAACGGCGATCTCATGACAAGGTTTGTGAGGGGGTTTGCATATGAATACTGTGATGCTGCCAAAGTAGATCCCGACAGCCATAAGATTGAATGGGCTTTGGTCGGGGATCAAGTATTAGAGAATGTGAAGAGCCAGAAAGCTAGCTAAGTGACTTTACTCCTTGAAAAAGCTTGTAAAGCTAACTGTTCTTGTATCTAAACTTGAATATACTATGAAGAATTTTGCAAGTTAGTTGTTTCTGCTGCTGTCAATTGGATTAGGTGGTAAGTGTTGGTGAAGTGGTCAAGTGGTTCAAAGTGTTGTCCAAGTGGTACAAAGTGCTTAAAAGTGCTAGTCAGGTGGTCCATAGTGGTCCAAAGAGCTGGTCAAGTGGTTTAGGTGGTTGTTAAGTGGTGGTCAAGTAGTACAAAGTGTTGTCCAACTGATTCAGGGGGTTGGTCAAGTGGTTCAAAGTGCTGGTCAGGTGGTTCAAAGTGCTTGTCAAGTGGTATAAAGTGTTGGCCAAGTGGTTCAGGGGGGTGGTCAAGTGGTTCAAGGGGCTTGTCAAGTGGTATAAAGTGCTAGTCAGGTGGTCCTAAGTGGTCCAAAGAGCTGGTCAAGTGGTTCAGGGTGCTCGTAAATGGTGGTCAAGTGGAACAAAGTGATGTCCAAGTGGTCTAGGGGGTTGGTCAAGTGGTTCAAAGTGCTGGTCGGGTGGTTCAAAGTGGTATAAAGTGTTGGCCAAGTGTTTCGGGGGGTGGTCAAGTGGTTCATAGTGCTTGTCAAGTAGTCTAAAGTGCTTAAAAGTGTTGGGCAGTTGGTCCAAAGTGCTGGTCAGGTGGTCCTAAGTGGTCCTAAGAGATGGTCAAGTGGTTCAGGGGGTTGGTAAAGTGCTCAAAAGTGCTTTTAAGTGTTTAGGGGGCTTGTAAAGTGGTTCAAGGGGCTGGAAAAGTGTTGGTCAACTGGTCAAATGCTCAGAAGTGCTTTCAAGTGTTTTAAAAGAAATCTTCTATCACTCTACTGTGAAAAGTGATAGCTATTCAGTAGGGGTGATTAGCTATAATTTTAGAGGGATGTAGTCAGGTGATACCCCCCCCCCCCCCCCCCCCCATCTTTGATGTAATCCTTCCTGAAACTCTTTAATATAGTTCACTGCCTCCCTTTTTTTTTTTTTTGAAAAAGTGCTGGCCAAGTTTTCAAGTCCAATTTACAGAGATAAATCTTACAAGTTCTCCTCTGGGGGCATGTTGTTATAGATTTGCCGAAATATGTCATTTGGCATATCATATACATTACACTCACCTTCCCTTGAGGACATGGAAAATCTGATGCATCGCACCAGATGGGAGTAGATTAGAGCAGTGTGCATGTTGTTCAAAAGGACATAAGTATCATCTCGTCCATTTACCTTGTTGTAGAATAGGCCCTCAACCATGTACAATTTTTTCTTAATGATGTTGTGCCATTGATCCTTTTCCTTTGTTTTTAATAGGTGCTTTGTGTTGATGCATTTCAAGACATAGAAGTCTGCACCTACCTCCTGCACTCACTGCAAAGTTTTGACCAACCATCAAGGCATCGCTCAAGTCATCGTGGTGGCCAACATACATGGGGGCATATTCATCCTCATCCTTGCTCGACGCTTCTCCATTGCTTTCATCCGTAGAACTGTGGGTTGTATTTGCAAGTATACCCACCCCTGCACATAATCTTTGTTGGCACGTCTCCTCCATTGACCTTTGATGCACGCACCACAAAAGCAAGAGAGCAATCTGTGCCTTAGTCCGTACATATCCATTTGATTGTATCCATTGACACAGTGCCAAGATTGAGACCTTGTTATGCGCTTGCATCCCACGCTATAACTCTATCGACATCACCGAGCTTGACCTCCCAAAAACCACGATTGACTTTCTTGCTTATCTGTGGGCATTGATTTTTGAGAGTTGCATTGAGGAATGCAACAACGCTTAAAGCGTTATGCAACACCCACCCGTTAGATTTCAACTGATCGTGTGTGAGGGCTCTTTTGACCACTGCACTAGCCCCATCGTGTTCACCCTTTCCATGGCCTGAAGCAAAGAAATTTTGCGTCATTTTGACACCTGTCATATTGAAGAATTGTGCAACAAAATAGAATGGCTGCCTTGCTTTGAATTGTGATGCAGCACCATCCGGCCACACCCAATGTCGCTTGACACTATAGCCGTGTCTTTTTAGCCATTCATTGTGCAAAAGAAAAAACTTTTGCACAAACAAAGTGTCATGTGTCTTGTCATCAAATATGTACAAGTGAGTCGTCTTTTGTATAACACCAAGCGCATCACGTAAGTATGAAATGTGAACAAAGATTGTGACTTGAGATGAATACCAATGCATTGACTCGATCTCATTATGCACCTTGAAGGAGTAATTCTCTACAAAATCCACTATAGACACCACTACATTGTCAAGAAAATTGTCCAAACACTCCTTGAATTGTTGAGCTTGCCACATGTACAAGTAGTTGTGTTTAATGAACTTCCCTAGTTTCCCTCGGAGCACAAAAATGAAACTCATTGGACTAAGCTGCTGAACCACGAGATATTTTTGACATTTAGCTAGACCTTCTTCATCCTTTTCATGTTTAAGAACCTTGTCAAAAAACTTGACAGTCATTCTAGAGATACCATAACTCTCTTCGACGGGAAACAACAAGATCCTTTTAATCCCGCAATCAGTGCATGTTCCCAAAAGACATTTGCTGTAGTGAAAAGCACTATCAGTTGTCTTTGGACACAATATAGACTCCCATAGTTCCGTCAAGGATGAAAAAGTGGATTTTAATGCTATGCACTGCGCTATTCCACCACTCGGATTGCACACAAGACACCTGTAAAAGCATGACGTTCCATGTAGCCCGTATCTTCCATGGTGCATCTAATTTAAGCCTTCCTTCAAGTAAACAAGTTGAACGTGGTATTCACAACAGCAGGTATTGCTGTCCTTCAACTTGCATACGAAGTATGGCTTCAAACGCTCAAATCATCTAAGGGACATCCTAATGTTAGGATGAGCCTCTGGAACCGCATGTACAAATCCCTCTACCACACAAAAGACATTTAAAAATATTGTAAGTACTAAAATCTAATTGCAACACTTACTACCACATGGGGGTGTATTTTCACAAAACTAGGTATGACTTCACCTTTTGTCCACAAAAAGAGTAGGTATGTCATTTCTCCACCTTTTCAACCAAAGTGAGGTGCGGCTGGTTGAGCAGTGGGAGTTGGTGAAGAGTGAGAGTTGGTGTCTATTTCAAGAAATTCACAGTTTCTACTTTAATTTTTTGTATTATTGAACTTTTGTCTACTAGTGAAGCACTTTAGTGCACTTGGAGAACACTCTGAAGAACTTTGGGGCACCGTGGTGCCCTTTTAAGCACTCTGTAGCACTTTAAAGCACTTTGGGACACTTGAAAGCACTTTGAAGCACCTTGTCGCACTTTCAGGCACTTTCAAGAAACATGTCATGCACTGGGGGTTTCTAATCACCGAGCAAAAAAAATCGAGCAAAGACACATTCCGAGCAAGTTCGAGGACAAATTGATACAAGAGAAACAACAATGCCATGTGAGTTATTTTCACTATCACAAATTTGTGAAACGATCGACACAAACTTAGATTTTAGAACCATTCCAGAAAATGTATACTTTGATCTAAAGCTGCGCGTGCAAGCAAAGCTTGGGAAATAACTTTTTCAATAGCTCTACTTTTTCCCTTAGCCATTGGATGCTTGTGATAACCAAGATGAATTGTGCATCTACTAGAAAATTTGTTTTCAGTTGGGATGCAATAATAAATGACTACTTGCCAAATTTTGCTCCAATCAATCTCTTTGGAGGGTGCTAGTGATAAATGGCCCTTCCACGGACTCTCATTTGGAAGATGTGTTCTCAAATGATAATTGTAGCCAAGATTCACACACCGCAAATAGCTATAGCATCTGCTAAAGTTTGCCACACCTTTGAACAAATCATTGCTGCAAGTCAAATACTCTACCCAAGAGTGTCCATCAAAACATTATTTTATAACATTCATACGTTAGCTTTCAACTTGTGGTGGCAGCTCAAAAGCGACATATGCAATGGGAGCTCAGAGACTTGCACAACCTTCTAAACTGGACACATGGCCAGCATAAGGTTTGTTTGCATTAATATTGAAAGGTTTCTAATGATGTCAATGACTCTAGCCCATGGACACCTCGAGTCGTGAATTTTCACTTTGATCACTATCGATGAAACTTTTGAGCAAGCAATGTCTAGAACCAAACCAAAGCAAACACCAATCGTGTAGAGTTGGTCAAGGGTGTAAATCTGGTCATTAACATTGTTTTCTCCATGCTCAAGATGACCAGTTTCTCCAAACAATGCCATAGGATACAAAAAAAAATCTCCATTTTGAATATTAACATGTAGTTTAATTGTGTCAACCTTGATCTCTAGACATTGATTGTCAAATGGAAGAATTAGCTTTCGACCTCGTTGAGGTTCATAGATAGTATTGTGTCTATTGATTGTTTGTAAAAAATAAAAAAGCTATGTCTTGGCAGATGCTGAGGTAAAGTACGTTGAACGGACCCAACATGCGGGATATAAGAAAAAAAGGAAAAGATTATACTTGCATATAATTTATAGTGTTCATGTAAATAAAATTTGAGCAACAATTATAAATGTCATAAATGTATAGGCGGCGTCTGATTTTGTCATGAGAATAGAAAATATTCTTTAATTATTTCACTTTGCCACAATGTTCGGGAAAAGTGTTCAATCAGTTGAAAAAATAAATCAACCAATTGAAGAGAGGGGAGGAAGGAGAAAATTTGTTCGACAATTTTAAGAAAATAGAGTTAAATTACAAAAAAAGTCGGTTATTTTCCAAAGTATCCTCTTTCAATGTGGCCTAAAGGGAATTTAGAGAGCAAGAACTCGAGAGTGAGAGAGGGAGAGACAAAAGAGAGGAGAGGCATGTAGGGGTGTGCATACAAGATTAGGTTGGAAAGAGGCCGTTCTTAATTGAGTACAATGGTGCAATTATATACATAAATGCTAGGCAATTACAAGGCCACGCGATGTCATGGGATGCGAGCTGTTGTGCCAATTGGGATGATGACTGTGTGGTGATGTGGATTATTCCTTCTAACAAATTTTTAGGATAGAAGACCTGTTGCTCATATTCTCTCTCTTACATAGTAATGAAACTATGTAGGAGGAATGCAAAAATTTAAGGGACTAACAAAATGATCGTAAAGAAATACTGAAGTGAAAGAGGTGGTGACAAGGAATGTTTGCCAATAAATCAAATGTGGTGGGTCAAAATATTGCAAGAGAACCTTACCAGCAGCCTTTGGTTGACATCATCCCCACATCCTCGCTCTAATAGGCCCATGCACCCCCCCCCCCCCCCCCCCCCCCCCCCCCCAAATTTTAATCCAGTAAATCCATGCCATCTATTGTTGGGCCAAGAAATCATTTTTTATGGTATGAATCTTTAGAGTGTATATTGTATTGTAAATGTTCTATGTGTTGAGTGTTTATAAAGCAATGCATGTGCAACAAGTATTGCACCACACTCCTCTTTGAAGTATTTGATTTGTAATGGATGTCAACGACTTGCTTCTAATGTTGTGTTGGTTCTGATCCTTTCATCAAGTGACAAAGAAATGGGAGGGAAAACAAAAGAGATTAAGGTACTCAAGTAGAAGGATTGTGAAGAGGAAAATAAAGAGTATGAGTTGGATTAGAGTTAGATTACGCATGCAAGCCCTAGGAAGCTGTTTTTGTAAGACTTTGTATCTCCTTCAATCCAAATGCAATCACCTCTAAATATCACCTTCAAGGCTTATACAAGACAAAGACTGAGAGTCATGTCATCTTACTAGATGATCAGTAGATTGAGGATCCTAAGGGGGGAGAGATAGAGATTGAGGGCTTGAGGACTTGACGGTAGAATGTAGTTTTGTGAGAAGATAGACAACAATGCAAGGATAGTATCCATCCAACCTTCTTTCAGGCATAGAGGAGCTACGACCTCCAACAAAATCATTGTTAGACTGAAGCACTTGGTGACATAATCAGATCTTATCTCTTTTGCAAATCTCTTTACTTCACAAATAACTTTATTGAGGGACTCGCTCATATTTTTTCGTTGCTCAAAAAAACTCACTCGCCATCTTGTAAGACTCTCATGCACTTTGCTGCCCTTTGAATCACTCTAAAGCACTTTGGGGCACTTGAAAGCACTTTGAAGCACTTCAATGCACTTTACGAGCACTCTGAGACACTTTGTGGCACTTGATAGCACTCTGAAGCACTTTACCAGCACTTTGGTGCACTATGAACTACTTTGGTGCACTTTGGATGCACTCTAAACTACTTTATGGCATTTTAAAAGAACTTTCAAGCACTTTGTGGCACTTTCAAGAACTATGAAGCACTTTATGGAAGTTTCAAGCACTATGAAGCACTTTGGGGCACTTCGATGCACTAAATAGAACTATGTGGCACTTTGAATCACGATGAAGCACTGTAACGCACTTTTTGACGCTTTCAAGCACTTTGAAGCACTCTGCAACACTTTAAAGCACTTTTGGGCACTTGAAAGCACTCTGAAGTGCACTTTAAGGGCTCTTTGAAAGCACTTCAGTGCTTTTTAAGAGCACTTTGTGGCACTCTACAACACTCCAAAGCACTTTAGAGTTTAGAAAGCACTCTGAAGCAATCTAAAGTATTTTGTGGCACCTTCAAGCACCATGAACCACTTTAGTGCACTTTGGAAGCGCTCTGAAATACTTTGAATCACTTTTTGGTGCTTTCAAGCATTTGCAGGCTCTAAAAGATGCACTTTGAAGCACTTTGAGACACTTATAAAGCACTTCAAAGCTTTTGCAAGCACCCAAAATTACTAAGTAAAGAATTGTGACACACTTTAAAGATGTTTTGGCTGATATACCTAAGGTAAATCAAGGAGATGCACCGGATGCACCACATGTGCCCTCTTGCCGATCCTCTTTTGAATGACATCTTTCTTGTTTGGAGAGATGTGGGTTTCCATTGACCAGAATTGAAACATGATTTCTTTGATTTCAATTGTTAAGGTATTGGTCCTATGATGTTGCCGTTGACACGTGTCTAAGGGAAGTGACCCCTTCTTCATATCAGTTTGCAGTCAAAAACTGGCTCACACAAAATTTCTTCAATGAAGTCCTAATGTCTTCGCAACATCATTATTGCTCATTACATTGTCAACCCCATTGACTCGATTGAGGCATGCCATGACAGTAGCCTGTTTCAAAAATAGCTCATTGTTTGAATGAGGAGTCTTCAGCTCAGACAATGTATGACAAATGTTAGAGAAAATCAGCCTCCCAACTATCTCTGATGTGGGTTGCAACACTGAGAACGTTGGATGGTTGCAAAGTTGCTATAGAATGCTCCATTGAAGACCCTCGAAAAGCCCGTTTGTTTGATTACGCCAACTAGCAACTTCCCTACATATTTTCTTTGCCTCTTGCTCATCAATGTGACCATCCTCTTGCGCTCGTGCCATCCTTTTTTTCACGTTTCTTTGTTCCCTCTTCTTTGCAACCCAGTAGTTTCGTAGACTCAGCAGAAGATCCCTTGGGATATGCTATGTAGCAGATAATGGAGGAAGGTAAAGGGGGTTTGTACTGCCATTATGAGTATTATGTGATTTCATGTGGAACATGCAAGGATGCTAATGACACGAAAATGAAGACAGTCAAAACAGTGCCATAGTACTCATAGAGAGAGAGAGGGGGGGGGGGGGGGGGGGGTTGAAGCTGAATATGGCTGGCAATGAGGAGCTGGCTGATATGTATTTGTGTTGCACCTGCAAGCACCTGCAGCGGCTATGGAGGACTGAGAGAGAGAGAGAGAGAGAGAGAGAGAGAGAGAGAGAGAGAGAGAGAGAGAGAGAGAGAGAGAGAGAGAGAGAGAGAGAGAGAGAGCACTGAGCATGCAAGCCTACAGACGCTGCACAAGCTCAACAACAGAGGCTATGGAGAGAGAGAGAGAGAGAGAGAGAGAGAGAGAGAGAGAGAGAGAGAGAGAGAGAGAGAGAGAGAGAGAGAGAGAGAGAGAGAGAGAGAGAGATGGGCACAAGAATTGAAGGGACCCATTGAGGAAGCCCTGTAGAGAGCCTAGAGGAGTGATGGCAAGAGGGAATTTAAATGTGCAGGTATTTTGCTACTTTAAGCTTTAGTATTAAAGTGAAATGGAATTTCCAGCCCGCCTAAATTCTAACCTCTCAGCTAAAAAATATTTTATCTTTCCTTTATATAATATGAAAATGAATAGCCCACCATCATTTTCATCTCCTCCCAAAGGAGTGTCCAAGACACTCCTTTTTGGTACCACACCTAAACATGCTATGGCCCTTTATTCTAGCACAAAAGACATCATACACGTTGTCTCAAGCCCAAATTTGAAGCCAAAACTTGTGTATGAGCTTACAAAAGTGTTTTTTTATCATAAGATAGGCGTAGAGACCAAGGTTCATTCAATTTGGATCACTTTTGGCTTAGTTAACCTCCCAAGACAGTTGCAAGCAACCAAACAGAAAAAGGAGTAACAAGACCTCTCTAAAAGTGTCAAAATCACAAATTGAGACTAGGCGTGGTTAGAGTACATCAAGGAGAGTCTACAATCAAAGTTTGCAACAATTCTAAGTCAATAGACATCATACGTGTATGAAGTCTCCAGGCACAGGTTGACTGTTTTGGCCATAACTTGAGTTCTCAGTATCAGATTCAATCAAAGTTTGCAACAATTCTGAGTCGATAGACATCATACGTGTATGAAGTCTCCAGGCACATGTTGACTATTTTGGCCATAACTTGAGTTCTTAGTATCAGATTCAGAAACTTTTTTTATAAAAACAAAGCTCCATAGTAGCTCTACAACATTCAATGTGACCCTTGAACAACAATTAAGGACCCTTTGGGTCAATCATTGTTGATCAACGTCCCAAAAAACATCGTTTAAGGCCTCAACATTTATCCAAAAGTTGGGGTGTCTAAAAGTGACAATTTGAGAAAATTGTGAGGAAACAATCATGGTTTTGGATATAGTTTCGACTTTTTCCTAACCAAAGCACTTGAACACATTAGAAAAAGTCTTCTTGCATCAAGCTAGAGTTGTTAAGTCCAAAGATCATGTCAACTTTAGACTCAAATTCAGCTTATACAAGCTTCGAGATCCCAGTGATAGAGGAGCATCCACCCATAATGCATCCACCCATAAAGAACAATTTTGTTGATAGATTTTGGATAACAAATCATGAGAATGAAGGATTTTATAGGTACAATGATGACAGTAAGGTCAACCTTTATAGGTGCTGAGAGCCATACCCAAAAGAGCTGATGGATTACAAGTTCTTATATGTCTATACATATGGAGTCAACTACCAGTGGAAATCTATAATGGTTGACAAGTATGGACGAGAATACAGAGCTGTAGAAAGCACAAATCCATGGACTGCATTATAAATAGGTGGATATTTGGTCAATGAAGGATGTTAGGTAAAGGCGGTGTGCCTCATCATGCTTTGCCCGTGTCCACCGACCAGTGTTCGACCGGCACATTTATCTCCTTATTCTTTATACATGCAAAGAATAAGGAGCTCTCACTCATTCTCATAGTGTGCTCATACAATGAGCTGTAGGAGCTCCACCCCACATACTTGTGTCATGCTCTCTCTCTCTCTCTCTCTCTCTCTCTCTCTCTCTCTCTCTCTCTCTCTCTCTCTCTCTCTCTCTCTCTCTCTCTCTCTCTCTCTCTTTGTTGCACACATGCACGCCTTCAATTCATTCCTTCACAGTTGGTATCAGAGCTTGGTCGGGGAGGTGACCCATGCATGGATCCGCAGCGTTGTGGTCGTAGCAGCTGTTGGTGAGCAACCACTAGATCTATGCTCATGGAAGCATGAGGGACATTCCCAAGCTTGAGAAGAGGGTGTATTGCAAGTGTGTATGCTTTTTTTCAGCCATACTCGTAGGAAGAATGCAAATTTTAATTTCCGCAGGTCATTTTTCAGGCTCCAAAATAGTGTTTTTTGTGTAACTTTTGCATACGGAATGCGATTTATGCAATGTTAGGATGTAACATGGGGTTTTAGCATGCTTCTGATGAAATAATGATCTCCATTTGGATAAATTTTGACCTCTAAATTTTTTGCAGCAGCAGTTGTTTATTGTGTGTCGAGGATTCCACACATGGTTTGCTCTCGGATGTGAGAGTGATATTGGCTGCAAGTTTTCTCACAGGTGGGAGGATACGATGTATGCCTTATGTGATTTGATGCTCAAGGAGATTCATGTGATTGCAGTTTGAGCTTGGAAATGTATGCCTCGAGCATGTTTTTTGGCAGTCACATAGGTAGAGCAGGTATTTGTGTACTAGATTTGCAGGTGTTTGCCCAAATGATATATGCAAAAAGTGGAGATCGGTGCATGCATTTGGAGTGCGGTTTGATGCGCTTTGGTTGCTCATGGTTTTGAGCATGCAGTCACTTTGGTTGCTGGTTTTGTAGCCGTTTTATGTGCATCATTGGTGTGATCGACATTACGATTGCTTGTAGCACTCAGGATTTGTGTGCAATGTTTTCTCTTTTGGGTGGTGCATTGCGGGCGTGTTTTGCTTTGCATTTTTGGTCTTGAGCTATGAGTGCTCGGCCATTTGGAGCTTCTAGTTTTGACTCCCAACTATAAGTTTAGTCTAGTACTCCCACAGGTGTTGCCATTTGCAGTTGAGGACATCTTCTTTATTGTTTTGGCTTGCATATCGGTTTTGACACATCATGTGTCTTGAGCTTTTGCTTTATTTATGCTTTTGCGGGATAGTGGCTGGAGTTTACTCGCCATAGTTTGTGATCGAGCTTAGCTCTCACATTGATAAGTTTACAGGCAAGTTTGAGGATCATTTGTGAGCTGAATTTTTCAGCCATCATTCCCTCTTTGCAGATGCCTATGTATGGCTCAATTGTAAACTAATTTGCAGCACAGTTGTGACCTGTTTCTTCAGCTATTTTGAGAGTTGAATTTGGGGCTATTTTGGGGCCTATTTGCAGTCATATTTTTCATCCATGCATGAGCTTGTGCTACTCTACAAGTGAAGCTCTTGTTTCTCTTATTGCTCTTGATAGTTGTTGAGTTTTGACGTCCACTTATACACACTATTGTGTATGCTACAATTTCTAGGCACATTGTTCATTCATTGACACATTTTGGCAGCAGTTTTTCACTCATATATGTATATCATTTGAGGCACTGTTGGGTGATACTCTAACTAGAGTGGTTTGCCTCAATGTATGACTTTGTGAGGTGATTCCAGACGAGTACATTCCTTGATTGGCCATTTGGGGATTTGTTGTTGTCTCCATTGTGATTTACTGTTGAGTTTATTGCTCCACTTACAAAGGAGACTCTACCAAAGTTTTGCCAGATATGTATGCCTATTGCAGAGACTAGTGAGCTTGACCGTTTGCTCATCTTTTTTGCTTGAGAGAGTGGTTTTCTCTTGGGTGGGAGATTATTGTGATCTCAAGCATTGTTTGCCATATTTTTGGCATGGATATGCAAACGCTTCAAGTTAGAGATGGTTCTTGCTCACGATTGCGACTGACATGTTGGCACTGCGGACACGATGGGCATATTAGATGTCATTACTTTAGGAGTATGAGGTAGTGGAAGAGGCAGATGCATGGTGCTACTATGAGGATAGATTACTAAAGAGTATGCATGTGATGGGCATGTCACTTTTGAGTCTAGCTTGCCTTCAGACTACTTTGTGTCTTGGGATAGCACATTTACGCATTTTCTACTATATGAGCATGTAGTTTTTCATGTGACACCACGTCGTGATTTGTTTTGCTCTTTCTCTAGTGGGAGAATTAGTTGTGTGCAGTTTGCTAATGGTTCATCATATGACATAGAGGATGCTAGAGATGTATGCATGTCTTTACCTAGCGGTGCATTGCTTATGCTACGAGATGTACATTATGTACTAGGACTCAACCAGAGTCTCATTCCAGTGCGTCAATTACAAAGTAGGGACATTGTGTACTGCTTGAAGAGTGATCATTTCATATGCAAAGGGGATCACTGGTGATAGCCAGAGGTGCTAGGAGTGGTGTGGTATACCCTTTGCATATTTCTAACACACGAGGCGGTGTAGTCTCTGTGTATTTGCAGCCATGTTTGGATCGAGAGACGAGGCGTGTCTCTTTTGCAGATATGCTACATGGAGAACAAATTGTGCATTTGTCTTGTAGTGATGTTCACATAGACAGTGGTATCTTTGGGGATTCATAGCTTGGTCAGTCATCAGTTGAGGTTTACATCACTTGAGCCAGAGACCAATGCATTGTTCTATGATGCGTCTGATACGTTTGAGGGTGATATTGTCCTTCAGATAGCTGTGTCTGATTGTAGTGGTGCCGATTTTTCAATTTTGCAGTCATTCTCAGCATATATGCCTTTGCCAGACGATGCTGACATGTTGATGCATAGCCAGGTGGTTCCTGATGAGGATGCATATGGCACTGAGGTTGCTGACATGGATATTTTGGCACAAATAGTGCATGTTTTGTCGGCTTTTAAGTCTCTCATGTCTAACCATTTGGTCTTGAGATCTGATCTTTCTTATGTGATTGGTGCATCTGTAGTGGGAGTTGTCCGTTATGTGATGACTGACACTGGCATTGTGCATTGTGAAGCCATGCAGGTCATCACTCAATACCTGCATCAGGAGTGTCATCGTGGCTCTAGCCCTAGTGGTATGCATGTTGCATTTCCACTAGAGCGGTTACAGATGCACTCACGTGTTTGGAGTAAGCCAGTGGGCATAGGTTGAGAGCCGTCTTCTCTCACCTCTTGTATATACTAGTTGTAGGCTAGTCTTCTTTCCACTTATCAACACACATCCTTTAGTGGGAGAATGTTAAGTAAAGGCTGTGTGCCTCACCGTGCTTTGCTCGTGTCTGCTAGCCAATGTCCGGCCGCCCACATTTATCTCCTTATTCTTTATACATACAAAGAATAAGGAGCTATCACTCATTCTCACACTGTGCTCATATAGTGAGATTTAGGAGCTCCATCCCACATCCCTTTGTCATGCTCTCTCTCTCTCTCTCTCTCTCTCTCTCTCTCTCTCTCTCTCTCTCTCTCTCTCTCTCTCCCCATCTTCGTTGCACACATGCATGCCTTCAATCCATTCCTTCACAAAGGACCACAAAAACCTCCACCAAAAACGAGAATTCCTACAAGAATTCCAAAAAAGGGAGCCACCTGGATTTCCTTCTAGAGTGATAACGAGAGATGAAATGATCACAAAGATGATAGAAATGCCTCCTTGAGTAAATCCCTCATAGACCAATCTCCAACAAAACGACCAATCCCTTCAAAGAAGAACATAAGCATAGTAGAAGGGATGAAACGAGAGAAGGATTGGGAGAGTCAATGGTTAGACTTGTAGACAATCAGAGAGTTAGACCATCCCACATCCAAAAATGGGTATACATGAAATACTAGGGAGATAAAGATCCAAGAGATCACATAGAGGCTTTCAAAAGAATAACTAGAGCAAAGAAAGTTCTAGATTTTGTGACATAGTTTGTAAAATTTTGACTGGCTCTAGAAGATGACGTTGCTACATGGTTCGACTCAATGGAAAGGACGTGATTTTGAGACTCTAGACAAGCTATTTGAGGAATTCATTGAAGAATTCTTGCAAAAAGGCATAGCTCATAGTACGGTCTTGCAAATCCACAGTTTCAAGCAGAAAGAGGGTGAATTAGTATGCAACGTGGCATTACAGCTCGAGAGATATGTCAAGTTCTATCCAAGATTGAAACTACATATGCAACCACGGTTGATGTTGATCTTTATCCAAGGAATGAGACATGTGGGTCTTCAGAAGGATCTACATATGATAAGGAGCCTAAATCTAAATAAATTGATCTAAGAAGCTCTTTCTTTGGTGGATAACTATGAAGAATATAAATAAAAGGATTGTAAGAGTCAAGAGGACAACGCATCCTCTCAGCACAGTGATTCACAAATGAGTGAGTCCATTGCAAAACCAAAGGCACCTATCGATAAAGAAAATTTTATCATAAAAATGGTCAAGAGGTTAGCTCCTCTTGTAAAGTCTCATCTGGGGGAGCTTAAGTGGTGCAAAATTAAGAGAAAATTAGACAAATCATACGAGGAAAGAGTGTTACTATGGCATGGAATATGATGGGGATAGGTATGTACAACATGTTTCAGTAGCACCTACTCCACCTAGATACGTTACAAGGAATGCACCAAGTCTAGTAGGATTTTCAAGATCACAACCTCTGTCTCAGGATAAAAACTTCCGTTGCCAGATGCTCAAATGCATGTAGACATGAGATACACACTGTTAGTGAGTCACCATGAAGGACGTCTACATCATATCTATTTGGCACTAACATATGTCAATACTCAAGGAAGTGACTCAAGATGGGGCACGGAGACTCTTTGAGATGGTCAGTCTTAAGAAGTGAACCTACAAAACTTTGCAATTGACAACTTTAGAAAATCTACCACTCTCTAGCCGAAAAATCTACCTGTGTCCTCATCGCTCTAGGTCATCACGCCTTTTCAACATCCAAACAGTGTCGGAATGCAATGAAACTTAAGGAGGAGCATTACAATACCTAAGGGCACAATCCTACCAAGTTCTATGGTCATCAAAGGAGATACCAAAATCAAAATCCATCCAAAAAAATGTGCAAAAAATTGCAATAGAACTATTCAGGAAGGTAGCCCTATGGCATAGAAACACACTTCCAAGGTCAAAACATCAAAAAATAATCATTTTAGCACTCAAATCCATGCATTTATCTCACAAACAAGTTGTCAACAAACCACAACAAAAGTAAGAATGATTACACTTAGATTCAAGAGCAATTTTTGATTACCAAACAAAGAGAAAGATTGATTACAAGATGTATCAGAGTTGCAGCTCACAGTCGACGTCCAAAAATTCCTTAGAGATAATGATGGTGATACTTTTGAAAATTGATGGTTTTGACCCAAGCCACTTTACAAGGCTTGGAGGTTTTGAGCGGAAAATAGAGAATAATAGGCTAGATGAATACACTTCAAGAATCATTGCTTTCTAGTTACAAAGCTTCTTTGAAAAAAAGATAGAGTACAATGAAGTACACGCGTCGCTTTAGGTGTCCGTCTGCTACATCCTCCAAACATTCCCCCTTCATATTTGTTGCCCGTCCTTGTACAAGTTGCATCTCTTTCTCTTTGTGTGCTTGGGCTTGTTGGGCCAATGACTAGAGTCTTTAGTAGTCCAATGTTCTTTTTTCTATTTTCCATGTGAGTTGCCTAAAATTCTTTGCTCTTGCTTTGATCTCTATCTTTGTTGCTAGCTCCTTGAATGGTTTATTGCTTAGAGTGATTTGGTAGGATATATGACAAGCAGGCAGTTCCTTCATCATGGGGTTGAATATTTATGAGTCAATTTCTAAGAATCCTGTCATGAATGCCTCTTTCAAAAGTTTGCATTTAGTGTGAAGGCAGAAACATGACTCGTCCAATACAACCCGATGATTATGTTTTTGCTTGGAACTTTAGTTTCCATATTCCAACACAACCCTTTGGTTCCTTCCACAAATACTTGCCAGGGGTACTCCACTGCTTCAATATTGTCAAAGATGTGATGCATGTGACTAGCATTTTGGCAATTTTTACTAGCATCTAGCATGCAAGATCTGGAACCTCCTTCATTTTATTGATGAATCTATTGAGTGTGCGAGCCATATATTTCTCTAAGGGGGAGATATTATTAGCTAGCTTGTTACTAGGTAGTTGAGCACTACGGGTCTTTTACTTTGCCATGAATAGAAACTATCCCAAGATCACCTTCTGTAATGTGTTTCATCTGTCAGGCACTTTTCAAACCATTTTTTCCTCCATAGGGGTTGGTTATCAATGATGGTTTGAACTTGTGTAGCAATTATAGGAACATTCTTGTAATCCCCTTTGTGATTGGTCTCTAGGGTCGGCAACATTTTCCTTTTCCATAAGAGAGCTTCATGTCTCATCAATGGAAGTGTAATCATTTCAAGCCCAAGATTCTTCACAACTTCATCAAGTGTAATCATGAGAAGAGAAGTTGATTCTAACACCTTGAGTTTGTATTGCAGATATTCTTTGTGTGAAGAATCATGCACTTCCAAGATCCATCGCTGAATTTCTTCTCTGGAGGTTTTGAGAACTTGCATATTATTGGATCTTCAAACTCAGACAATGTTGTTTTTGTGCTAGTATTGGGTATCTCCGTATGTGGAAAATCATGTGCCATATGTCCTTGTTCTTTTGTCAGAGAGACTTCTACAGGAGCTGGTTGGGCATACATGGACTTAATGGCTAGATCTTTCTGTTGTAATGCCGCCTCATATACCGTGCTTTGAGAAGCCAGGTCCTCCTTTGCTTTGGCCAGTTGTTCTTGGAGATGTTCAATCTCCTCATGTTTGTCTTTGTGTATCGCTCTATGCCCCGCTATTAGGATTTGCATGTCATACCGCTCTTGAGCTAAGGTAGCCTTTAGATCCTTTAGCTCTTGTGTCAATGAAGGTGGTTGTGCTAACGTACTTATTGGTATGTCTTGCATGGCTAAGAGTCATTAGGAAAAATATGAACCCTCTAGGGGCCCTTTGGGATTAAGATTAATTAGAGGTCATCCAATAGGAAGAGGGTGGTGGACACACTCTATACCCTCAAAAAAGTAGGGGGACAAGGCAACCTTACACCTCTTAATTGTCTCTTACCTAGTGAGAAGGTAAGGGAGGTGGCTAGGGGAAAGAGGGGGGGGGGGGGGGCACTTTGACCTCTTTTTCCCCACTTTTTGGCCCGGATTTAAAAATACACTAAAAATTTCAAATTTTCAAAAAATTTCAAATTTCAAGTTTTCCCTCCTTAAAAGGTCCCCAAACCTATTTCATGGTCAAAAAAGTATTTTTGACCTTCAAAAGTTAAAAACGTGCACTAAAAAATCCAAAAAATTGATTTAAAAAAAAAACAAATCAAAACATCATTTTCACCCTCCAAAGTCTTTCCAAACCTATTCTATAGCTAAAAAGTGTTTTTCTCTCTCTACAAACCCTTTTCCAAGCTCTCCATTGCTGCAACAACCACATGCACCCCCTATAGTCCATCATTATCTCTCTGCTAGCTTTCTCCCACCTCCATTGTAGCACCAAGTAAGCTCCTCCTCCATCTCTTCCCCTTGCCCACCACATAGTTTCACACCAAGCTAACTCCTCTCCCTTCTCTCATCTCCATTACAACATGAAACAAGATTCTACTCCTTCTACTTTCATTCACTCACATTACATGGAAACCTCTACTCCCGAAGGTGGCAAAAGTATGAGCTCACATGAGTTGCATACCACAACAATAGGAGGTGTGAATATCGCGTGGACATTGCAAGGGTTCATCTCCAACATAAGATAGAATGGTAAGAAAACTACCCTTGTAGCTTACATTCAGAGCTTAACATCATCTCCATCTTTAAGTTTATCATGCTGGAGAGAATTAACCTCTTTATGGATTTCAGTGTTTAGGCTTCACACCTCATAACACTGGGTGGTGCTATTTTGTTGATGACTTTGGTGCGCCATCTATAGTTGTGTAGCATGTGATTTGAGTCTCACAATGTAAGTAAGTTGTGTTATCTATGGAGAGTCGTCAAAGATTTTTCTTGTAATTTATTCTTCGTATAATTGTCATTAGATAATTGGAATGATATCATTTTGTACTTTATAACTTTGTGCTCACATAATCTTTTGTTTACTTACAGATTCAACTTGTTTTAAGAGGACATGAGCAAGAAACCATGTGCAGAGATGGAAATCACTCTATTTTTGTTCCTTGAGGAACCTTTCACTACCATGTTAAAAGATTTTGATAAGAATAGTAGGTGTCTTTTATAATCTTGAACCAATAGGGACTCTCTAGGAGCTCTCATAGAAGCCATCCATATAGTACTACTATCTTCCCTAGTGTCATAGACACACAAATACTCAAGTGTATATGAATCTCTAGATGAGGAAGACAAATACTTGTAAGATAAGCCTAACAGCAACAACATTGTCTCCATTTGTAATTATTTTTCATGAGGCTGGATTCCTCTATAAATGCAATATAAATATGTTTTTTTGTTAAATGGTGTCGCATTGAGTGAGAGTATTTAATTTAGATTACTGAAGTTTCATACAGATCTGAGAAATATTGTTTACTTTTATGGATATTTTGATTTGCCTGTACGATGATTCAAGTCGCAAGTCTTAATCACTCCACCTTGAAGAAATTCAAGCAATATTTTGATTTCAGTTTAATCATTAATGGTTATTCTTATTAAAGTGGATCATAAACTTTGTCAAGATGTCTTCATTTGGGGATGTTGAATATATATCATTAGCAATGTTTCACAAGAACACTAGGTGGACACAAGGAAGTAAAAATTGGCTCCTTGTTTGGTCGATTTCTAGTGTTTAATGTTTAGTGCACAGGATTTGTGAGGCCGTTGACATGGGGAGTTCACTAAAGTATATGTAACATAGCACATGTGTTCAACAGAAGGGATTTCATATTCTTGTAAAGTTGCAGAAACATGTGTAGATAAGGCCTATAAGGGGTACTTTTAATCCATTCTAGTGAACGCACGTGATATAGGAAAAATTTACATAGTGAATGCTCCGAACCTTTGAACACAAAGAAAGGGGGGGGGGGGGGGGGGGGGAGCTCTAATTACATCTGAGTGAAAAGAAGTGGAATTTGTACTGTCATGTTGCATAAAGATTTGCTTTCACTTAATCTTTAAAAAAATTGGTATCCTAGGGTGCAGACAAGGCCATATAATGCAAAAAAAGGGGTGGCCACAAGGGCGCGTAGTGAGCCATCCAAAACTGCTGGATGGGCCATATGTGGGCCCTTGTGGCCACCCTTTTTTTGCATAATTAGGCTATTGCTGTACTCCAGAACCCTGGAAAAGATGAGATGAACCTAAAATTGAACTTTTCAAGCACATTATACCTTCCTTCAACTCAACTTACTAGTTCCCTGCACCAAAAGGGAAAATCACATTGGACAGTATAAAAATCTAGTCTCATGCTACATAAACATTTGGTTTTATCAAATATTAACATTCTTGCTATTATAAGGGGCAGAGACAAGGCCATATAATGCAAAAAAAAGGGTGGCCACAAGGGCGCGCAAGTGAGCCATCCAAAACTGTTGGATGGGCCATCTGTGCGCCCTTGTGGCCACCCTTTTTTTTGCATAATTAGGCTATTGTTGCACTCCAGGACCTTGGAAAAGGTGAGATGAATGTAAAATTTAACTTTTCAAGCACATTATTCCTTCCTTCAACTCAACTTACTAGTTCCCTGCACCAAAAGGCCAAATCACATTGGACAATATAAAAATCTAGTCTCATGCTACATAAACATCTGGTTTCATAAGCTATTAACATTTTTGCTATCCTAAGGGGCAAACAAAGCTAGAAAATGCAAAAAAAAGGGTGGCCACAAGGGCACGCAGATGAGCCATCCAAAACTACTGGATGGGCCATCTGCGCGCCCTTTGGCCACCCTTTTTTTTGCATTTTCTAGCTTTGTTTGCCCCTTAGGATGGCAAAAATGTTAATATTTGATTTAAATTTAACTCTTCATGGCCAAAACCACTTAACTTAAAACACATGGATAAACCGAAAAGCCAAATCACTATGGAGACAGTAGACACAACTCTTAATCATTTTGTCATTGCAAAGTCATCTGAAATGATGTGAGCCTCTACAACTTCTTGAATAGCCTCCAACGCTATTGCTTGCATTTTATACTAATTTCCATAGCTTTGAAGCACCTCCTTCACCGTGTGAGCATATTTTTGATGCATGGCCATGATTCAAGTGTTTTCGACAGCTTTTAGATTTCAATCGGCTCCGAATATGTCTGGGCTTGTCTCACATGAATTTGTTCATCTCATCGTGTTCTTCGACCATCATGTGATGATAAAAAATCATATCTTGCTCGCATTCTCCAAAAATCAACGTGCAAGTTGACAATTTATTTAAAAATGATGTAAAACATACATTTTTTACTTTTTTCTTAATCTACGGGCTCCAACGAGCATTAAAACCATGGAATCTGAAAATACTCAAAGAACCATTGTTTTTTATTGTGTTAAGGACTGTATTTTATACATACAAAACATTCCCAAAATCTCGCCCTAACACCTTCAAAAGTGGCTTCCAAGGAGTATACTCGGTCAAAATTTGAAACTAAAGAAAAACAATTAGAATGAACTCCTAGATTGTGTATAAACTTTAGAATAACCAAAATTTCCTTCAAAAAAAAGTTATGCTAAAAATTTGAAAATAGCCCCCATTGGACTCCCCACAACAATAGAAGTCAAAGGGTTCAAGGAGGGGTATGGCGTCACAAGTGCATGGTGGGAATCTCATCGAGGTTTATTCCGTCAAGATCTCTTGTACTTTATCATGTCTTCTCATGTACAATCTTACAAAAAAAAAAAAAGACACTTTAAATGACTACAAATCTTATTTAACTTATCAAACAATCTAAAATATGGTAGACCAAGAGTGCTCTTACACATCAACAAACAAAAAAGTCTAAACTTCTTCTCATTAACTTTGATAAACATACATTTGTGAACAACTTCCAAGGGGTAGTGCAGTCATAGTTCTTACATCCATTCCATGACATGGTATGCTCATGGGGTGACCTATCATATAAAAATATCTCTGGTGGGGGTGCCCTCATGTTAGGAAAAGGTGTGATACTGAGAAAAGTTATTGTATTGTCCTACTAGGGATCTCTCCATGTTAGCATAGTGATTTTTGGTGTAGTGGGAGCCACATTGCTTGAGCAGAGCTTTGTGCCACTGTAAAAGCTTCATGTTATGCTAGTTCCTTGAACCATTCTTGCATTAGGATGAGATTACCCACCTCTAATAAGGATGGATTTGAAGCACCTACCTGCAAGATGTAACAAAGAAGGCTGTTTTAGAGGAAAAGTGGTGACACTTGACCTCTCTAACCTGCACCCACCGTTTCTTGGAATGCCACTATTTTGAGCTGAAGAGCTTGACATTCGTGTATCCACGAATGCAAAGAAGCACCTGCACCCATACACAACCAATTGCAATAGCCTAACAAGCCTACTTCTCCCCTCTCAAGATATTGAAGAACCATACACATTCGTCTCACCGACAGTATGACGATCTTGGGATGAACTCTGCTCACCCTCACGTGCGGCCTTCGGTGCAAACACCGCGGACAAGCAATATGTACACTTTTGTTGTGCGGAGTACATGGTGGTGGAGGCATACAATTTGTGATGTCCGTGAGCACCATGGCAGCTGTTGCGTGAGGAAGCAAAGAATGAAAAGAAAGAGGGGAGAGGGAGAGGGAGGAACATGGGAGGAGAGAAGGGGGCAGAGGGGGGAGAGGGAGAGAGAGAGGGGAGGGGGAGGAGAGAAGGGGGTAGGGAGGGAGAGGAGAGGAACATGGGAGGAGAGAAGGGGGCCGAGGAGAGAGAGGGAGAGAGAGGGGAGGAGGAGGAGAGAAGGGGGTAGGGAGGGAGAGGAGAGGGAGAGAGGAGGAAGGAGGAGGAGAGAACAAAGGTTTTTTTTTTTTGGGATTTTGTTTTTGAAAAAGTGGACTTTTAGTGTTTGTAGGTTTAAAAAAATGTCAAAAAATGATTTTTTGATGTGTATATATGTTGGGAAGGAGTTTTAAGTCAAAAATAAATAAAAATAACTTTTTTGAAAAAAAGTCAAATTTTGGCTCTTAGTGACCCACGTTTTTGTTGATGTGGCCACACCCCTTTACTCCCTTCACTTTTCAAAAGCTAAAGAGAGAAAGTGACCTCTTAGGTCCACATCCTACATGTGTCTAAAAAAAAGACTAGAAAAGTCTACTCAAAACTAGCTTCTTGAATGCCCTTGTCCCCTGAACCCTACACAAAATTAGCCTTAATCCCTAAAAATTAGGATTCCTTACAAGGCCCATGCAAAGTCCATATTTCTCCTAATGGTTGTGTAAGTGTTTTGCTCACCACTGCATATGATTCTCCAAGTTTAGTGTTCTTTTGCTTTTTCTTTGGCTTACTATTCTTCTAGGTGATGTTGCTCTACCTTGTATTTACCTCATTGAAAGCTTGAACTTTCTTGTAGTGATATGTAGCAATTTCTTGTTCTCTCTGTAGTTTCAACTAGAGTTGTATTTGCATTGTTTGTAATCCTTTGACCTTTTGTTGCAATTTTAGATTTTCCTTAATTGCATTAGCTGCCTTTTTCTTGGTATCCTCCAGCTAAAAGTTGCACATGCTTTTTGACATTAAAAGTGTAGGTTGATTTGTTTCAAATGTGCATCAATGTCAAAGGACTTGATCAATTGTGTGCCTTCATCTACTACTTCCTGTGAGTAGGGTGACCTAGGCCTTTGCTGTGTCCCTTGAGGTTGGTCTAGGTGCCAACTTTTGTTGTGTTTGTTTCTTTAGCTATCATACCTTTATCATGTTAAGCTTCAAGATCAATTGGAGTTTTTTTATCTTGGGATCTTCAGCTTTCTCCTTTTAAGTTATATGTGTTGTTGGCAAAGGCTTTACCTGTTTTTTGCTTGGGCATATCCATTGCGTGCTCTTCTTGTTCATTCTCAAATGTCTGGTCAGCTGATTCTTGAGTAGGAGGAGGTGTGGTTGCATCTATTATTGATGACATATTTTCAGTATGAATTTCAAAATGCTATATGCCACCCTTCTCCTTTGTATTTCCTCATGCCATATCAGTTTTGTCTTCTCCTCTACTTTAGTAGATTTGTCAGATGATTCAAGGTCATTGACACATTGGCGCTTAAGACTATTCTCTTTCCCTTTGTTTTGCCTTGCATTTGAGCTCGTTCTAAATTCATTGCCGCATGTCACTGGCAATATTCAGAGTTTTCATTGTTCCTTTTTTGGTGTTGTTTGAGCTTTTCAAGAGCTTCAACCTAGAGCTTCAGCCTTCTAGTGTCCTAGTGTTCTAGTGACAGGTTCTCATCATCCTCTCTTTCATTGTCTGCTCCAGTTCCAAGGTTTCCATTTTCCTTATTTCTCTGTTGATGGAGTTTTTCTCTTTGGGCTTGAGTCTCTTCCATAGATCTCTGTGTTTGTGTAATGGGTATTTTATAAGTATTCCTGTTTGATTGCACCTTTAGGCGTGTTTGTTTGAGTATATATTCCTCCTCTAAAGATTGATACTTTGAGGGGGTATCTTTGTCTTTTTATTTAAATTCATTATTGCACGACACATTTGATTCAGTCTCTTCACTGTTAGACTTAGGGTTTTTTTATCCAATTTGTTTTGTCTTTGAGGGTTGTACTGTAGAAGGTCGTGCCCACTGGCTTCACTGCCCTTTTGGATTTATTAATTAACTCAAACTCAAATTGTGCTTTTGCAGGTGGTAATTTACCAATCATACCTAATGCTTGATAAGAAATTCTGGTTAGCACTGGTCCAGCATTCATGTATGCTTTGCTTTTATCACTTCCTTTGATGTTTTCTTCCACTAAATTTTCCAGGATGTAGGTTCCAAAGTCACATCTGGCCGCCCTTCTTTCTCCCAGCCCCATGGCCATGACCACTACCATATGCAACATTGGTTCATTGTAACGAGGTGGCTTTTGCACTTTGAAGTGTTGGTATATCAACCGTAGAGGCACCTCCATCTCGGAGTAGATTAGATCATAATAGCTCAACTTGTGGGTATCTTGCTGCAAGTGAAGAGATTCATTTATGATCTCCAGGGTGATCTTCACTTTGGCTGTAGCCCCATCTTTGTTTGTTAGTGTTGTTTCCCCATTGTATTGAATGGAGATGATCAATTCATGGGCTCTCTAGAAATATGTTCCCCATGGTGGTAATCTAAAGAATCTATCCAAATGTAAGCATCTCGCCCCTTCTAGTACTTTAGATTTTTGATGTGTCGTCCATAATTCCTTGGGGAATATGGTGGTCTTGACTATCATTCCATCAGTCGCTTGGAGCTTTTTGATGAAGATATTTGCTGGTATTGCTTCTAGCTCCTGATTAGTGATGTGAGACTTCTCATTTGATGAGATGTCAGTGATCTCATAAGGTGCCACACCCCACTCCTTTTGGGCTTTCCTGCGGGGCATCCTGTGAACCAATTTCAAGCTGATTTTACAATTAGAAGATGATCAAAAGGTTGTCGAGAAACAAAAAAAATGCAAACTTTGACCATAAAATAAGAAATGAGCATAAATTTGTCAAAACTACTCCAAGTTTGTCTAATCTTCACCAATGCATCTAGGACAACTATAGTCACTAGGGCAAGAGATCATATATGAAATCTGGCTCTGAGGTACATGGATCACGATCCATGTTGGAGCACATTTTGATGATTTGATGATACCATATGGTAGGGCACATCAAGGTGATGCTATGCTCCAAAAATTTTGGAGTTTGGATCCTTGGTTAAGATTTTAGGTCAAATTTTGAAAAATTTGACAAACTTAGAGAATTTGAGCTCTTTGATTTGGGATTTTGTGATCCAAATGACTTGATACTTCATGGATAGACTTTGTATGGTGTCCACAACTAGATGGTGATGTCCATTCTTGGCTGGGTGAAAAAGGTACATGGATTGTGATCCATGTTTGGCAGGGTTTTGGAATGCCATTTGGCACACATGTTACTATAGTCTATCCTAGCACACTAGTAAAATTTTTTCAAGTTTGGACATGTTTTCCCTAAGTTTACTCCTTTTCTTAGTTTATGACCATATTTTTTTTACTTTGACCATATCTATTTTTTGGACCCCTTTTTATCCATTCCCTTGGTTACCATCTGATGTTTCCTTGACTTCTGGTGATTTGTGTATGAGGATCACCTTGCTGCCCAATTGCCTATCCATTTTCAATACTCTCTGATTCCAATTGAGATTGGAGATCTAGCTGAGAAAATTCAAGGACTTTGAAAGCATTTTTAGCTAGATTTTACAAACTTTGAATGTTTGGTACTTTGGTTTCTCACACATCTTCTTTGAACTTCAAAATCAACATTTATGTACTAGCTAATATCACTCTAAAGAGCGTGGTGTGTTCCGCTGGTGGTTGTCTCTTACAGGCTTCACAAGATTTTATGTATTCACGGAAGTTTTCACCCATGTTTAGCCAGTAGACACCAAGTCTCATCAGTCTTTGAAATTTTTGCATTTTTCCATTATGAAATCCCGTGTGTTGTATATGGGCAAGTCTCAAGTAATATTTGTGTTTGTGCGGCTCTACACATAGTCTCAAGATATCATCATTACCTTTTTTGTATAGTCGTCCAGCTAAAAGCTGGAGAACTATGGTGTTATTAATGATCAACGGTTGTCTTTCTACTTGTAATGATGCCATGGTGAGTAGAGGAATGACTTCTTCACTCCACCTTGGAACCATTTCAACGTTGAACGGATAAGAATCTGGAAGGTCATTATCAATACCATTGGGTGCTTCTCCATGGAACAATCTCAAAATATGGTATGCTCTTTGGTGCGTTGTATCTTTCTTGACGACCACGATGAAATCAAACTCAGGCATTATGATAAACTATGAAAAATCCTTCCCGTATTGCTAGGTTTGTTTATCAAGTACAATAGTGCTTGGTGGTCGACGAAGAAAACAAACTTGTTCATGAGAAGGTAGTGTCTGAACTTTTTGATGGCATAGATCATCCCTAGGCCTTCTCTTTCCATCGTGGTATAACTCTTCTCTGCACTGTTTAGCTGCCTATTGGAGTAACAAATGGTAAAATCCATGTTTTTCTCTCTAGGTTGAGCTAATATGCATCCTATGGCATAAGTTGATGCATCCACATGGACATGGAAGATCTTGTTCCAGTCAGGGGCTTGCAAAATTGAAGCAAAGATTAATCCTTGCTTCAACTTTTTAAAAGCCTTCTCACATTCGTCCGTCCAGTTAAACTTGGTGATATTAGCATAAAGAGGCTTAGCTATAACCGCATACATGTATATGAAATGCCTATAATACTCACAATGGCCTATAAAGGCTTGTATCTCCCTTACTTTGGCTGGCCTTGGAAGTGAAACAATCACCTATATTTTCTTTTGATTAGTGGAAATCTCATTTTTGGACACAATGTGTCCCATGATTTTACCTTGCCTTACCATGAAGACACATTTTTCAGGGTTTAAGCAAATACAATAAGATATGCACTTCTCAAAGTCTCTCTCCAAGTTTGTTATGTGCTCACTTCTCAATTGAGAATGCACGAGTCTTACCATACACCGAGCGATATTTTTCGAGCAAACCAAACTTTGAGCAAATTATACGACATGGGTCCATGTTGTCCTATATGTAGCGGTTGGTAACTTCTCTACTAAGGTTTATTAACGTGAATCTACAAAGATGCCTCGAGGGTCTTTGAGGAAGGAAAAGGGCACATATGACACATGCAAGGGGAAAAAAGGAGACGTCGTTCATGAGCTGGCCATGAGAGAGGAAGGAATATGATGTGTATGAGCTCGGATCTAAAAGGTAGCATGGGAGGGTGGCACAAGATGTGGTAGATGCTGCACAGAGTCTCTCTCTCTCTCTCTCTCTCTCTCTCTCTCTCTCTATATATATATATATATATATATATATGTGTGTGTGTGTGTGTGTGTGTGTGTGTGTGTGTGTGTGTGCACGCGCGTGTATATATATATTTTTAGCATGATAAAACTTTTATCAATGTGGTGGTGGAAACAGTAGTGTTTTCATAGAGAAATGGGGTGTCTACGTGCACGAGAACGGAGTAGGAGACCTTATACTTTTCCCAAAAGAATGAGAGAAATCTAGGCCTTAAATTAATGACTAAAGTTTAATTTTAGAGCCAAATAAGTTGCCGAAATCTTTGAAGCACAACTATCTATTAGTATTAATAGGGAGAGAAATAGAGCCTTGTGCCAAATGTTCTTATTGAGGGAATCACAAGAGATGCTAAGTTGAGGATTGAAAAAGAAAAGAAAAAAGTTAATTTGAAAGGAAAAAGAAAAGGGTCAAGTTTGGATTAAAGTAAGGTTTTGGAGATGTAGATCTCACAAACGTTTTTTTTCCAAGGGAAAAGGGTGAATTGGCATGGGGGGAGAGAGAGAGAGGAAGAGAGAGAGAGATGTCATCAACTTTTAGGGGATTTTTGGGCTTTAAGCGAGGGTGCAGGTGGATCCTTGAGCTCTTTGGTTTGTCCGAGGGTAGAGCATCCTGTGGATGATTTCTATAAGGGCACGAGCGGAGTGGGGGGCATTTTGTCATTGTGTTGAGCACATGACAAGCAAAGTGGGGTGGACGACAGAAGGGTAGGGTAGGGCAACGCATGTGTTTCTTTTTCTCTCCCCATGTGTCTTTCTCTTTGTCTATGTGAGGATCAAGATATACTCTCTTCCTCTATCCGCCATCAATGGAGAGTATAATTAGTTATGTTTGCAATCATGCTACATAATCCACATGGCAGAAGGTAGGTAGGCAGTGACACAAGGTAGTGTGGGAGTGTGTGCTTCATTGTGTCTGTTGTTGTTGTGACCATGCACAAAATGCAAATGGAGAAGCCACAGGAGATGGGCTCCCATGTCTTTTGAGGGGAAGGGCATATATGGTGTAGCTGGGCCTACACACTAAGGAACGAGAAAGATGGTGCCATGTTGTGGACATGAAGGAAGGCACATGCACCTTGTTGCATACCAATCCTTGGCGACAACAAGCCACATCGAGCAAAGGGAGGATGCACAACTTTTGAGTGACACAGAGGGAAGGTGTCTCACAAGCCATGGGTGCTCCTCTCTCTCTCTCTCTCTGATGGTGACATGGGGTTTTGTCTCCTTGAAGGCAAGATTGTCCTCTTCTCTCCACGATCATTGTGTGTGTGTGTGTGTGTGTGTGTCCACCCATAGCTCGGTCTGTTAGGGGGATGAGATCTCTCTCTCTCTCTCTCTCTCTCTCTCTCTCTCTCTCTCTCTCTCTCTCTCTCAGGTTGGTCAGAGATGGATAGGAGACTTGTGCCTCTATCTCTCCTTAGAGATGGCAGGCAGGACACAAATTCAGATATGTATGCACTAAGTAAAGCACCTCTCATGTACACGACATATGAGGCACATTCCTCTCTATGTTGCTGCTTTTGCTGCTTTCGATATGCATGCATTAAGTGAGGAAACTCTGTTTGTGTTTGACATGCATGGTTGATGGCCCTAACCTTTGTCGAACCTACATGGTTGTTGGCCCTTATGTATGGTTGTTCAGGGGATGCAGGTCCATCACCTCCACCTTACATGTTAATTTTAAAAGCCATTACGCTTTACATACCAAAGGAATCTTTGTTTGTGATAAATTAATGAATGAATCCAAATTCAAAATATAGACCCACTAGATGAGATAGAGTGTTTTTGGCCTTCCTAAAGGGCAAGGTTATAGCGTTGCCTTCTCTTTTTGCTGACTAAAATATGAAAAAGGTTGAGTTGTATTTTTAAGAATTTTTTGATAGGTCAAAAATGTTGATTGGTTGAAATAAGATAGTGGGCAGTCATTGAAATGAATTGTGTAAATCTAATGATGGACATGTGTTAAGTTTTGAAATATGGAATGAACTCTTATATATGAAGGAAAAGATTTTGGGTCACCCAATGCCTTTGAAAGCATGGAACGTTGAGAGCCTTACTTGTTAAATGATAAAGCTTTATTAAATGATAAAGCTTTAGAGGCTCCACAAATCACAAGAGTCACCTTTTCATTTTGAAATTTAAGAAGTTCTTTGAGCCACCAATTTCATTTTGAGAATTTAGTTCACCCTTTGAAACTAACTTGAGGTAATAGACTAAAGTTATCATTTTTGTTAGTTAAAACTTTATGGAAAGAATTTATCATTTAAGGTTTTAACCTTTAAAGATTTTTTATTTTTATTTTTAAACATTTTAAAGCTAAGTTTAGAACTTGAAGATATAGAACTTTTAAATTAAGGTCTCCAATGATCCAATGAGGACCTAGAGTTTTTTTTTATTAGAAGATAAAACTTTGAATTAAAGAAATTGAAAATATTACATGGATCCACAGGTAGGGGAAGGGTCACCCCGAGCCACTAGAGTTTTAGAACTTAGAACTTTAAAACATTTAAAGTGGGATTTACAACTTAGGGATCACAATTTGAAATTTGTAAAAAGAGCTCTAGAGCTTAAAAATGTAGAATTTAAAGAGCATAGCAATTTAAATCTTAGGGTGTAGAGTTTAAGGGTGCTTTTTTGATTCAATTCTATGTGCTTATGTTTTTTTTTTAAAGCTTAAAGATGTAGTGATTTTAAAGTGGGATTTAGCTTCAAAATTTCAAGGCCTAAAATTGACGCCTATTTTTTTTGTCAAGGGCTATTTTGCCTACCAAAAAAATCTCAAAATTGCCTGTCATTTTTTGTATTTATATCTTTAAGGTAACGTTATATATGGCAAATTATATAAGTTGATTGCATTGTACAAAGCATATGAAAGAGGGCTTGAAAAATTGCATGTTAAAAAGAAATTTTTATCATGCTTAGCAGGCCTGGTGATTTTATCACTTGTTAAAAAAAGGAACTTTCCCAAAGGATCTACGCCATGCAGATCCTTTTTTTTAAAACACACACTCTCATGAATTTTGAATCTTGAATAGGCTTTCGGTTTTTACTTTTCAATGTGTTTTAAAAAGAAACCTCCAAAAAAATTTCAAAAACAAAAGCTTATCCTACTCACTTTTGCATTTGGTACAAAAGGGGGAGAGAGAGAGAGAGAGAGAGAGAGAGAGAGAGAGAGAGTTTTTTAAAAAAAAAAAGGAAAAACCTCCCTTTGAAAAGTGAAAACCAATTTTTTAAAAGAAAACTCTCTATCTCTCTCTCTCTCTCTAGGGTTCCTGGAGCTGCTCCGCTCACAGCTCTACTGCCTCAAAGGATCTGCATCGGCGCAGATCTTTTGAGGGAGGGTTTTCTCTCTCTCTCTCTCTCTCTCTCTCTCTCTCTCTCTCTCTCTCTCTCTCTCTCTCTCTCTCTCGGGTTTCTAGAGCTGCTCTGCTCACGGCTCTACTGCCTACGAGTCCTTGGGTGCAAAAGAAGGGTTTTGCGGCAGGGCAATGATTGGGTGGGGTCAGCTAGAGGTTGAGGGCAATGAATGCTTGGAGGGCGGAGGGCTCTAGGGTGAGCCATCGGGCAGCTCTTGCCCCTGTTTCTTTGGCCTTCCTTTGCTAGGCCCTTTTTTTCGAAATGGTGGAGGACACCCCTCTAAGCCCTACGAAGGGCACAAATGACGGCCCCTGTGTCTGCCGCACAACAGAAAAAGTGGGAAACAAAATCTTAATTGATTTTATTAAGATTCTCTCTTTTAGGATTTTCTCAAAAAAAATAGTGGCTACATTAAAAAAATATTTGCCTCATCCCCTTGCATTGGTGCATGGGGCCTGGGGAGGTCGGGGGGGGGGGGGGGGGGGGGGGGGGGGGGTAGAGGATCTCAACTTATCCACATTGAGTATCACATATGATATCATATCCACTAGTTGGGATCCTCTTTGAGATGGATCGTTCCTTCATTGGAAAGAGGCAGACAAAGGAAAAAGGTGAAGGCCAGACGGCCTCTTTTTTTTAATAGTCTACAGGGAAAACAAGGTACGAGGTGAATTGAGAAAGTAAAGTGCATCGATGGATGCGATGTCCCTAGGTGCAGTCCACCCCATCAACATTGACCACCCTTTCTCCCTAGGGTCCCCTTTCTTTTCACAAGTTTCTTATGTATGAGGAGCTTGATTGTGCTTTTATATGACAAACATGAGACCTTGGTTTCCCCTTTGTCCAAGATCGTGGATGTTCATTGAACTTGATTAGTAGGAAGGTGTCATAGTCTGGTTAGTAATTTTGTGTGCTTGTATTGCAATGTGTATGATACTATCTGGTAGGTAAATTTAGGGAGGGAATAGATTTTGTTGAGAGAGAGAGAGAGAGAGAGAGAGAGAGAGAGAAAGAGAGAGAGGGAATGGCTCCCTTTTCCCATTTGCACAAGGATACCAAAGTCATGTTCTTTAGCTCTCTACAAGTGGCTTCATCATCACCTTGATATATATGGATATAGAAGTGTCACTAGGATCATAGTTGTTGTTGTTCAAATGCATATGTAGATACAACGATAAATAAAGACATGATCAAGATCTACTAGTTTTGTGAGGGTGTTGGAGTAGAGAGCATTGCAATTTGTCGGTTCTCGTTTGAGAATCAAAGATATTATGGTTTCTTTTCTTCAAGCTCTAGTTTGATTTATTTCTCTTTATTTCTTTCTCCCTCCTTAAGCACAAACAAAGGCACCTTCCCCTCTTATGCATCAACACCAAAGTATGTATACCATTCTAAATCCTTACGATCTATAGGAGATTATTTATGCCATCTTATCCATCATGAACACTTGGATATTTCTCCCCTCTGTGTATATAAAAACATACAGTCTCTTCTGGTTGTTCAACTCCTCAATACGTGCTTCGTCACATCTATAATAGAGTGTTTGTTCTCCATTATTTAATTTATATAGCCCCACGTAAGTGTTGTCTGTATTGATTTGTTCTGTCTCATCAATGTACCAAAGCACGGCGTTTTTCTTGTCTAATTTGGGTGGTTTGTCCACATTCCTCATCTACTTTTTCCTTGGTGCCAATTAGCCCCCATTTGTCCACAATGAAGTGATTATGCACCACTAGATACATCATTTCTTTCCGATCAAAGTATCTATCTCCGTTATAGTCCACATCTACAAGGTCCTTGAATTTGCTTTGTTTGTTTTCCAATTTAACACAGTAGCGGTTCATACCATCCTTATAGATTTTAGCTTTCAGCTCCTTCTCAAAGTGAAATTTTAGATACAATAGCTTGACTTATGATGCGGGTGGAGAAGGGCCTGTCTCCGTAGAAGTTCCCTCCTTTACCATGTTGAATCCCTCTGCCATTATGGTATATGATCTTTATGATGATGTATTAGATAGACCTTCCTCTATAATGGTTTCTTATGGATGCAGTGGTTTTTGATTCACACTCTCTTCATTTGAAATGTTGCTCACCTCGTCTCTTAGGCTTGGATTTTTATTCTTCTGGATTACAAATGCATGAAGAAATGATTTTACAAAACCCCAACCTTGTTACCTCATTGACTGCCTTGTCTTCTCTCCGATTTGACTTACTTGTTGAGCTGCACCCTCTAGCTCCTACACCCTGTAAAAAATGTTTGATGGCTCTGTTAGTCCAAGCTTATAGTTGATAAAATATATCCCTCACTTTCATCAAATTCACAATTTTACTTCTAACACCCACAACTTAAGTCCAATTTCAATTTTGAAAAGACCACCAGGGTCCTCAAGACTATCTCTGACTGTGGTGCAATTCTGTTTTTAGTGTGTCTCAGAGGAACATGGATCGAGATCCACGTACCTCAGTGGTGGCATAATGGAATAATTTTGATCCCACACCTTAACCTTGGTCTAAAGATCTCAAGTATAAGATTTTTGTAGAATTTGGGTATGTTTACGGTGGAAAAAAGTCAAACCCTAGCCCTGTTTTGGTCCCTTTTGATCTGAACTAATTTTTCCCTTTTTGACCCCTTTCTAGATTTCTTTTCACTTCCTTGCTTTGGGAACTTTTGTTCAAAATTGTTTAAGTTCATCATTGGTCCAATTCTTATTCAAAATTTCAAGAAATGTATATGGATCGCGATCCATGTTGGGAAGTCAAATTACCTGTTCTTGGTACCATTAGGACCAACATTTTTATTGCATGCTAGGGCATCAAAGGTTTTGGATTTGAGTGTTGGAATTAGGATTACAAAAGAACACAAAGGAAAATCAAGGCACACAATAGAGAATGTATTACTTAGTGTGCTATGGAAAGATAGATAGCCCTAGAATGATGGGCGTGTATACAATGCACAGGGGGGAAAACCTCTTAGTGAGGGAAAAAATACACCGATGGTCCTAAGTGTGTTCACACACATCACTACCACATGTATATGGTAGCAAATCCCCCTTGGAGTGATGCGGTGAACGAGAAATGGCACATAGAGTAAAGGGAAGTGCCATGCCTTGAGGACATAATTAGTAGACAAATGGGAGTAAACCCAAAGCTTTTGGAAAGCTTCAAACTTCTCACAAGACAATGCCTTTGTGAAAAGATCTGCAAGGTTGTCCTGTGTTTCCACATAAGCCAAGTTGATCTCTCCAGCTGAGAGCCTCCCCCTAAAACAATAGTAATGTACCTCAATGTGCTTTGTGCGAGCATGAAATACTAGGTTCCTCGCAACTGCCAATGTGCTCTGATTGTCAGTGTAGATAGTGTTGGTAGTGTCATGTCCAGCACCCAAATCATCCATAAGGCATTTGAGCCATACACACTCAATCGTAGCTGTCAAGACTGCCCTGTACTCAACCTCACACCTAGAAGTGGCCTCAATAGGTTGCTTCTTGCTCAACCATGATATACTACCAAGCATGAAACAAAAACCACTTATGGATACTCGTGTGTCAAAACAACCAGCCTAATATGAGTCCAAAGAAGCATGTAATCTCGCTGCAATGATCCCCCCTTGGTATAAAACAAGCAAAGGTGTAAGGTGCCACTCAAGTAGAGGAAAATCCTCTGGACAGCCTACCAATGCTTAGACCCTAGGCTATGCATATATTTTTTGACCTGTGAGATTGCAAACTGAATATCAATAGGATCACCAGCATCATGAAGACCAAGTTTCAAACCTGTTTCCATGGGAGTGGCGATAGGTTTGCAATCCTCAAGTCCAAAGTTACATAGCATTGTCTCTATGTAACTTTTTTGACACAAGGCCCCAAATCTTTCATCTTGAAAGTAGCATTCAAATCAACCTTAAGTTCAGCAATATGTCTCCCATTTGGTCCAGTGATCAGCAAATCATCCGCATAAAGAACCACTATGAGAAGTACATCACCCTCACACTTTACGTACAATGTGCTTTTTGTTGGACTGTTACAAAAGCCTCGTTTGAGAAAATGAGTGCTTCAACCCATACAAAGATTTCTTACATCTACACACTTTATCCTCTTGTCCTTTCTTGACAAAACCGCTAGGTTGTGTTACATAAACTTCTTCAAATATGTCACTATTCAAGGAAGCAGTAAAAATGTTGGATTGATGTACATCCCAACCAAAATAAGTTGCCAATGCACATAGAATACACACAGTAGTCATACGACTAGTGGGAGTAAAAGTCTCTTCATAATCTATGCCTTTTTGTTGTGCATAACCTTTTGCAACAAGTCGAGCCTTATGGCAATCAATCTCACCATCCCATTTGCGTTTCAACTTGTAAACCCACTTTGTACCAATGGCCTTTTTGTCACAAGGCAAATCACATAAAGTCCATGTGTCATTTTCTATAAGTGCATCATTTTTTGATTGTATGGTAGCCATCCAATTTTTTGAATTTTGTGCTTCATCAAAAGATAGAGGTTCCTCAACATCATATAAGCTAGACACAGTCAAAGCATAACAATCTGATGCATAAGATGCATGGCAAGAACCTAAAAAAGTATGACTAGACAAAGGTGCATCCAATTTACTATCATGCAAAGTATGCACCAGCCATTTAGGCATACCTCTAGCCTGCTCATTCTTAACCCTTTCCTCATCAAGTACACATGTACATCAGCATCAATTATAGGCTGATCTGTAACATTTTCAGAAACCCCTCCTAGGCTGTAAATTTGCCTCATTAGAATTTACATTTGAACTTCAGCCACTGAATAGAGGCAACAAAGTGTCATAAATATCTTGTGAGCTGACAAAATTGTCTCTAGTACATGACAACAAGGGTTAAATGGAATGTTCCACAAACACAATATCCCGTGAGACTAAGATAGGCTTTGTTTGCGGATGAATACAACCTATAACCTTTGCTTTTAGCACTATAACCAACAAAAATACATTTGACATCCTTATCATCCAATTTTCTACGCTGTGTTTGTGGCATCAAAGTATATGCCAAACAGCCAAAAACACGCATGTGCTCAATAGAAGGCTTTCTATCATGCCATGCTTCATATGGAGTAATAGACTGCAAAGCTTTTATAGGACACCTGTTAAGTACATAAGTGGCACACATGATGGCCTCAAATCAAAACGAATGTGGAAAAGGTTGACTTTTGGCCATACATCGTGCCATTTTTGTAAGTAACATGTTTTTTCTCTCAGCAACACCATTTTGTTGAGGCATATAAGGTAGTGTACATTGGTGTTTGTTAGCAGCAAGCTAACTCGGATAACATTTTCTGGAGCTTTTATTGTAAAAACACTTATTATTTTGATGAATCAAGAATGTTGTAACTCCTACTTTCTAGATGAATAGTGTAACTGATGAGCCAGGGCTACAAGCTTCCAGATTTTATCAACTCTTTAGTTAGAGGTCCCGATTATTAGTTTTGACCACAAAAACCTTGGCTAAGGTATAAAAGCCAATTTTTGTAAGTTTTTTGGATAATAAAACACAGCGTGAGCTAACGACGCTCACTTCTCTCCTTCTCGTGCTTCCTAATCCCTTCCCATTTGTCACATTGCAATGTTATCTACTGCATTGCAACTGCAGGTAAGAGCTCTACGCGTTGACGTAAACATTTCATGGTAATCTGTAGCTTTTGGCATCGCCGACCCACGGCCTAATTTCATCATAAGTAGGAATTTAAGCTTAAAAATTATAAAATAAGTATAAGCAGGGTATTGGGGAATCATTGCTAAGCATTTAGATGCATTTTGGGTCGAAAACGACTAGGTCAAAAACTCAAGTGCTGTTAATAATCGTGATTTTTGCACTTGACCTAAAGTGAGAATTGATACCATAAGCATGTGTTCTTAGGTCTTGTAAACATGTCCTAGAATTTTAGTAACATTTGGATGTCGTTTGATACTGTAACGGTTATGATTTGTTTATCGATTAGCGACTAGCTTTTGGTGATGTTTATCATTTGAGTGTAGCTTGAGTTAGATGCGAGTTGTCTGTTGTTTTCCAAGAGATTGACAACCTCTTGTAGCCTCTATGCACTAGTCGAGTCAGCTTTGTCCCATGGATTGACAATTATATTCGTGGTTCTCGCTATGTCTGCAATAAGATAGGAGTGATTTTAGAAACCCGTCCCACATTTGGCGCCGCTATTGGGGATCGAAGAGACCTAAACTAGGGAAAAACATGAGCGTCTTGTGTAGTTGTCCTTTAAGTTCCTTTAGGATCACCTAGAGTCAAAAATTTCTTTTTAAGACCGCATAGCTTAAGATTCTTGTCTTTGCTGTGTAGAGGTAGCTTGAAAGTAGGTTGTACTTGCTAAGTACCTTTTAGAATTGTAGGATTAGATTAGAATTTTGAGAATGATTGATGGATGAGACAAGTCTTAAGATCAAGACTCAAAAAACCATTAAAAACAAGAAAATGAGTGTTTGTGGACACTTTCCACAACCCCATTGAAGTAGAACTTAGGAGTAGGGTAAGTAGAATCCGAGGTGCGAGCTCAGGAATGGCTCTCTTCAAAAGAATCAATTGTTAGTTGTTTATGTGAAGTTGCAAAATTTGAGGTCTACGGCTTGAAACAGCACCAAAAGACTGTCAACCACTGAATCCGGCTGGAGATTATGCTTTAAAAGTTGTATGAACCAGTGGGTAAGCTTAAGGATGTATTTGAGGTAAATTTTCAAGAGTCTACAAAAACTCAAATTATTTACTTTTTCTTTATATTTTAGGCCAAAATTAAATAATTGTGATTATTTACTTTCAACTCAAAAGTGACCAAGGTTTATACCAGAGACTCTATGCATTTGTACAAACACCTTTTGTAAAGGCCCATAGAATTTGGATCACCAAACTGACCAAAACCTTGGTAAAAATTGAAATTTGTACTGATTGACGAGAACTTGAGTGTGAATTGGAAAATTTTTGTTCAAACTCAATGAAACTTGATTTATAGGCTATATTGAAGTGTTAAACAAGTGTACATGCTATGTTGACCAAAAAGACGCAAAATTTTGTCAGAAGTAAATAATCGTGATTATTTACTTTTGTCCCATTTCTCAACTTTTTTGACCAACCCAAGATACCACTAGTTTTAGCATGTTATATTAAGCCCACAAATCAAATTTGGTAAGATTTTGTTTACCAATTTGGTAAAATTGTGGAATCTTACCAAATTCAACTGAGTTTGTAGACACAAAACAATTGATAACTTGAACAAATTTTGTTTAAACTAAGTGAAACTTGTCCAGAGACCTTAAAAAGTTGAATACTTGGCAAAACAAGCCAAAAAGTGCAAAACTTTGAGAAAAGTAAATAATTGCAATTATTTACTTCTGATACACATAGACAGTTTGAGCTTGTACAGTGTTAGAACAACATAATACAAGGCCACCGGTCAATTTTGGGTTCAATCGGATCCAAATTAGTACATGCTCGCTTAGTTTCCAGGTTGCAGATTAGTCCTTTGGCTTTTTGCAAAAGTAGAATCTGAAAGTCTCAATTGTTGACTCACTTAGCTCAAATTGAAGTGATACACATAGACCAGTCACAATAGATAGCAAAAATTGTACAATCTTTGTGAAAGAATAGCTAACTTGATTAAAACTGATACAAGAATCAGGTGGCAGATAAGGGATTGGAAGCTTAACAGGAGTTGTAATCAAGTCATGTGGAAGAAACTAATAGCAAGTCAATGTGATGATAAGTACTCTATCTAGGGCTTCACAAGTCTATATGAACCTTAAATCTGGTCGTATACTAGCAAACCAAGGCATATTTGGAAAGACCACTAGTAGAGTATCCACCGAAGAGAGTGTGAATCAAGGCGACCACTATCTTTGAAGAAGTCTCAGACACTTTTTTAGAATCAACATCTGAAATGTCTTCGTATTCGACTCATTCAGGAACGACAGTGCGATATAAGCACATACTCGCCTTTTATAAGACTAATGGCCATGGAGCTCAGGTTTACCTGGATCCTAATGAAGAGTATGACATTCGCATTGATGACCATGACATAGAGTTTGAAGAGGAAATAAGGACAAAGAAACAAGGAAAAATGTATATGGATAAAAACGGAACTCAGTATTTACAAGTTGAAAACACTGATGTGATAGACAAATGGGGGTTAGAAGTAAATACCATAATTCTAGATATGGCAGCAAAAGAAGGACCGCTGACTTTAGAATTCGAGAGATATGATCAAGTTGATTTGAAGCCTTTGAAACGGCTTAGCACGGATAATCCTAGGATCGAAGTCTATTGTTGGGAGGATAGAAACGTCAAAGATCTTCTATGGACTTCTCATGCCAAATCAGGACAGTTAAAACCCATGAAGATCATCTATATCTTCAAAATCAAAGACAAGGGTTCAAAAGAGCTACCAACCTACCTACTTAGGGATTTTTATAACAATAACTTTATTATGATGAGTCCTGAGGAGGTGGAACAAACCAAATACCAAGGGTACTCTATAAGAGATTGGATATTGGGCCAAGGACCATAGGCTATTCCAAGAGAGGAACTCCACGAGAGATCTTTTGGGAGTAATGTTAAAAACCCGAACCTACCTCATCGCAAAGAAAACTATGTGATAGTCCAAGGTTACATGAGTCACTATTTTCAACAGACTGGTTTGAAGGATTCATGGCAGGACCAACTGCCAGAAGACTGGGACTTGAATCATATAGACATGTTAGTCCAGCTGATTTTTAAAAATGGGTAAGAAAATACAGTGGATCTAGGGATCCATATGACCACTTAGCAAGCTTTAAGCAAGTGCTAAGAGAAGAACACATATTTGATTTCATACTCAATTCGAGGGATTTGGAATGACATTAGAAGAAAAAGCACTGACTTGGTTCCAAAACATTCCACCAAGGTCAATCATGGACGTAAATACATTAGCTCAAGGATTTGTAGCTGCATGTTCCAAAACGGGGATCAAACGTAATATGGTAGCTCAAATCTATAGCTTCAAACAAAAACAAGGTGAGTGTGTTAGGGATTGTGTAACTAGAATAGATGCTCAGAACTAGAAATACCTGCAGAAGAAAGGGTAGTATGATCATTGTTTCTAGAGGGACTGCTAATCAAAGAAATTTATGCTATATTGTATAGCAAGAAACATATGACCCTAGATGAGTGTGTGTCAGATGCTATTGACTTAGGAGACAATTGTGATATTTTTAATGAAGAAGATGTCCCTAAGGATAATCAAAGTGAGAAAACAACATCCACCAAACCAGCACAAGTGGGAACGGCGGCTGCAACACCACTTACAACCATAGAAGACAGGCTCAAAAGGATGAATGAAATGATGAATAACATGTAAAAAACACCTATGAGGGGACCAAGGCAAGGGATACCTCAACAGGGATAACTAATTAGGCCGTAGAAATGGTGTGCAATCTAGGGTAAATGGACCAACCATGAGACCAACAAGTGCTATTACCGACCAAAGTATGATGGAAATGTTAAATACGTGCCTATGAGGCCACAAGGACAAGCCATGTACAGATATCAGCCTAATATGGCCCTAGCTCAAAGACCACCTATGGGTATGGAAAGACCTCAACCCTTGTTGGGTCAACAACCTCCATATCCTAGACATACTGGCCTGTAAAGTACATGCATGTAGGGGGAGTCATAGATGAACAAGCACTAGTGTTGGTTACATCCTATGTTGAGCCTAGTCCATCTATAGTAATGGTAGAAGGAGAGTGGTATAGTTCACATCCACCACCAATGGAAGAACCTGTAACTTATACTACATCAGAGCTTGCACCAATGTACTACAGAAAAAATCAAGGTGTTAGACCTCCGATGGTAAGACCGATGATTAAGCCAAGGATTGGAAATGCCATAATTGTGGTGCACATGATCACTAGAAAAATGAATGCGCAGAACCTGACAAGAACTTTAAGCCAGTTGAAGCTTTCTGTATACAATGTTACAAAAAGGGAGGACACTTCCCTGAAGATTGTTCAAAAAATCTTGTAAACAAGGGTAAAGTAGTAGTGAATGTAGTCCAAGCGATACCTAGTAGCTCATCGGAGAGTGAATCTATTGTTCCAATCAAGGTAATCACCAAAACCCAGGCTAAGAAAAAGAAACATAACTCCTCTAATGATTTGGAGAATACTAAAATTTTCTCTCAAAAGACCAAGAGAAGGAGCCAAAGGTATGAGATGAGAAAATAGAAACAAAGGGCTGAAATTGAGGAGAAAGCCAAGAAACTATTCCAGGAAAAAGTGAAAGAAACTGGAAGTGAAATCAAGGAAACCACAGTGAAATCTGGAGGGTCAATTTCGGTAGACAAAATTTTAGAGACAATCAATGCAACCTTGGAAGCTTACCAAGCGGGACTTAAAGCAGGCCAAAACATGGAAAACAAATGGAAAAACTATCCTTCTCCAGATATGGAAGAAGCTAAGCTTGAAGCTTATCAAAGTCTGGTAAGAATTACTCAAGAGATGCTGGAAAAACAAAAACCCAAGCTCGAGAGTATAGCCAAACCTGAGGAGCTTGTGGTAGAAAGCAGTAAAGAGAAATCCAAAGTGGTGGTAGAACCCCACCTTGAAACTAAAGAGCCAGAACTCATAGTTTCTGGTGACAGTGAAGATGCCTTAGATGGAATCCGGTTCGTAGAAGAAGACTAGCCAGGACACTTATGGAAAAAAGTTAGAGAGATTAATTATGGGAGCCTAACTTTGAAGTCGGCTCCTATAGAGGAAGTTTGGTTAGACAATCTACCTCCTGATATGGACATGGATGTACAATCCTTGTAAGGGGATTGCGTCTCTGAAGCTTCAGGAATGTCTAAACCAATGACTCTGAAAACACTACCCTCTTACTTGGGAGATAACGAAGACGAATCCATAGTGTGTAAAACCACTTAGATAAAAATAGCAGAATAGACCCTAGAGGTAGACAACATCCATTCAATCATGTCTACACCCATTCAATGCACTCTTACTTTAGAAGAACTGTTAAAAATCAGACCATATTTATGGAATAATCTACAAAAACATTCTAGAGAGGGTGGGGATAACAAGGCTAATCGCAAAAACTTTGGGAAAATGGAAACACGAATTGGATAACAAAGAGATTAGATCCATTCCAATGAACAAAGTTGGAGAATACTACAAAGGGGAAGAAGGAAATACAACCCTTCCAGTGAGATATAATGACGTAGAAACCATGGCAATACTGGATAGTGGGACAGGCATAGCCATAGCCACAAAAGCAGTATGGGAATCATGGGGAAAACCAGCCCCCATTAGACAAACTCAAATGAAATTGCAATTGGTTGATGGACACATTGTTGGTGGATACGCCGCGACGGACGTCAGCACAACGTGAACTCTCCCCTAACAAGATTTGTCAGCTAAGGACGAAGCTCGACCCGCAGGCACGTGGAAGCAATCATAGGGTGTCAACCTACACTCGTCGACTACTTCCTACAGAGGTCTCTACCCAATGTCTAAGCTACAGCCTTCAGGAGTGCATAAGAGGAGATTTCCTACAACGCTTCCAAGAGCCAAATACCCATCAAACGTTCTCGAAACGCCACAAAACTTGAAGGAAACCCTATTAACACCAATAGGTCGCTCTCCCTAAGGTCCATGAACCAAAATCCCAACCCTAAATACTTGGTGCAAAATCACGTAGGATGTCTGGTCAAAATTTTCAGGTCATCGTTTCCGAAAAATAAAGTGTCTAATGTGTAGCTCTACTCAATGCGAACGCGTGGATATCCTGAAATGTGAAAACGGATAACGTATGCTCACCGAATCACCAGATGTAGCTCGTGGGTCGAGTTTGCAAAACCAGACCATACACCCGCAATGTAGGTATTGGCGCGTAACTCTCGCCGGGGGCAACACACTGCACTTCTCCGCACTCGATTCCGACCACCGGTGCGCGCGTAGCGTCAAGATGAAACTCTCACTCTCTCTCGTACATAGTACGCTCACTCACACAGACAGAACTTTTTTTAAAATGACAAAGGTTTTTTTCATTAAGGTCAAAAGTGGTATAAATACCTTACAATCTTAAACCCTAATGTTCCAATTGAACCATCTACTCAATCTAAATGTCAAAAATGGGATACAATCTGGAAGCTTATGTAAGCCCCACTATTTACAAGGGTGAAATGACTGTTTTTCTCAATTAAATAATAATTACAAAAAATAATATTCCGTCGAGCAATCATTCTCCGTAGGGTGTGTCCAGCTGCTAACACTCCCCCCCTCCTAGTTCATGTCGTCCCTGACATGGTAGTAGAGCTGCTTCTTTAATGGCGGCTTTCGCGCATCTTTAGAAGGGACTCATATCGCACATCCTGAGAAAGTAACGTCGGGTCGAATATCTCTGTGTTGATGGTGAAGAAGCCAGTGTAGAAGGCTTCTTCGAAGGCCTGGAGGTGATACGAAGGCAAAAACATGATTCTCTGATATAGTGCATGTATCACCTCGTGGGAAGGCTGAGCAGACAGATCGTAGGCACATCTGTATGTATCTTGGAAGAAAAAGATCCTGGTTGTTGCCTGTCCAGGTTTGAAGGTTTCGAAGACCGCCAGAAGGGTTTTACATATTTTTCTCAGCATGATGCAAGATAGGTCAGGCGAGCCAATGAACAATTTGATGGCGCCCATTAGGGTTTTCACCATGTATTTCTCACTCATTCTCTCACCTGCCTTCAAGCCTGGCAGCTTCGGGTATTTGAGCCAAGTGGGTTGGATTCTCTGCAACAGCTCTTGGGCTTTCCATGTCCTCATCCTTAGTAGATGGCAAAAACTGAGGTTGTCTCTGATTCTTTTGGGCGCCTCTACCAGATGAATTAGATATTGCGGATATTTTGTGAGCCATGCCTTTCTCCACTTGGGTTGAGAATCCACTATCAGCTTGATTCCTTCAGGTTTGGAGATATCTGCTTTGTACAATGCCACTGTTGGATCCTCTTTTATCCGTTTGTTGATCGTAGCAGCTTCATACTTTAGCAGAGGATATGGGAGAGAAGGCTGTAGCCATTCACGCCGAAGGTTACTGGCATCTATCTTCTAAATGGTCATCGATTTAAACACTCTCTGCTCCCACTCCAATGCTTCTCTAGATGTGTCTTTTACTGCCACTTCTATGGCCTTCTGCAGCTTTTCTTCTTCTTCTTGTGTCAGATCCTGGGGTTCTTGTGAGGGTCCCACAAGGATTTCCTCTTGCAAATTGGTGTCCACTGGATCTAACACATTTTCTATGTCGATTTCTTCCATTGCTGCTAGCCAGGTGCTAAAATGTTGCTCTTCAGTTTGTTGTTGGCCTTTCAGGTCATCTATTTGCTTCTGAAATGTCTTCTTTGCCTCTTCCGCTTGATCTCCCATGTTTACTAGGAGGTCATTCAGATCTGCATTTATTTTTTCCGCCTCCTCGAGCTTCCTCTTGATGACTTCGTTTTCTGTTTGCCATCTCTGAAATTCCTCGTCCATCTTTCTTTTCACGGCTTCTAGCTCATTTTTCATGGCCTGGTTCTCTTCTTCCAAGCGGTTTTGCATTACAAGAGATCCCTCGGCCAGCATCAGTCTTTGCCTCTTCTCCAGTGTTAACTCCTTTTGGAGTTCCTTCATTTGTTGTTCATACATGTCATTCTCTGAAGTTATGCCAGTCGAGCTAGCAGCTCTGACTCTAGCCGGAGATGCCCTTAGCCTTTGGATGGTCTGATCTTTTACTTTAATCTTATCTTTTAGCTCTATTACCTCATCCTGGCTTGCCTCATGTTCTATCTCGGCCTTTTCCTTGGGATTCCTCAAGGTTTCCACCTCTTTGGACTCTTCAGCAAGTTGTAGAGTCAGGTTGTCCCTTTCTCTCTCTGCATCTGTCACAATGACTTGCTGATTTTCTTGTATTCTTCCTCTGCTCTTTGAAGTTTGTGTTTTGCTGCTTGATTCTGTCGTTCCATTTCCTGGCATCTTTGTAATGCCGTGTCCATACAGGCTTGCAGCTTTGTTTGTTTCTCTATAATCTCTTGGCCCTGTTTCTGCAGTAAGTCCACTTCAGCCTTGATATAAACTTCATTTGTTTTGAGAGTAACAATCTCACTCTCAGTGGCCATTGATCTTGCTCTGAGCCCGGTTAGCTTTTGCATTACCACATTCCAATCATTAGTTGGTGGCTGTAGGTCCACTGTATCGGTGGCCATCTCTTTCAATTCTACTAACCGAAGGCTCTGCATATTTTCCTTGGGCCTTGTGCTTGTCAACTCAAAGGTTACCGTAGCTGCCTCTTCTCGAGAGTACCCCGTAGCTAGTAGATCAAGAAATATTCTAAAATTTCTTTCCTCTGGATCTAGCTGCTGATCTTTTGGTTCAGCTTGTTCTTTCTGCTCTTCCTCTTTGGTCTTCTCTTGCTTGGAATCTTCTTGTTCATCAGTTCTATTCAGCTCCTCCTTTTGTTGGGTTTGTGGAGGGCTAAGGGGAGATGGTGATGGTGGTGGGCTGGATTCCCGACTTGACGATGGAGTTGGTGGCTTCTTCTTGAAATCCCGGTGCACCTTGGTCTTTCTCTCTCTTTCTTGGCCTTCCTGCTCTTCTAGCAGTTGCCGTCTCACTTCATCCACTTCTTCTTCTGTAAATGGGATATTCGGGATATTCTCTGCCGTAGCATCTAGGATCTCAAAGTTTTTGATATAGTCTTCGAACCGATCCCGGTGAACCCTTCGAGATGATCCAGACATGGCTTCAAGGGATGGCTTCCACAACTCGCTTAAATCTCCTTTGAGTGCTCTCTCAGCTCTGAATCTTTCCATCAGTCTTTCTAGCCATGCCGCTTTCTTTGACTTGGTTTCCTTGATTGGCACTTGTAGACTTTCTTTCTTTCCCTTCTTTGATTCGGGCGGCTCTTCTAGCATGGTCTCTAACCGGCGCTTCAAACGTGTGGCTACCCTGGGTGCCTTGGGAGGTTATTTTTCTTTGTCTTCTTTCATCTTTAGCCAATCATTTTGTGAGGGAGGTTCAGGCCAGTTTCCTTTGGCATGCAATGCTCCATAGACAACTTTTGTTATCAACTCACCAGGTACAATATAGGTGGAATTTCTGTTACCCATCTTCACCAGATTGTCATGGATGTAAGCGGCATAATTTATTTCTTTTGGTTTGCCCTTCTGCATTGCCCAGGTGAAGGTGGTAGCAATTGCTCCAGGTGGCATCCTGTACTTCTGTGGCCGCTTTGTACACATGTGGAAGTATTGTTGTAGAGTTGGCTCATGATATCCACCTTCGGGTTTGCAATGTCTTCAAAGGTGTAGTTATTCTTCTTTTCCGAGTAGACCTTGACTTCATCTTGCCTCTTTGTCACATTGTCCCCTTTATTTGAGATGTCAAGTGCGGTTGCCACCACCCTCTCTGTGATGACAATCATGGTATCTGGCTTGCCTTGCAGATCGGTGACTCGGGCCACTCCATCTTCTTTGATTGTGGTTACAAATTCCCACACTCTTTTGATGTCAATCCCAGCTGGCAAAGCTTCAAAGTAGTTCTGTAGATCCAGCTTCTCCAAGTAATCCCCCATCTTGCTCATCGAAAATTCATTGATCTCTCGTTGTATCGTGTGTAGCTCCACTGCATTTCCTTCAGGATCTTTCAGATACTCCTTGGTAGATTCTCAAATCATTGGACTCGAGTAGATCATCCTGAATCCATGTGCTTGTGGGCTTCAGGGTTCCTTCTGGGATCACAAATGGCTCCACTTCTTCCAAGTAGTCTTTTATAGTCATCCTCTTCTTCTTTGCAGGTGATTTTGCGGCTGCCATGGATCCTATTGCACTCAGTAGTCCGAAGTTAGCGTTTTTTCCATATTAGCTGATAAACTGAGTTCTAACTACCCAAATGACTTGAAAATTGAAAATAAAACTTTAAAGGAACTAGGGAAACTCTGCATTTGCGCACAGTAGCTTCTGGGTGAAAAATTATCATGTAGACATCCTACGCGTAGGATGTCTAACTTGTCTGTGTTTTGTGAAACTTGGTAGGCTGGTGGCCCTTGACCTGTGCAACATGGCTATGTAATTGGAATTGGGTTTGGGCATAAAAAAGTGCAATGCTGGCCAGATTCAGGCTTTTGGTTCACAAATTGGGTAGGATGTCCTCAACAGGTGGCAAATGATATTCAAATGGGTTGAAAGTTGATATACAGGCTTCTTATACCATGTTAATGGCTCTCATGAAGTCAGATCGTGCACAGTAGGTGAAAATGACACTGGAGACATCCTACGCGTAGGATGTTTCTTTTATCAGAATACCTTGAAGTTGGTTCTTTGGGTAGCCCTTAGCATGTGGAGCTTGGCCCTGCTCTTAGATTTTGATTTGGATAAGCATTGGTGTTGTTAAGAGCATGTGTAGTGTTTTTAGGCTCAAAAAGTGCATCTTGGAGGTGTTGGGGGCCAAATGTGATGGGAATGGCTTGAAACTTGATATATGAGCCTATGAAGGTATTATAAAGAGATATGGAATTTAAAAATACCAGCTGGAGGTCAAATTGGTCATTTAGACATCCTACGCGTAGGATGTCTATTTCGTCAATTTTCGCATTTGACCCCATAGTTAGCTTGGCAATGTGCTCATGAGTGTATTGTGCAAGTTTCATGTGATTTGGACTACTTTTGGTAGGTCTATAACCCATTATTGCCTCTATGCTCTGACTTTGCGTTTTTTAATGCACATGAGGTCAACTTTTGTCCAAATGTGATGAAACTTGGTGGCTAGCATGTACAGGCTATTCAGAAACTGTGTGTGATATGAGATGTAGAGTTTGCCTCCCAGATATGGCCTTGAGACATCCTACGCATAGGATGTCTCCTGATGAAAGTTATTTGATAAGTGCTACTGGTCCCTGCCCTGAGCCCCCCTGAGTCCCTTTTAAGCTCTATTTCAACAAAAAAGTTAAATAGATAGAAAGAAACTCCCTGTTTGGCTTTCAAAGCCTCTAAGCCGTTTTCCGACTCTTGGAGTGCTTCTTGGCGATGAAATTTCTTGATGTTAGTCTCCATAGCCTCACGGTCCCTTGGGGATCCTTGCCATATGGTTTTTGTTGACTTTGGCTTCATTGGAGCTCCGTTTGGCAATTTGTCGCTCTGGAAGCGCCCGTGGTTGTGTTTACATGTCGTAGATGACTTGTGGTGGTCTACCACCATAGGACTTGGTTTTTGATGGTATAGGAAAGCCGCTCGTGAAGTTTGGTGGCAACCGGACATGCGGTTTGGCCGTGAGGGCTAGTTGACGCTTTGTGTGTCTGATGCCGTTTTTGAAGCTTAGTGCCACTTCGGGTCGCCTTATGGCCATGTGGGCTATATATACTTGAAGAGCATGTCGAGATGCTCCTACCCATGAGTTTCGGTAGCATTTGGGCGCTTTTCCACCGATTTACCATTTGGTGGCCTCTTGCAGGGCTCTAGAAGTTAGGGTTTTTTCCGATGGTTTTCTACCGCCTTTGGGCATTCAAAAGTGGTCTCCTATTCTAGGGTAAACTGTCGATGAAGCCTCATTGCTTTTGGGTTAGCCGTTAGGTGGCCACTTCTACCTGTAGGTCTCTACTGCCCTCTTCCCATGTGAACCCTACGCTAGTTTTCGCGACAAAACATCAAACATACGCGAAAAGCTCAAGGTGGTGAGCCTACCTCTCATGTCTGGATCCTGTCGGGTGGTTGTGCACGTCGTGGAATCCGCTGGAAGTCCGGTTCGCTCTAGGTGGCAAGAGCTCTCTCTCAAGAAGGCAATAGTAGAAATGAGCTTTAAATGAAGTGAAAAAATTTTATAATGGGGGTCCCCGAACCACTTTCCATGAAATTTGGCATGCGCTCCCAACTTCTTGCGAGGTACGGTTTAGGCTCGAAAAATTCTTGATTTGGACTCCATTTGCCCAGTTTCCGAGAAATTTGACGTTCGCGGTCAAAATCTGGCCAAAACACGCTTTCCGCTCCATTCACATAATTGCACCCCCATTGTACCATAGGTTGTCCTCTAGTCACTAATTATTCCCATATTTTTTGTTTTTCATTACGACCGTATTTCACTTACTTTTTGTATTTTTGAAGTTTTTTTTGCCGATAATTAGTAAAATTAAAAAGAAAATAGCAAATTAAACCCAAAAAATCCCCAAAAAACATAATAACTCAAAAACATCACCATGAAACACTATATACACTCACATGCAATTTTTATGGCCGGATTTCTCCGTTTTACCAAGATTTTGCCCGAAAAATGGGCTTGATTTGGCGTTTGGCCCCATATAGTTGTAGATTCATGCTGTATAAGGGCATATGTACTTAGGTTAGTCCAAAAAAAATTGCAATCAAGCGACAAACCTCTAAAATAGTCGAAAAACATGCCCTTTTTTGCTCTTTTTACCATTGGGTCCGCATTTGAGAATGCCTCCCCCCCTCCTAGCCGGAGTCCTCCCGGATGACAAGGTATCGCCTTGGTGTATTTGTTGTGCATGGGGTAAAAATTGTGCTAATGCTCGGCCGTGTAATGTGGCCCTATATGATGCATACTCAGTCAATGCATGGAAAAATCAATGTTGTGCAAGAGGAGGGTATAAGCAAGATGCTTATTGGCATTCACAGTCGAGGTTTCCTGTTTGTTGTTGATTTGGTTGGCACATTTTTTTTGCAAGTAAAAGTTGTAACTCTACAGCTCGTTGTTTGATCATCTTTCTTGCAAAAGTCGCTTGGTTTGCTACTACTATCGAAATGGCCATGGTCATCTCCTTGGAGAGAATTGTCGTGGTTGAATTGGCCATAGTCTTTGTCTCTTTTGCTTTCCATTTGTAGCTTTGTTTTGGAGGTTTTTGTAGGTTTATTGCTACATCCGCGGTTGTCAATGTTGTGCTTGTTGGGGTGGTAAAGCCCAATGTGCCACGCCTGAGTGTTGGGCGGCCGGACACTAACCGGGAACTAACATTGACCATTCATTCTATACAAAAGAATAAGGACTCATAACCCTAACACTATTGTGTTTGGAGTCCACCCAAACCTGTGTCTCCTCTCTTATCCATTGCTGCACACACACACACACGCTCTCGCACGCACTCTTCAACTGGTATCAGAGCTCAGGGATTGGGAACACCATTGGAGCTCAGCGGGGAAGCAGCCAGAGAAGCAGCAAAAATTGCACCACGTTTTTGCAGATATGTTTTGGCCTATCAAAACGTCTTTATTCAAGCCAATTCATGTAGTCAATGGCCAATTTTAGAACGTTTTCTCAAAATCTTCACCAATTTTGAGATAAGTCACTCAGACTGCCTGTAGGTCATGAAGTAGTAGCTGCAGTTTTTTACAGATCTATTTCAATCTGTAAAAACAACTTATTTCAAGTTCATTCTCACTATCCCCAACCGTTTTCGCATGGTCTACAACTTTGCAGAAGGAAGTTTCTGCAAATTTTGCACAGTTTGAGAGATATTCAGTTCAGACAGCAAGGTGGTCTACCCTCATCGGTTCTTCTGCGTACAGGTTTTCGTTGCAGACTCTTTCTGCAATGTCGGTCACATGTATATTTGATGTAAGGTCTGGAGGGTCTGTTATATCAGACAAACCGCCACAGCTGTTACAGAAAAGGGTTTATGTGGTTGGTGTAAGATCTTATGCGGTTTATGTATTGTGATGGAAATATGCAAAGCCTATTGTTGAGGGTCATAGTGAGGTTTTATTGAGCTGCAGGATTCTCAAATGTGGAGATCCTTTCGGTGATACAGGTTTTGGAGCGAGCCCCCGACATCCCCATAGTTTTGGCATCGACATAGGATGTATGTTTATGCGGTTAGTGCAGTATTGGTGTGCATCTGCTGACCCGCCATTGTTGGCATTGCTGTCATCTTTATCATATGCCTTTGACAGTGTTCAGTTGGTCAGAGACACTCTTCTAGAGTTGGAGACATTGACAGTGACAGTTCTTTGAGATTTTATCTTGCCGGTTTAGCCACTTTGCTCAGCATTTCAGTCATTGTACACATTTGTTTTGGGTTCAGAAGTTAGTTTTGCAGGGGAGACTCTACCGAAATTTTCCAGATTTTCTATCATCTTCTTTAGTGGAGCGGATCTATCACTTTTGTTCCTTGTCGAATGATGGCTTCATCATCGGAGAACTCTTTGTTCAACATTGAGAAGTTGGATGGAACTAACTTTCCATTTTGGAAGGAACAGATTTACAATGTCTTAGCACAGAAGAAGCAGATCCGACCGATAAAGATGAAGGGGATAAAGCTTGAGGATATGGATGAGTATGACTGGGAGGAGTTGGATGAGCTTGCCAAGTCCACCATCATGCTGACTTTGTCAAAGAATGTGTACTTCAATGTGAACATGGCAAAGACTAGTTATGAGCTGTGGAAGAAGTTATGTGACCTGTATGAGAAGCAAAGTGCAGCATCACAGGTTTATTGGCTGAAAAAGTTAGTTGATTTGAAGATGGATGAGGGCACACCCATGTGCAGCCATCTCAATGAGTTCAACACAATTTTTAGTCAGCTTTCTACACAGGGAGTCAATTTCGACAATTCAGCCAAAGCAATGTTGTTGCTAGTTACGTTGCCAGAAAGTTGGGATACTTTTCGCACAGCCATAAGTAACTCAGCACCTCCTGATGGTTTAACATGTGCTAATGTTGAGGACAGTTTGCTCACTGAAGAGGTTAGCAGGAAGAATCTTGATACTTCTCGTGGTACTAGCAATGCTCTCGTTGTTCGTGGTCGATCACAAGAAAAGGGCAACCAAAATCAGAGAGGAAAATCTTATAGCAAATCACGTGGCCGAAAAGACATTGAGTGCTATCATTGTCACAAAAAGGGTCATATGAAGAAAGACTGTCGAAAGTGGAAACAAGAGAAAGGTAAAGACAGGAAGTCGGAAGAAGGCAAGACTAAGAAAACAGTATAAAGATTGAAGAGATCAACAATGTTTTGTTGAAGATTCTGATGGAGATATTTATCTCACATCTGCCATGGATTCAGCATTTTTGGTTGCCACTGATGACTATGCTTTACAGGATTGGGTTATTGACTCAGGTGCATCGTTTCATGTGACTCCTCACAGAGAGTGATTTAGTACATATGATGCAGCCCGTAAAGGTCGTGTTCGTCTTGGCAATGATTTTGATTGCGACATAGTTGGTGTCGGCGATGTACAGCTGAAATTTCAGAATGGTTCTTCATTCAGTCTCAAGAATGTGAGACACGTGCCAAAGCTTACCAAAAGCTTGATTAGTACAGGACAATTGGATGACGTAGGATATTACTGCACATTTGGTGATAGCTCGTGGAAGATCACCAAAGGTTCTTTAGTAGTAGCACATGGTTCAAAGTCTGGGACTTTGTACATGCTACATGTATCCAATGTTAAAAACCATGTAATTTGTGTAACCGAGCAGCCAAGTGTTTCTTTGTGGCATCGCCGGTTAGGACATATGTCTCAAAAGGGAATGAAAATCTTATCTTGTTTTGGTTATGTGCCTGACTTCACTCGTTGCATAGGAATCAATGGATGACAAGGCGAAGTGGGAGAAGGCTATGCAATCAGAAATGGACTCGTTGCATAGGAATCAAACTTGGAAGTTGATTCGGTTGCCTAAAGGTAAAAAGGCATTACCATGCAAATGGGTGTACAAGAAGAAAATTACACATCATGATAATAAACCCAAGTACAAGGCACGACTTGTTGCTAAAGGATTTGAGCAGCAGCAGCAGGGTATTGACTTTGATGAGATCTTTTCTCCGGTTGTCAAGATGACTACTCTACAATGTGTACTTGCGTTGGTTGCTAAAGATGACATGAAACTTGACTAGATGGATGTCAAGATAGCGTTCTTGCATGGTGATCTTCAAGAAGAAGTTTATATGCAGTACCTAGAAGGTTTTGTTGAGAAGGGCAATGAAGACTTGGTGTGTCAGTTAGAAAAGACTCTTTATGGTCTAAAACAGTCATCAAGGGAGTGGTATCGTAAATTCTACTTGTTCATGCTCTCTCAAGGCTACAAAAGTAGCGATATGGACCATTGCCTCTACACTAAGCGAGCTAAAGATGGTAGTTTACTAATTTTGGTCCTTTATGTGGATGATATATTAATTGCCGAGAAATGCAGGGATGAGATTTCAGCCTTGAAGTCAGAAGTAACATGCAAACTTTGAAATGAAAGACATGGGTGAAGCAAGCCATATCCCTTGCATGCGCATTAAGCGAGACAGATGCAAGAAATTGGTCTATTTGTCTCAATCTGACTCAATCTGAGTACATTGCTAAAGTGCTCAAGCGTTTCAATATGGAGACGGGGAAGACGTTGAGTACTCCATTGCCTCCATATGTGAAACTTTCTAAAAATGATTGCCCTAAGTCTGAAGAGGAAAAGGCTGAAATGGCAAAAGTTCCTTATTCATCTGCAGTTGGAAGTTTGATGTATGCTATGATTGCTACACGTCCTAATATTGCTTTTGCAGTGGGAGTTGTTAGCAGATATATGTCAAATCCAGGCAACAAACATTGGGAGACAGTGAAAGGGGTTATGCGATATTTGAATGGTACAAAAGACATGTGCATTTGCTTTGGAAGAAAGGAAGCATGTGTCATTGGTTACACGGATGCAGATTATGCAGGAGACTTGGACAAGAGAAGGTCCACTTCAGGCTATGTTTTTGAGTTCACTGGAGGTGCAGTCTCATGGCGATCTCGTTTGCAAGATTGTGTTACCTTGTCTACTATAGAGGCTGAATATGTTGCAGCTTCAGAAGCTTGCAAGGAAGCTATATGGCTTGGTCGGCTCGTGGGAGACTTGGGAATCAATGTTGAGATGCTTGTATTACATTGCGATAGCCAAAGTGCTATACAATTGGCAAAGAATCCATGTTCCATGCAAAGACAAAGCATGTGGATGTGAAGCATCACTTCATTCGTGAGGTTCTTGAGGATAAGCGATTGCAGCTTGCCAAAATTCACACCACTGAGAATCCTGATGATCTTCTAACAAAGGGCTTACCTTCAGAGCGGTTTGCACATTGTCGGGCACTCATGGGTATTGGGTAGATAGTCATGGTCATTGTCTACCTGTATTGTATGTATATATACATTATCACCCCAGCTTAAAGGCACATTGTCCTTTAAGTGGGAGGTTGTTGGGGTGGTAAAGCCCAATGTGCCGCGCCTGAGTGTTGGGCAGCCGGACACTAACCGGGAACTAACACTGACCATTCATTCTATACAAAAGAATAAGGACTCATAACCCTAACACTATTGTGTTTGGAGTCCACCCAAACCTGTGTCTCCTCTCCTCTCCATTGCTGCACACACACACACACACACACACTCTCGCACGCACTCTTCGGTGCTGCTGATTGGCACCCACATTGATCGATTTGCCGGTTTCATATGTAGTGTGTGTCTGCATGCCGATGTTGCTTGTACTGAAGGGAGTTCCTATTGCTTTGGTTTCAGGATCCAAATGGAAGTCGCATTTAAGTTGTTACTGAGCATTCTCTTTGGGATCCATATCTTTCTTGTTCCCTTGGTTTTTGGTTGAGCTGTGTGCTTCTGTTGACTTCTTCTGTTATATTGTGGTAGGTATGTCATGTCACCTCTATCCTTCTGCACCCATATTGGTTTTCTACGTGTTGCTGACCTTGATCTTTGCATTGCGGTCTGTGTTGTCTTATGCTTGTAGTGAACATGGGTGGTAGTTCCCTTGTTGGTCACCATGGGTATCGTGTTGTTCTTTAGTGGCACCCATCCTTTTGGTTCTTTATCCAGTGATTGCATTGCTGTCATCTGATTCTTCCGGGGTTGCTGAGAAAAGGCTATCACCTGTTGTTCTTGTGCATGCTGAATTTTGACTGCATCCGCATTCCAATCTATCTGCACATTATACTCTTTTTGCCAAGGTTGTCCCAACAACATGGGGTGTTGTGTGCTTTCATCCTTAACCACATAAAACTTGTGTGGGTAAATATATTGATGTACTTGTACATGCAATATAATCCAGCCCAATGTTTTTAGCGAATGTGATGTACTACTTTCCAACACTTGTGGAGTAAGATGTACTTGACCTTTGGGCCTGAGCTGTTTGTATAAACTGTAAGAGATTAGATTTGCTTGAGCTCCAGAATCAAGCAATGTCGTCGATTCAACTTGATTGCTACCCACTTTGACTGCAATTATTGGCTCCACTGTGTCTTCATCAAAATTCGTTAGTCGAATAGCATTATTCGCAACGGTTATCTACATTGTTGTTGTTGTCGTAGAAGCCGTCTTTTTGCAATGCGTTCTTTTGCTTTTGCTTGGGCCTCTTCTTGTACCCTCTGTTTCTCTTTCATCCGTTTTTTTTTTTGATGGATTTGTTGAAGCATATTTTGTGTTAGTGGCAAATGATATTTTTTTAATCGACATCCACTAATCCAATTTGGCATTTCTTCTCCTGCTAATGTAGCAAGTTTGACAGCTCCACTTTGTGATAAGTCACTAATCACAAAGGGTCCCATCCCTTGCTTTTTAAGTTTCTTGGCATGTTGCTTCAAGGTATGTCATCATCTACTCCTTCAGGAGCTTCCCCGTTTTGCAGCCTTGAAAGATGATCCACCCGTAGATGAGTTTTCCCCTTTTTGACTACCACTGTGAAGTCAAATTCTAGCAATATAATAAACCAGCGTACAATTCTCCCAGTATTGCATGGTTTATTTACCAAATACAAAAGACCTTGATAATCTGTGAAGAACACAAATTTGTTTGCGAGCAAATAATGTCGAAATTTCTTTACAGCATAAATCATTCCTAACCCCTCTCTTTCAGTGGTTGTGTAGTTCTTTTCTGCACTATTTAATTGTCGGCTTGCATAACAAACTGGGAAATCCATTGTTCCGTCTCCAGGTTGAGCCAGAATACTCCCAATTGCATATGCAGATGCATCAATGTGAACATGGAATATCTTTTCCCAATCTGGTGCTTTAAGTACAGGTGCTGATACAAGGTTTTCTTTCAGCTTTTGGAATGAAGTTTCACACTCCTCAGTCCAATCGAAACTGATTAATAAGCGATACAGAGGTTGTGCAATGACTGCATACATATATATGAATCTTCGATAATATCCACAGTGTTCCATGAAGGATTGTACTTGTTTGGCATTAGTAGGCATGGGCAAGTCTACTATGACTTTGATTTTGTCTAGGTCAGTGGTTATGCCATTTCTTGAGATAATATGTCCTAAGATACGGCCTTGCCTAACCATAAAAATGCACTTTTCCGGGTTGAGACAAATTCGATATGTTTTGCATTTCTCAAATACCTTTTGTAAATGGTCAATATGTTCTTCTCATAAAAGAGAGTGTACACAGAGATCATCCATATATATTTCTAAGAATATTCTCAGGTATTCTTTGAACGCATGAGTCATTAACCTTTGAAAGGTAGCTGGGGCATTGGTCAAGCCAAAAGGCATAACTCTATACGCATATATTCCCCATTATGTGGCAAACGCAGTTTTGTATTGATCCTCTATTGCAATTGCCAATTGGTTATACCTTGAAAACCCATCTAAAAAGGAATAAGCCCGTTTCCCAACCACCCTCTCAAGTACATGTTCTGTGATAGGCAAGGGATAATTATCCCTTATGGTGGCTGCATTTACTTTTTTGAGGCTCACACACAAACACACAGTTTTCCATTCTTTTTGGGGATAACCACAATGGGTGACACCGAATCGTATGTTCGATTTTATAGATGAATTCAACATCCATCAGCTAGTCAATCTCCTCTTTGATTCGTTTAGCAAATGTGTCATTATATGTGTAAGGACGCTGTTTGCTAGGTTTGGTATCTGATTTCAAAGGAATTGTATGTTGGCATATCGATGGATCAACTCCTTTGAGGTCTTTGTAGGACCATGTAAACACATCTTTATACTTCTTGGGAAGTTGTGTTCGTTGTTCTTCTTCTTCAGGCTCTAAATCAGTTGCGATATAGACCGGCTGAGGCTTTTCGCCTGGCGCAGCGAGGTCTACCCGTTTTGCATTTTTCTGCCCATCGTAAGATTCCTGTTTATTGTTTCTCTGACTGGTGGTGTCATTATGATTTTTCAGTCCTGGATGGTGAATTTTTTATAATGGGATGGTACATTCATGTCTCCTTTTTCTGACTCCTCCTTACCATCACTTTCTCCCTCAGTAGTCCATACCTCTCGTAACGACCGTTTTAGTTCATGGTATTTCTTTTTACGCTCCATTTTGGTACACTCTGGGTCTTTTGTTTTGATTGTTGAGATTTTTTTGATTTTGTTTCTGTTTTAGCTTTTCGTACTTGTTTTATTTCCTCTTGCGTTCCTTCCCTTCGAAGGTTTGAGAATCTGCCTGATATTTGGTCTTTTACACAATCCTCTACTTTGACAAGCATTAGGTAGTGAGTTTTATCTTTTATCATGGGCATCAGGTTTTCTCTAATTTAGTTTTCTGCTCTTTTTTTCCTATAGCGTTCCTGGCGTCTAGGGTGCTGATTGGCAAAATCATAAAACTTGATATTCGCTATTTTCTCCCCACGCTCGTTATCTGCATCGTTATTTACCTCCAGATGCTCAGAGGAGTTATAAAAATCTTCTTGTTTTGGTGGTTATACAATCTCATCTCCTGCTAGTATAAGGCTTACCATGTAATAGGGTAGCACATCATAGCCGTCCTTATCGCAAAATTTTGTCGTTGGGCTATCTGTAATGGTACAGACATACAATGTTGCCAGTATGTGTTCCCATTCCAGAGGTTCTGAGCCATCTTCGAGAAAAGGTTTTAGAATATAATCCTTGTTCTCAATAGCTCTTTCTAAGAAGCATTCCTCTCTTTTTAAGCTTCCACAATGTGAAGCTCCGCACATCTATAGCTCTTTTTTTGCCCTAACCATGCTGGGAGCTCGGACCCTGCCAATGTAGCTGAATCAAACTCTTCCACTGGTGTTTCATTCACATCTTTGTAACTATGGTCTTTTAGGTGTATTTTGGTTGTTGTCCCGCCATGTCTGAGGTATATGTGGTTGTAACCCCAATCCTGGACCATCTTTAATTGTCTCATGAATGGTCTTCCCAAGATGATCTCGTAATTGTTCTTTTTGTCAAAATCGACTATTGCAAATGTATGCTCATACTCGATTCCACACGAGGTGACAATTACTTTTTCTAAAAGCCGTAGAGGCTTTTCCATGAACCCATCTGCCAGTTTCAATTTGATCCTAGTAGCTCTCAAAGCCGGTTTTCCCCATTTTTTCCAGATTTTCTTGGTGGCAATAACGACTCCTACTCCACTATCAAGAATAGCTTTGGAAACTACTCCTTGGAATTCTACTGGTAGTTTGGTATTTCCATCTTCTCCGTCGCAATATTCTCCGACCTTGTTTAAAGGTACTGGCCTAGTGTTTAGTTGAGGCTTGTCCAATTCTCTGATCCCTTCTTGAAGCTTCGAGGTGGGGTCTTTTACTCCACATTTTTCTAAGCATTTGCCTACTGTGGTCCACATGTTTGGTCGTAACCTCAGGAGTTCGGCTAATGTAATTGTGCATGCCACAGGGGTGGACAATAACTCAATCAACCCTTGTGAATCCATCACTTTGTTGGAAGAAAGTATTTGAGATGGGATTGCTCTCACCTCATACTTGGCTTCATACTCCCCTAGGTAAGATGGTAGAGTTTTTAGCGAGTTTGGTTGGCTGTGCCCTGAACTAATTGATCCCTGGTCTCCCCCTTGTGAATGCATATCAAAGTTCATTTGTGATCTTGCCTCAAATTCTTCAATAGGAGGTAAGATATCATTTTTCTCTTTTCTCGTGCTATTCAGTTGGTAGCTCTCCCGGTTAGCTTCATTGGCATCACGGATTTGCTTCCACAGGTCATCTAGACCGTTACAATCTTACCCATTTCTACCAATGTTTTAGGCTGGAACCCATCACTTGTCTCATCTGTTGTATTTGGCACTATGATAGGTTCTCTCCTAGACTCAGAGGCATTCGTGAGTCTCTCCTTCGTGTCTACTTGTTTCTCTAAAGTTGGTTTGATAGGGATTGGAGCTGGTACTTCATGCCAACTTGCAGGTTTACTGAGCGGGTTTTCTATCAAGGATTGGGCTGTTTCAATCATCTTTTGACACATTTCCAACCTCTGTTTTTCTATTTCGGCATATGGATAAGTCATCCATCTTTGCTCTTGGGTTTGGTTGTTTTTGAGTATGGATTCGTAAGCTTTTAAATTGTGCGTCTAACTGCTCATTTACCTTTCTGCCAACACTGATCCTCCTGATCCTGCACTTTTGGGTTCTGCTATTTCCTTGGGTGCTATGGTTGCCGTAGTGTGTGAGATTAGACTAGCTAGATCCTCTAACCGCTCTAATCTATCCTTTGTCTGTTTTAACTCCTCGGATAGAGCCATTTTCTCCCGTTCTCTCTTGGCTTTCATACGCACCTTTCTAGCTTTCCAAGTGCTTCTCTGATTTTTCATTTCTGAACTTGGGGCATCGGTTTTTGGCTCTTCAATTATGGGTTCATTCTTCATTCTTTGAGCTTGGGCTCGTGTCACTGCCTGCAAATTACTCTCATTTTCTGACCCTCCACTGGAAGGCATTGCTTCCAACATGTTCAAGGTAGTTTTTGCTCCTTTTCTCGGGTTCTTAGGGCAGTCAAGAATCAAATGATTAATTCCACACTCGGTGCAATATGCGTTGACTCTAATGATTTCATCATGAGGACAATCTCTTAGCCAATGGTCTCCACCACACTTGTAGCAGGGTCCCTTAGGCTTTTGAGGTGCTCCTTGAGCTCCTCTTTGTTGGTATGCATGTCTCTACCCGCCCATGCCTCTGTTGGCTATGAACAACAATGTTCGTTCATCCAAACTATATCTTCCTTCTCCTGCTGCATGTGCAACTATTGGTGGTTCTGCACTTCCCAATCATGCTCCATGGTTTTGGCGTTGGGGGTTCTTCTAGTGGATAATAGATAGGATTTGCAGCATATCCATTGGGATCTCGTAATATGCATGCATAGGCACCAAAGCCTTCTCTTCTGGTTCAGTTACTGTTGGTGTGTATCTTATGTTGATTGGTCGTAATCCTGGTAGGGGTGGTTGCTGGCCCAACACTGGTTGTGGTCTTTCTACACCTACAGGTCCGGGTAGGTTTCCTACTTGATACCTAGGCATCGGTGGAAGTTGAGGAGATGTTACCTGAGCCTGGGGAGCATAAGGTCTCTCTCTCACATATCCCTTGTTATAATAACATTCCTTCGTCTCATGGTTTGTCCATTTTTGTTCAATAGCACACCACTTTGGCTGTTTAGCCTGAGGTTTGGCATATAGGTTAACCTTTTTTAGCACTTCCTCTACAAGCTACTCCTGGCTTACAGCTACTTCTCCTTTTGGTGCTGTCTTAGTGGACTTGCTTCCACTTTGTTGTGAGGATGAAGCGTCATCAAGATCCTTGAATTCACCCTCCTTGTAGACCGCACAATTGTCTGCAAGGTAAAGAGCCTCCTTAGTTAACTCATTTAACATCGTGATCCTCTTCATATGTAAGTCCTTCTAGAGATCTGCATTTCTCAGTCCTTGAATAAATATAAGCATAAGTGTAGACTGAGTTGGCAGTTCTTCCACAGGGTAGAACTTAACATATCTTTTTAGTTGTAGGGCTGCCTTTCGCACAGACTCCCCTTCTTTCTGTTTGAATTTATGGATTTGTGAGACTGTATTATGAGCTATCCCCCTTTGTGAGAATTCCTCAATAAACTCGTCAAACACCTCCTCCATAGACTCAAAGTCTCTACGCTCCACAGAGTCAAACCAAGTAGCAGCATCCTCCTCTAGGGTTAGTCCAAACCCTGCGAATTGGGTAGGGAAGTCTAACACCTCTTAAGCTCTAATTACATGCACAAAGGCTGCTACATGATCCCTAGGATCTCTGTTTCCCGTGTATTTCTTGTTTACCCATTTTTGCACCTGGGAAGGTCTAATTCTACGATGGTCTACAAATCTCATCGTTGGTTCTCCTCATCCTACTCGATATACCTCCTCTAGCTTCGGTAGTGGGCAGGTTCCTCTCCCAGAGGTGATCCTAAGCCATAATTTCTGACGGTTTTTTCAAGAGATAGTTCATCTCTTTGAACTCATTGTATGGGTTGTCTTCCAGGCTCTGTTGACCCTTGAGTTTTTGGCTTACTCTCACCTTGATACCGTGAATAGAGCGGTGGTTCTTGTAAATCCCTTAGCCCTCGTGCAGCTGGATAACCATCTCGATTTCGGTCTTGTTCGAATGTTGCACTCTGTCGAAGCCATGCCTGCAATGATGGCTGAGTTGCTGGTTGGTTTTGGTAGTTGAACATCTGTTGTCGGTTAGAATGTGAGGTTGCGTCGTACTCTTCTGAAAATGGATTTGTCGATTTGCTAGGGATGTAGGTGACCCTTGGCACTTCTTCGGGGGCATATGTTGATGCTTCTGGAACTGTTGCCTTTTCTACCTCCTCTGGGAGAATACGTTTGTATTCTCGCCCGTACATATCAACAAAAATGATATCCTTCCCCATAGCAATTTCATAAGAGAATAAGTAAAGAACCTTGTCTATGATTAATTCGTTTGGGTAGGGTTCTTTGCATCGAAAGTAAGAGACTACTCCCTCGCTCTCATGCTTGTAAATTCCCACATTCTCATTATAAGTAGAGACCCTGGTTGTTTTCTTATCATACATAAAAAGAGCTCCGGGTCGATCAATGTTTGGAGGCGGTTCTTGAGTCTCTGAAATCATTTTTCCTTTTGCCACATTATCTCCATATCTGTTGTAATCCTCAGGGTTACTAACTATCAGATAGTGGTTCCCCTTTTCGTCTTGAAATCTATCTCCATCATCATAGACTCGAATTATCTCCAGTCTTTGAGCAGGTCTTTCTTCTATACAAATACACTTGTGTCCTCGATAGTCAGAATAAACTAGGCTCTCCTTGAGTTTGTTCCTTCTAAGAAGATTATAGTGAACTTGGAATCGCTCAAAGGATTTTTGGAGGTGCTTCCTCCTAGCACGGGTCCTTCATCGAAGAAACCTCCTGGCTGTTGACTACCCATCATGAAGGACTTATTGGATGAAGTGCCAGTATCACTACCCTCCTCAATAATCGGTGCTAGTGGATCTAGCCTTCCCTGAGTTACACTCTCCTCGGTGGACACTAAGCTACCCTGATCACCTGCCACCTTTTGATCTCTAAGAATGTGTCTTCCTGATCTTAAATTCATAAAACTTAGCAATGCAATTTATCACAAATCCAACCACTCACCTGGTAAAGGATCAGTCTCCGCACAACTTCTTGCTTTGCCACTGAATATACCTATACACAAGCGTTAAATTTCGACAATCGAATCAAAGCATTTAATCGCTAGAGGTGGTCTTAGTAATGATTGGTATAACTGGAGGGTTAACCTCAACCACTACTGTATTTTATACACTTCGGATGTTCTTGATTAGGTCTGCTAATCTGGAACCGTACTTCCCTCGGATGTTGGTCAATGTACCGAGAAAGTCTTAATTCCGTCTCTGCTCCGTCAAAAGGTCAAACAAGGTCCAAATTCACTTCTGAAAGAAGTTCTGGAACTCTTAAGTCAATTGGAACATCACTCTATGTCCTCTATCATCTTTTCTCTTCACTAAGCCCTTGTAGACATCCTACACGTAGGATTTCTATCTGCTTGATTTTGCCTGGAGTTTGCACTATGGATTCCCCTTGATGTGCTAAGTCCACAACTGTTTTTACTTTTTGATTTGGACACCTACAAGCTGGTCAATTGATCAAAAATCTGTTCCAGCAGCCTGATGTTGGTCTGACCAGTCAAATCAACTCCAATTTGGACCAAAATTGACTAGGAGGCTTGCCTCAGGCTATACAACACCCTACTATGCCTATAGTCAGTTTATGGCTTCAATTTCATGCATTAGACATTCTACACGTAGCATGTCTAACTGCTCAAAATGGCTTCAAATGCAAAGCATAGACTTCTCTTAAGGTGCTGATCACTTCGGTATGCTCAAAGCTGGGTTTGGAGTGCTAAATCACACAGAACACGTCCTACACATAGGATGTCTATATGATCTGTTTGACCCCAAACTTGAGCCACAACTTCCCCTTGATGTCAGCAACCCAGTGCTATGCTTAGATTTTAGTTTGGATTTCAAAAGACCCCAATTTTAGATCAAAAATGCTAAAGTCTGCTTAAAACCCAATTTTCTCACCCAATTGAGATGAAACCTTTCTCAGGCACCCAATAAATCATCCAGATCATGCTCATGCAGCCATCCTATGGTTTTGGTCTTAAAATAATGCCTTGGCACAATTTGGGTAGGATGTCTGGCAATTTCCTTTCCACTTGGACTTATCCTGTCAAGATATGGTCAAATTTCCACTTTCGAGGTGAAATTAGGGTAAACCTACCTTCTGAACACACTGGTCAACTCAGAATTTCAAAGTTTTCACCAGATTACCCTGTAGACATCCTACGCGTAGGATGTCTCCTGGCTTAAAATTTAATTTTTTCCTGACAAAAGTACTCTTGATGCTCTCTAGCTCTATCAGAAATACTCACAGGAACTTTTGAACTTCACTTCAGCTTTCAAACAATCTTTTCAGTCTTTCACAACCTTGTGATGCGCCTAACATCAAATATAACATGCATGAAGTGCTCCAGATCATAAATCATGATGTCCTACTTACCCTACTCCTACTCATCATGTGAGATGGTGATATTGGTGTCTTGGTTGCTTCTTGGTCTCTCCGGACTCTCAAGCTCTCCTTCCATCGCCTCTACCACTCCAACTCCTACTCTCTACACTACAACTCAACTAATACCTAAAACTATCTAAGTCTACCTAAGTCGAAGGATCTAGGCCAGACACTCGATGCCTAAACTCCTCCTAAGACCTAGAGAGTCCTCCACCCTCTGATCCTATCTAAATGTAAAACGATACTCTAGCAAGCCAGAGAATCCCTATCCTCAAGGACTAGTCTCGGTCACCTACCTAGGGTTTTCGTCCCCGACAGCGGCGCCAATGTTGGCGGATACGCTGCGACGAACGTCAGCACAGCGAGAACTCACTTAACAAAATTTGTCAGCTAAGGACGAAGCTCAACCCGCAGGCACGTGGAAGCAAGCATAGGGTGTCAACCTACACTCGACCGACTCTCGACTACTTCCTACAGAGGTCTCTACCCAATGTCTAAGCTACAACCTTCAGGAGTGCATAAGAGGAGATTTCCTACAACGCTTCCAAGAGCCAAATACCCATCAAACGTTCTCAAAACGCCACAAAAATTAAAGGAAACCCTATTAACACCAATAGGTTGCTCTCCCTAAGGTCCATGAACCAAAATCCCAACCCTAAACACCTGGTGCAAAATCACGTAGGATGTCTGGTCAAAATTTGCAGGTCATCGTTTCCGAAAACTAAAGTGCCTAATGTGTAGCTCTACTCAATGCAAACGCGTGGATATGCTGAAATGCAAAAACGGATAACATATACTCACCGAATCACCAGATGTAGCTCGTGGGTCGAGTTCGCAAAACCAGACCGTACACCCGCAATGTAGATATTGGCGCGTAACTCTCGTCAGGGGCAACACACTGCACTTCCTCGCACTCGATTTTGACAACCGGTGCGCGCGTAGCATCAAGATGAAACTCTCACTCTCTCTCTCTCTCTCTCATACACAGTATGCTCACTCACACAGACAGAACTTTTTTTAAAATGACAAAGGTTTTTTTCATTAAGATCAAAAGTGGTATAAATACCTTACAATCTCAAACCCTAATGTTCCAATTTAACCATCTACTCAATCTAAATGTCAAAAATGAGATACAATCTGGAACCTTCTGTAAGCCCTACTATTTACAAGAGTGAAATGACGATTTTTCTCAATTAAAGAATAATTACAAAAAATAATATTCCGTCGAGCAATCATTCTCCGTAGGGTGTGTCCAGCTGCTAACACACATAATAAGACCCTTAGGAGTGCTTGAAAAAGTGATAGTTAATTCATGTGGAATTGATTATCAACATACTATTGCAACAATGGACTTTGGAAAGAAACTCAATTATGAAATCATCTTGGGAAGACCTTTCATTCAACAAGTACAACTCATTCAAGATTGGGAAAACAATTACCTGTACTTTAAGCAAGTGGGATCAATAACAAGGGTTAATTTGAAAGATCACACTTATAGAGATGTCATGAAAACACCCATACAAAATTTGACTCAGTCTCTTTGGCTGAAACTAAGCTTCCATTTTGGTTGAACAAAGACACACCTATTTGGATGTGCAGAGCCTCAAAAAAAGGGATTTTGAAACAAGAAGACTGTATCTTAGAAAGGGATTGCACAGATGAAGCTTATGTACCTGAACCCTTTCCAGAGCATTTGTTCGAGTCAGTTGAGTGGACTCAAATTTTAGCAACAATGGATGTGTGTGTAAATACGTCAATGCCTACTTAATTTTGCAATGAGGATGTCTATGACATAATTCCCATACAAATGATCTCAACCCTTCACATTGAAGACAAAATTCAAGAATCCAAGAACTTAATGAAAGCTCAACAAGTCTTTTTAGACCTCTACTATGATGCAACAGACGAGTTAGAAGAACATTCAGCTACCTCAAATGATTTGGGGTCGGAAAAAGAACATGTGAGGGCTAAACTACTGATGAAAGAAGGGGAGGAAAAGTTTTTTGATTTTCCAAACCAAAAATCAAGAAGACAAAAATGGTATAGAAGAAAAAGAGACACGAGAAACTTGAAATCTAAACCTATGCCATCAGTCTCTAGTAGAACACCATTTTTTATGCAAACAGATGCACATGATTGTGTCAAAGACAAAATCATTGGTAGATATTCTTTAAACAAAAATCAAGAAATATCAAAAACATTGAAAAAAACGAGAAAGGAAACTCAAGCAAAACCTAAATACCAGGACAAGGATTCAACCATGACACGAGTTGAACGAAGAAAGAAGTATGAAGAGTTAAAGAAAGCTATAAAGGAGATGTATACAATTGAAATGGAAATCATGAGGAGGAAGGTAAAGATGTAATGAGTGTTCCATCTTATTACAAGAAATATACTCTCCAAGACCAAAAGATCATAGTCCAGAAAAACCTATCAAGGAACTAAGAAAACAGGGTGAGTCCTACGAAGGACCTGAAAATGCAAAAAAGATAGATCTAGATGAACCAGGAGAAGATCCTAGACCTGCCTACATTGCAAATGACTTGACGGAAGATTTTATTAATCTTACTAAAAGAATATCGAGATATCTTTTCTTGGTCTTATAAGGATCTCAAGGGTGTTAACCCAAAAATCTGTCAATATACTATACCTATGAGAGATGATGCAAAACCAAGCAGATAGAGACCATATACTTATAATAAAACATTTGTCAAAAATATCAAAGAAGAGATAGAAAATCTAAAGGAATCCGAATTCAGTTATGAAATTGAACACACAGATTGGGTGTCTCCAATTGTGGTAGTAATCTATGTGTACATTCATCAATCCAAGTTGATCATTTTGAACACCTCAAAAAGGTCTTTGAAAAATGTAGATTTATAGGATTTTCTTAAATCTTGAAAAGTGTACATTTATGGGTAGACAAGGAAACATTTTTGGACATATAGTGTCTAAAATGGCATAGCTACTTATATGGATAAAATTCATGTTATTGTTGAATTGCCTAGACCAACAACAGTCAAAGGGGTTCAGGATTTCATGGGACATTGTGGATATAACAGACGATTCATTTACATGTACGCTATAATTGCAAAAACCATGTACAGCTTGATTACACTCTTTGAATGGACTGATGAGTGTGAAGAATCCTTCGTGAAGCTTAAACAAGCTCTCACTTTAGCCCTAATATTGAAAGCACCAGATTGGAATAAGATATTCCACATACATGTAGATGCTTCCAATTTTGCCATTGGGTGTATACTAGCTCAACTAGGAGAGGAAAAATTTGATTTTCCTATTTCTTATTCTAGTAGAGACAGTTGAATATGGCAGAGAAAAACTATACAACCATCAAAAGGGAAGGATTAGGGATGATCTATGCTGCAAAAAAGTATAGATATTACCTATTAGCTAACATGTTTGTGTTCTTTGTGGATCACCAAGCCTTATTGAACTTGGTCAACAAGCCATGCAACACAGGAAGAATAGTAAGATGATTCATCATTCTTTTGGAATTTGATTTCACTGTAGTTGTGAAAAAGGGTACCACTCACCAAAGAGAAAATCATTTATCAAGGATTATTTCAGGTGAACCACCAAAGGGAGTAGACATGATCTACCAGATGCATATCTGTTCTCCGTGGAAATGATACCCTGATGGTCAAAAAATATGGTATCATTGATGTCCATAGCTCAAGTGGATTTGTAAATACCACTTCCTATTACAACAGGATTAATCGAGCAATTGTCTATGTATCAATTACTAGCTGGAAGGATGTACAAATGGAATATTACTTTTGTGTATTAATCTTGAAGAGAAAACCCAATACCTAAGTCAAGCACATATTACCATAGTGGGACTTCACTTTGCAAAAGACCAAACTATGCAATGGATCTTGAGACTTGGAGTATTTTGGCCAACCATGAGGAGTGATGTTCATTCATTTGTTAAAAAATGTACTCAATGCCAGAAACAAGCAGCCATACCGTATGTGTCATTGTTCCTAATATCACTCATTCCGAAGTGGAGTAACTATCTAGTTACTTACTTATCAAGCTGAACATTTCCTGAGGATATGAGTAAACGCCACCAAAGAGAAATTCAAACTGAAGCAAGACACTATGCTCTTATTGAAAACCAATTGTATCGAAGAGGAAAGGATCAACATCTACGTCTTTGTGCAAATGCAGATGAATATATTCCCATTATAGAACAAGCACATGCTAAATTAGTTGGAGGTCACTTTTCTAGTGAAACCACCGCAAGAGAAATCTTAATGGTAGGCATATGGTGGCCAACACTTTTTGGAGATGCCAAAGAATATGTTCGAAGGTGTGATGCATATCAACGAGAAAAAATGCCAACCTGTGTAGATAGCATGCCTTTAAGACCAATGATGGGGGCTAGAGCTTTTGCAAAATGGGGTATAGACTTTGTTGGACCAATACAACCACCTGCTTATAGAACCCAAGCTCAATATATCATTGTAGCTACGAACTATTTGACAAAGTGTGCAGAGGCTAACGCAACCCAAAAGAATGATGCCAAAACCACAACCGCATTCTTGTATGAGTATGTGTTCATAAGATATGGACTGCCAATAGAAATTGTCAGTGATAGGGGAACTCATTTCCTCAGTGAGGTAGTTCAGTATCTGCTTAATGAATTTATAGTCATCCATAACAAATCGGCTCCCTATCACCCACAAACAAATGGACATTGAGCACATGAGTAAAATTCTTAGCTCAGTATTGACTAAGGTGGTCAGTTTAGGATGGACTAATTGAAAAATGAATCTCCATGCTGCTCTATGGGCTTATAGAATTTTGTTCAAGAAAACTTTAAATGCTATACCCTTTAACCTTGTTTATGATCTTGATGCCATACTGTCGATATAATTTCTATTGCCGACACTAAGGGTAGCTAAGGATCTTGAGTGGGCTGGACATGAATTGTCAGAGAGGCTTGAAGATTTAGAAAAGCTTGACGAGCAAATGTTAACAGCTGTAGCTCACATCTATACACAAAAGCGGAAACAAAAACAGTTTTTTTATTCCCATCTAGTTACAAAAATGTTCAAAAAATGGGACTTAGTTTTAGTCTATTCCCTTAAGCAACACATTCCTAAGTTTAAGAAAAAGGAAAACAGACTGTTTATCATTGAAGACGTATCTCCAAGTGGAGTAGTTAAGTTGTCCACTCTAGATGGTGAACCAATGGCTAATTGGATTAGTGGATGCTATTTAAAGAAGTACAATTTGCCACTAACCAATGAATTGCTAGAAAAGATGCATGCAGCAAAGCAAAGAAAGATGAAACAACAGCAGGTCATTGATGAAGCCCAAGAGGAAGCTTGGCTTAGAGTACTCAAAAGGAAAGCTGCTCTCAAAAATCTACAAATACCTATTCTCATCAACACTCTAGAACTTGATGAACGACTATGGGAATTACAGAAGGATGTAGTGTCAACAGATGATGAATGGTTAGATGGAATGGACCTTCACATTAAAGTACAACTGAACAATCGTATCACAAATGCTTGGTCGATACAAGAGCTCAAGTAAATGCAGTCAGTTATTCCACATACAAGAAAGCAACGAATTAGTCTTTGACATCAAGAATATCGGCTATTAAAGGATGCAACAAGAACCCAACACCAGCACTGGGAGTAGTCAACTTAAATGTGGTAGTACATGGATGTTCATGCCCTCATCAATTCGTATGCTTACCAAATGAGCACATGAATGAAACAATGATTCATGGAATCTCATGGATGCAGACGTATAAGGTAGTACCAGATTGGGATACCAATCAACTCAAGCTATCACCTAAGGGCGGACAACTCATTGTTCCAATTGCACCAAGCAAAGGAGAATGGAAAAGAGATTACCAGTAGAACAAACCACAATGCAATCAATCTTCTCCATCCTATAGACAAGCAAATGCTACAAGTATCATGCAAGGAGTCAGGCATATCTGGGTACCAAAAGTACAACTCAAGGACAAGCCATTTCAAATTTGGGTGCCCAAAACATCATCTACTGTACCAAAGACGGTCCCAAGGTTCAAAACCCAAAGAAGAGGATCTTCGAGCAGGGAACCTAAAACAAGATGGATTCGGATGAAAAAGGAGCACTTATCTTCTCCGCAAACTGTAAAACCGATGAAGCAGTGGAGAGTTAAGTCTCAAAACACTCGATCACAACATTTCATCAAAGAAAAACCAAGATATCATCGGTAAGTTAAAGCTCAACAACCGTCATCATTGATACCAACACTTTAGGAAATCAGCATGCCAAAGCATTGTGATGGTACAATAAAGCAAAGAGCACACAAGCTACAAGATTTTCTCTTTGGGAAACAGCAAAAGAAAACCTCGACCTCAGAAACCCTTGAGCTAATTACTCAAGACCCAACTCTTGCACAACATAATGGTTTGAATTACATTGATCTTCAAAGCATGATAGATCCAACCAAGGTTATGCATAGACATGATTGTTCAACCCATGCACAGTCTTCCCGGAGTACGCTATCTAGAAGGGGTGGAAGAGAACTAAGTAATTAAGGGCAATGTTTAAAGAGGGAGGAAAAAGTTGGATGTTAACGTGTGATTTTTGCAAAATTACAATACCCTTACAAAATTATTAACAAGGGAAATTTAACTGATAACATCTCCTCAATGAGTGTAAATAGTGTTTATACTATCAAAAAATCATCAAAAAAGGTCTTTTTTGGTTATTTTTGTCATTTTTTCTGATATTGGGACTTAAAAATGGAGAAATCCACCAAAAAACAATAAATCAATGTTTCTCAATGGATTTTATTAATTATTGATTTTTCACTTTGCTTTTTTAGCGCATTTTATTATTTTCTTTGATTTTTCAATAAACAGATAAAAAATTAATCATAAATAGTAAATGAGCTTGGATGGAGAAACTAAATATACACTGATGATCAGAAGAACAAGATGGACATGCACAAAAAATTTCAATCAAACAGCCTAAATGCCTATAGGCCGTCAAGGCCTACTTTCGCAAATTCTTGTAGCTAACCGAGTCTGATTGAAGAAATTTTTGAGTCTAACATAGATTTCACAGCCTAGTAGGACTAACAAGGGTATTTGGGGAAAAATAGTTTGGGAAGTCCGAGTATAGATATCCAAGGTAGCCCAAAATCACCTCATTCCCCTAGTCACTCTTGGAGGAGAGAGCTTTCTACCGTCTTCACGCACAATTTCCGGAGTCTATAGTCGTCGTCCATTTACGACGCTGTGAGGGGTAAGTTCTAAACTTATCAATGAACAATTCTATATGGCCAGGTAGCAATTCTAGGCTCAAGAGAAAACCCTAGAAACCCAGCAGAGCACGAAGTCCTACAACACAAAATTGACCATAGCGGCCTGTCAGCTCAACCGAATTGGACGAGACTTAAACTGTAGCATACCCCTATATAATAGAACACTTTCATATCACCAAATGACCATTTGGCAGGGGTCGGTGGGGGGGGGGGGGGGGGGGGGGAGAGGGGGGGTCCCAAGTAAATAATCTAGGTTTTTGTCATATGCAAGAATTGGATCCTGATTCCACAGGCAGCTTATAGACTGTGTCTACACACAATGTACCTAGATGGTTTCATAGAAACAGTCAAGGCGATCTCTCGAACAGCAGAAAATAGCTTAAAGGCTACAAAGCGTCAAATTTGACATATGAAGTCAAATTGACTCCAAATGGGCCAAAACTTTATGGCATCAGGACTATGTAGCAGACAAGTCCATAGCTTCAAAAGTGACTAACCAACTCCATAGGCCATCTAGTCACAAAAGTCAGTAATTCTAGAGTCGACAAGAGCACGAAGTGATGCCGACACGATCGAACTTTACCAAATTCATTTTAGGACTTGTTTTAGATGTATTAAATATGTTTAGGTCATCAAATTGTCAATTCTTGCAAAAAAAAGTGATTGTTGTAAATAATCACGATTATTTACTTTTGTGCTTGTTTGGCTTGAAATTGATCTCTTCACTTCATCTATCACTTGTACACATCTATTGCATGCCACATGTCAAGTATGAGCCAAAATGATCAAGAAAAACTCTAAATTTGTAGAAAAAACGCACCAAAGTCTTTACAATCTAATTTTGGAGTTAACTGTCACATTTTTTGATCCAAATCACTCGATATCTCACACACAGACTCTATATCATGCCTAGAACCAAGTTGCAACAAAAAATGTATAGTTTGATGAAAAAGTTAATAATCACGATTATTTACTTTTTTACCAAAATGGGTGCAATTTGCAACTTTAACCATATGGGACCAAAGAACATGATGTCCTAAGTCCACTAATCAAGTTTGAGCAAGTTTGGATCTCAAAAACTCAAAATCTCTTTATATCTACTGTGTTTCACAGTCTAAAAGCCTAAGTGCACTCAAATGAGCCCACACTTCACTCAGAGCACCTAAATGCCATATGTTTCAAGCCTATGATGTCAAAAATGCAAAAAGTTGGAAAAAATCCCCAGCTATAAATAATTGTGATTATTTACTTTTGTTGTAATTTTTGCCTAAACTATATGATTTTGATCTCTACATGTTTTTATGCATATATGCATGCTCCAAAATTGATTTGAAGCAAAACGGACATCATTTGTTAGCAATTCAGAATCGGGGCATTTTAGAGCGAAATTCGCAAAATTTTCTAACTTTGACACTGTATTCACTTAACAAGAGCAATATAAGCGACCAAGAAAAGAGTGTCCCATAAAGAAAAGCTACAAGAGTTTCCACCATACCAATTAGATCCAAGCTCAGTGAAGACAGTAAAGGCAACTTACTTGTCTAAAGAACAGCTTGAAGAAAACAACACAATGGTTTTCACTGGCAGATTCAAAAGCAAAGAAGGACACCAGGTAGAATCGTAAATTCTACCGAAGGAGGTTTATGATGTAGCAGCAAAGCCAGACACCAAGGAAGCCAACAGAAGGCTGGGGCTAAGAGATTTCTATGACAGGAACCATGCGGAGTGGGCTTCTAGAAAGCATATGAATTACTATCCACGATCAAAGAAGATGGGTTGGCCCAAATCACGGATCAACAAGGGCAAAAGGTTGAAGTGGTGATCACTAAAGAAATATGGCCGAGGCACTGAAGCTACCAACAGAAGGTATGACTATGTGGGCAAGAGATAGAAAGACAGTAGATACTTTTATCAAAGATATTGTTGCTGCCACCTTTTCTGACCTCATCCAAAGGAAAGTGGAGGAACCCGCTTGCCTCTACCATCAACATTTCTACTTCCTCTCAAAGAGGCCACCATGGTACACAACTCCCAACCATGTGATTGCGACTACTTTCACTGAGACAAACAGGCAAGCAATAGATCATGCATAGTATGTGCTTACAACACTGAAGGGCACAAAGAAAGAGGGAAAGATCACATATGTGGGCACTCCAAAAAAGATAACAAGAATAGAATATCATGCTATTGAAATGGCCAACAATTTTCCACCAGCCCCAGATCAGAACACCTGGATCGTGTCAGCTCAACCTTCTCCAAGGAACACTCGATCAATAAAGAGAGTGTACAAGTTAGATGAAGAATATGCGAAAAGTTCCCATGAAGTCCATAGCAGTGAAAGCTCAACAACAAAGAAAGAAGGGCAAGGATTGAAGCAATGAAAAAGAAAGCAGTCGCAGCGTGAGTCACATCAGGACCACAAGAGATGTCTCCACGACCCTCGTCACCAACCACAGAACAAGAAGATCAGCCCATGCCGAGTTCAAGGTCTTCACCAAAAAATAAATCCAATGAAGATGACATAGCAAAAGAAAAATAGCCTAAACAATAGGAAGAAGCAAGTTTTGAACAATCCAAGGAAGCTAAAATAGCTAAAGCGGAACCTTCCTCTACAACAGCCCAAGCAGAAGCAGTTGAGGCATCCACTAAGCCTCAAGGAGAAGAGGTAGAACCACCTCCACGGCCACAAGCAAAAGCCGTTGCACCAACAAAAGAGCCACAAACTGAAATGTCCCAAACTTCTAAACAACCCCAGGTCGAGCCTGAAGATTGGGAAACAAATGATGAAGTCATCATGCAAGTGAATGAATATGCAAAACAAATGCAGCTGATGATAGATAAGATGCGAACAACAGCACTGAGCCACAGTGCTAAGGCTAAAGAGCTAGAACTAGTCATTGATGCTCTACAAGGAGATCTAGATGACAGAATGAACATCATTGTAGGTCTTCAAAGGCAGATTACAGAGCTGAAAAATGAAGCATCCATACACCAGATTGCAAAGGAGAAATAGCAGAAAGAGATGGAAGAGCTAGGAGAACTCCTGACAAAGTTATCCGATGCATGCAAAAGCAAAGATCAACAGATCCAAGTGCAACTAGATGTAGCTAATGCCTCTTTGCAGTATTCCGAGCAATGGATCAATGATCAAGCGGCATTTCTAAGATAGATAATAGAAAACCCCAATGTAGCCTCAATCAAGGGAGTAGATGAAGTCTACAAGACTTTAGAAAAGAGGAACAAGGACCTTGAGCTTGAGCTGAAGCTAGAACAAACACAAAGACAAGACCTTGCATTGATGCGGGTCCAAAGAGAAGAGTAATTGGTCAAGGAGAAGAATTGAAGAGAGTCAATCAACAGCTAAGAGAGGGACAAACAAAAACTCATGATGAAGCAGGAACCTCTGAACAACCAACCATTGACATACCCTCAGTCTCTTTTGCTGATATGGAAACACAGCCGTCAGAATGGCTTGCAGAAGAGTCAGATTTTCAAGTACCAATCATTGAAGCCAAGAAAGTTCCAATGGTCCAGCTTTTTAAAGCTGAGGAAGATGCACTAAAAGAGCAAATTGTTCAAGAAGAAGATGTTGAATGGAAAGCAACAATGGATTGGGAGTTGAAATTTCTCCACTCGGTAAATGTAACTCAGCTCACTCCCAACCAAATCAATGCTCAATGGCATCAGCAATCACTGCCCTACCCATTGATAAAAGTGGAGCTACTACAGGTTAAAGAAATACGTTACAAAGATATGCAGGCGGAAGGCTCAGATGATATCCACCCAAAATGGAGAAAAAACTGGTTGAACAAGAACTCCAGATACCTCATTCTCTTCACAAGAGCACATGCAGTCCTACAAAAGGACCCTACATTCTGTCTTGTACCAAGGGTAAGGACATGGCAGGCATACGATGTACTGAAGAAGAAGAGGCCAACATGGCTGAATTACCCATGACTACCAGCTCTAGAGGAGGGACCAACAACAAAGAATACATGGTGAAAACCTTAACGAGCACCTTGACCTCTCCTTCCTGACCTCTCATGTGCAATGCTTTGTAAGATTTGCAGAATGCTACTCACCTGCATTCAAAATTTTCATGAGCCTGAGCAAGCAGGAGCACCATGGATGCCTTTCCTCAAAGGCAACAAAGGTCTATGTTATGATTTAAGTGGACAGCCTTCAGAAGAAGTCCTCTACGCCTTCTACGCCAGATGTATGTTTCTGCCATCTAGCAATGTGTTGGCATTTGAAGAGGCATTCTATACAGGTTTCTTCACATGACGAATAAAGGTATTTGGGACAGTAATCAGCAACCTTACATCAAAGTTTATTGGCTATTCAGCCATTGAACTTAAAAACAGAGTGACCATGCAATTTTTGCAAGTCCCAGAAAAAGAAAGACGAATCAAATAAGAAAAATCCCTACATGCGCTAAAAGACCGCCTCGCCAGCTGTCAACCCGAAGACTAATTCAGTCCATGAAGTTGTGTCAAGAGACGACACAGTCGAGGAGGAGGGGTATGTTAGGAGTAGGCTAACTCGAATAGCAATTTTTTGGAGCTTTTATTGTAAAAACACTTATTATTTTGATGAATCGGGAATGTTGTAACTCCTACTTTCTAGACGAATAGTGTAATTGATGAGCCGGGGCTACAAGCTTCCAGATTGTATCAAACTATCTTTAGTTAGAGCTCCCAAATTATTAATTTTGACCAGAGAAACCTTGTTCTAAGATATAAAAGCCAATTTTGTAAGTATTTTGTAAGTTTTTTGGATAATAAAACACAACGTGAGCTAACAATGCTCACTTATCTCCTTCTCGTGCTTCCTACTCCCTTCCCATTTGTCACATTGCAGTGTCGTCTGTTGCATTGCAACCGCACGTAAGAGCTCTACACGTTGGCGTAAACATTTCATGGTAATCTGTAGCTTTTGGCGTCGCCGACCCGCAGCCTAATTTCATCATAAGTAGGAATTTAATCTTAAAAATCATAAAATAAGTATAGGCGGGGTATCAGGGCATCATTGCTAAGCATTTAGATGCATTTTGGGTTAAAAACGACTAGGTCAAAAATTCACTACTGTTAATAATTGTGATTTTTGCACTTCACCTAGAGTGAGAATTGAGACCATAAGCATGTGTGCTTAGGTCTTATGAACATGTCCTAGAAGTTTTGTAACGTTTGGATGTCATTTGATGCTGTAACGGTTATAATTTGTTTGTTGATTAGCAACTAGCTTTTGGTGATTTCTGTCATTTGAGTGCATCTTGAGTTAGATGCAAGTTGTTTGTTGTTTTCCAGGAGATTGACAATCTCTTGTAGCCTCTATGCACTAGTTGAGTCAGCTTTGTCCCATGGATTGACAATTATATTCATGATTCTCGCTATGTCTGCAATAAGATAGGAGTGAGGTTAGACACCCGTCCCACAGTGTTTTATCCCACGACTAGCCAGGACTGCATTATATTCATTAGACATATACTCCCCACCTTGATCGAAATGGAGGATGTCCATAGTACATTTTGAAACATTTTTAGCCATAGCCAAAAATTGTTTGAAGCACATAAATACTTTGGACTTTTCTTTAAACAGAAATACCCATGCATGCCTAGAGTAATCATCAATGAAAGTCATGAAGTAAAGGTATTTGCCCAAGGAAAAAGTTTGCATGAGCCCACAAACATCAGTATGCACAAGCTGCAATCTGCATGTGGCCCTAACTAAACCATCCTTTGGAAACTTCAAATGTTGCATCTTACCCAAAATACAACCTTCACAAAAATATTTAACAGGTGCTTTAAGAGACGCAAAAAACAACGATATCACATTTTTGCAAACGCAGCAAACTAACAAAATTGAGATGTCCAAAACGTGCATGCCAAAGTTTTGCATCTGAAAGAGCCTTACAATCCACAAGTGTATTTGCAAAATTTCCTACACTTGTCATACAAAGTAAGCTTATACAGCCCATGGCTGTTGGAAGGGCGACTCACACACCCATGAAGTGCATGCAAACACTACCTAGATCAACATAATGTCAATCGAGGACACAGATGACACGATAGGCACACAGAGGAAATCTCTTTAGCTTGTCAGGCTGAGACCATCCTACACATACAACACTCTGGAAAGCCAACTAAACCACAATCAAGAACCTCACTGCTCTCAACTACACCACCTAGCCACACACACACATACGGAAGGTAACTCACCTAATCATGCCAGATTCGTACGAAACTTAAGGAACACCATCCCCTCACTAGGATACACCTGTCTCTAAGCTTCTACACTCAAAACCCTCACTCTAAACCCATCTGCGAAAAATGCGTAGGATGACAGAGCAGAATTTTGAAAGTGCCCGAAACTAAAATTTATGAGTACCTATGCGTAGCTTATGTCTCCACGATTCTATAGACTACTAGAAGGCAGAAAATAGACATCGTTTGATACACTTATGGCCACAAATAGCTCATAGATGCGTCAACGTGTGCGCTTCGTCTCGCGTGGAATGCTTGGCGTTGTCGCGTAGCTCTCCTATAGCCTACAGCAATGGTGCAGTCAAATCTCCAATGTGTTGAGCGAGCCGGGCGTAGCGAGAGGATAAAGCTCACGCTCACTCTCTTTCTCTCTCACACACAGTAGACGGCAACGCTAAAGTTTTGATTATGATTAAAGTCTCCCTTTACAAAATGACCTAGGTACCTTATATACTAAGGCTACCTTAGGTTTAACCAAAAATGGGGTTGAAAGGGTCAAATGGCTTTGTATTTACAATCTGGAAGTGCCATTGCACCCCGGCTTCTAAAACTAGAATAACTACTCATTACAAATGACGTTTATAGCGATAATCCGCAGCATTTCATAAGTCGCAAAAGATAAGACTTTGGTACGAAACTTGAGTTATGTTGTGTTGTTGACCCGGCGGTCAACACACCCCGCTTCTGCGTTCATGTCATCCCCGACATGACCTGATTGTCGATGGCGATGTGGTCTTTGCTGTTGTTTTGGCTTCATCTGTTGCACTGCTTGTAACTTTGTCGAACCACAACAAGAACTATGATCCATTAGAGCGGACATCTATCATCATAACCATTCATCTTTTGAGATCCTATGATTACTTTTATGTCTGCTCTTCTTCATTGGGGACTTCTTTGTTCCTGTGCAATCATGTTGTTAGTGCTGTCTGCAGCTTTGTCATTGTAGGCCATTCTTCGACTCGCCATTGAGGAGAAGTATGCTATGATCTGAAATTGGTGCTCCAATTCATTTGTCAATTGATTTGAGTAGCATTTCCTTATTGTTGATGTAGAAGGAATATGTACAAGAGGATGGTGATAGGTGTCTTTAGATTAGGGTCTAAAACCTAGATGACCAAAGGGAAAAAAACCTGGTGGGAAAAAAATGCCTTTGGTATACGCTCTTATTGGAGTTGAGCAGTTGAATGTGAAGTACATGTTCATGAAAGGTGAGTGCTTGGGTGAAACACGGAAAGAGTGTCTGATGCAAGTGCCAATTATGGGACACTCTATATGCATATGAGAAATTTGTCAACAAAAGCATGCAATGTGAAAGAAGGAGATGATGGGTGTTTTGAGGAATAAATGTAGCACATGTGACATCAAAAGATGTCTCAATAGCTTCCACCTTTCCAAGAAGGGTTTTCGATGTAGAAGTTTCCCCACTCGTATCTCACTGTGTTGAGTACGTGAGTGTCTTTTGGACCTTCTCCTTCACTTCACTAGACTTAAGTACTTAGACTTCGACTCTTTTGCTCACCTATACCAGCATGAGTGACACAACGTAAATATGCTCAACTCTTCCAGCTTGAGCAGTACCTAGAATAGCTAAGATGCTTAGACCACAGAGAATATTACTTGAAGCTTTGGGATTAACACCTCACTCATTTTGTGGCTTAGCTACTCGACTCTGACTTTTATGACTTGTCGGTTTCCTGTTGACACTGCTTTGTGACAAGTTCTTCGGTTGTTGTAGTGGCTGTTGAGACATACTTCATGAAGTTTCATCGTTTCCCTGTACCTTCTTCTCTTTGTAGTGCTCAGGCCTCTCGTCAGTCTTTTCTTCATGTGGATTATGGATTTTTTTATTTTTTCTTAATAATAAACAAAGAAAATCTTTAAAAAAACTTAACAAAAGAAAAATCATTCAAATAGAAATCTAAATGCTATGTACACTATACGCATGTCCCTAGGGGATCATATATGGATTTTGTCCCCATACTCCTCTGTAACACTACTATGAGGGCATATACTCTAAATTTCGTCAAAAAATTATCACAATAAAACACCAAAAATTCAATGCATCTCACAAAACATTGCCCTCTAATAGTCATAATGTTAGGTCCACATTCAAAATGCCTCCCCCCTTGCGATTTGGAGTCATCCTTTACGACAGGGTATCGCAAAGGGTATGTGTTGTGCTTGGGCAATTAAAAGTTGTGCCTATGCAGGCCTTGTAATGTAGCCCTATTATGCATACACAGTCAATGCATGGAAAAGATTTATGTTTTGCAAGATGTGGGTATCAGCAATTTGCTTATTGGCATTTGTTGGCGAGGCTTCCTATTCTAAGCAATGTAATTGTCTTTGAAGCTCCTGTATCGTTGCTTGATTGAAGCGACTCGCTCTCTTCTAATTGTATTGTAATCGTAGGAAGAATTGTAATAATTCAAGCGGCGATGCGCTGACAGCAGTTTTGTTGTTCTTCTTTGGGACCCATTTCTTTGCAATTATTGGCTGTTTTGTTGCTGGCTCTCGTTTGGGAACCCATACTTGCACGTGCTTCGTTTGTGTTTGAAGAGACTTCTTTGGGATCCACCTTTTTGTTGTGTGAGTTGACAGTGGTCTTTGCTTCAGCCCTTGTACGCTTGGTTAGGGACGGGATTCAGGCTTTGAAATTTGATACTGTGGCTATTTTGGAATCCAAATGAATTCCTGACTTTTTTGTGCTTGAATCAACTTCTTTGGAGCCCAAACCTGAGTTGTGAAAGCTTGCAACTTTGTGATATTCTTACCCGTTCGTGCACGCTTTCCTTGTTTTTGTTTTGGTGTTGGATCTTGTGATTTGTCATTAGAGATCTTTGTCTTCTTGATCCATATCTGTTTTTGGCCGATCTGGCTTTTTGGTATCCAGATTTGTCGAGCTTTTTGGCTTTGACTTGTTGTCCTATTCTTTTGACCTGTCATGGTTGTTGCTGAAGGGGTTGGTGATAGTGATGGCCTGAGTTGATGATAGGGGATGTCGTAAGATTCATCACTATCGCTACTATCCTCAGCAAGGTTGACTTCTTGTACTTTCCCTTGATTTTTTGGCTGGTAGTGGAAAGTTACTGTCTGTTTGCTCGTGGGTGGTAGTTTCTTGGAGGACTTTTCTAGCCCATTGATTAGAGCATTGTTAGCTCGTTGCTCTGGTCGTATTCCTCCTAGCTGAGTCTTTGCATCCTTATTAGGAGCCATGTATGAGGATGCTTCTGGTGACTGTGTCTTCACCGAGGACTTTGGAATCACTTTTGATGCACTTTATTCATGTAGAGATGACATTGATTCCCGGGTCGTTGATCTTCTTGAAGCTTGAAGTGTTCTACAGAGTCATAGAACTCGTCGTCTTCTTCATCTTTTGATTCTCCACATTTCTTTGTTTGCTCCTTATTTCGAGAGCTTGTTGATGTGTGTTTCTCTTCGTTTTCCTGGATTACACTCATTGCAAAATAAGGAACGACATCATAGCCATTTTCATCACAAAACTTTGTTGTGGGAGCATCCTCCATGGCGCACATGTCCAGAGTAGCCAAGATGTGTTCCCATCCAAAAGGCTCTAACTCTTCTTCAGGAAATGGTTCTGGGATATAGTCCATATCCTCTATAACCCGTTCTAGGATACATTCCTCACGTTTCAAGCTACCACATCGTGAAGCTCCACACATCCATAGTTCTTTAGACTTACCTAACGAAGCTGGAAGTTCTGAACCTGCTACTGTGACGGAATCAAACTCCTTAACTGGTGTTCTCCTCACATCCCTATAGCTATGGTCCCTCAAGTTTATCTTGGTTATGGTTTCCATATGTCTCAGGTATATATGGTCATAACCCCAATCTTGGACCATTTTCAATTGTCGCATGAATGGTCTTCCCAGAATGATGTCATAGTTGTTCTTCTTGCCAAAGTCAACAACAGCAAAAGTGTGTTCATATTCAATGCCACAAGAAGTAACTAGTACTTTTTCTAGCTGTCCTAGGGGCTTTTCCTTGTGTCTGTTTGCAAGCTGCAAGGTCATTCGTGTGGATATCAAGGCAGGTTTTTCCCATTTTTTCCAAACCTCTTTGGTTGCAATGGCCACACCAGCTCCACTGTCATGGTTTGCCATGGTTTTTACACCATTGAATTCCACAGGAAGGGTGGTGTTTCCAGCTTCTCCCTCGTAATACTCACCTACCTTGTTTAATGGCACTGGCCTAGTATTTAGTTGAGGCATTTCAAGCTCTTTGATGCCTTCCTCAATTTGAGTCATTGGGGTTTTTACACCAAATTTCTCTAGACATTTACCCACATTAGCCCACATGTTTGGTCTTCTTCTGAGCAACTCGGCTAACATTATTGTACAGGTGACTGGGGTAGATAGAATATCTACTAGCCCCTTTGAATCGATGGCCTTGTTGGGAGACAGTCTCTGTGATGGGACTACAACCACATCTGACTTGGTCTCGTACTCTCCCATGTAGGAAGGTAGTGTTCTTAGCGAATGGGGTTGACTATCCATAGATTGTAATAATCCTTTGTCGCCCCAATACGATCGCACGTATAGATTCATTTGAGATCCAGTCTCAAATTCCTCTATTGGTGGTAGAAACACTCCTCGTTCATCACTAGTCTTGTCTACTCGTCTTCTTAGGCCATCGGCTTCATTGGCCTCTGTGACTTGTTTCCACAATTCATCAAGACCATCTATCTCTTTACAATCCTCAGGTATAGCTTGGTGAAATCCCTCGAAAGAGTTATCCGTGGTATTCAGTACTATCCTTGGTTCTAATGCTGGGTCTTTGAGGTTTGGTCTGTGCTCATGACTAGAATTTGTCTCTTTTAGTTCTTGGTTTGGTGGGATTACTTGTGTAAGCATGACATGGATCACATCCTCAGGTTTTGCAACTGGTGGTTCTAGTAAATCTTGGGCTGTTTGAATCATTTTCTGGCACATTTCAAACCATTGTTTTTCTAGTTCCGCATAGGGATATGTCATCCACCTGTGTTCTTGGGTTTGGTTGTTTTTGAGCCTCACATCATAGGCTTTCAAGAGGGCATCTAATGTCTCATTAACCTTCTCTGCCAACACAGATACTCCTGAACTAGCACTTCTTGGTTTCTCATCCATGGATGGTTCTTCTAGAGGTTTAACCATCTGTGTAAGAGAAGGTGCCTCCTTTTCCTCATGTTGTTTTATCTTCTCTTCAGCTTCGGTAAGCTTCTCAGCTAGGGATTTTTTCTCTCGTTCCGTGCGTGCTTTCATCCTAGTCTTTCTAGCTTTCCAACTATTTCGTTTGCTCTTGGTTTTCTAACTAGGTGCGTTTGTCTTTGGTCCATCATCTGTCTTTGGACTCCTGTCTTTGGACTCGTGTCACTTTCCATGTTCTTTGTCTCTAGATTCTCATCAGCTTTCTTTTGAGCTTGTGCTCTCGTAACCACTTGAACTGGTACGACATTTTCATTTTCTGAGCTACTAGGTAGCTGAACAATCCCTAATACATTTGTCGTGATTTTCTTGATTTGGTTTGGGTTTTTCGGGCAATCGGGGATCAAGTGAGTGATGCCACACTCAAGACAATAGGAATTTACTTCAGTGATCTCCGTATGAGGACATTGTTTGACCAAGTGGTTGTCACAACTTTTGTGACAATCTGTCTCTGGTTGAGGAGATTCTTTTAGCATTTCCTCTTGGCTATAAGCAAGCTTTGACCTAGATAAGCCGCTATTTGCAATGAATCGCAATGTCCTTTCGTCCATTTCATACCTTCTTTCTTTCGACTGAAACCCAGGAGGTGGAGGTTGTACCGGCCTCACCACTCCATGTGTTTCTCTCACATTTTGTTGCTCCGAAGGGTAGTACTCACTTTGGTTGCTATACCACATTGTAGTTGGTACTGGCGTTGGTTTATTTGATGCTTCCATCATTGGCATGTATCTCATGTCTACCTGCATTCTAGCACCTCGCAGTGGAGGTTGTTATCCTAAGACAACAAGCTGTGGCCTTAAAACTCCTACTGGTCCTGGCGCATTCCCCGTAATGTATCTAGGTGGAGTAGGTGCTTCTGGAACAGGTTGTACATACCTGTCCCTAGCATTTTCCATGCAATAATAGCACTCTTCCTCCGTATGGTTCGTCCATTTTCTCTCAATTTCACACCACTTCGGCTCTCCCGAATCAGACCTTACAAGAGGAATCAACCTCTTGACCAAGTCGTCAATAAGCTTTTCTTGATCAATAGGTTCCGTTGGCTTGGCAATGGACTCACTTATCTGTGAAACACTGTGCTGAGAGGATGTGTCATCTCCTTGACTCTTTAAGTCGTTTTCTTTGTATGCCTCACAGTTATCCACTAGATAAAGAGCTTCTTTGATCAACTCGTTTAGCGTCGTCCTCCTTATCATATGCAGATCCTTCTGAAGGCCCGCATGTCTCATTCCCTGGATAAAGATCAGCATCAGTCGTGCTTGCGTAGGTAATTACACTCTCGGACAGAGCTTAACATATCTCTTGAGCCGTAATGATGCTTTGCGTACTGATTCATTCTCTTTCTGTTTGAATCTATGGATTTGCGAGACCGTGTTGTGAGCAATGCCTTTTGGCGAGAATTCTTCAATAAACTCCTCAAACAGCTCATCTAGGGTCTCAAAATCCCATTTTTCCACCGAGTCGAACCATGTAGCTGCATCATCTTCTAGAGTCAATCCAAATCCCGTAAACTGTGTCGAAAAATCTGAAACTTCCTCTGCTCTAATCACTCTTCTAAAAGCCGTTACGTGATCTCTCGGATGTTTATCTCCGGAGTATTTTCTGTTTACCCATTTCTGGACTTGGGATTGTCTAACTCGTCGATTGTCTACAAGTCTAACCAGAGACTCTCCCAATCCTTCTTTCGTTATCGCTCTTGAAGGGAATCCTGGTGGCTCTCTTCTTGGAATTCCTATAGGAATTATCGTGTTTGGTGGAGGCATTTGTGGTCCTTCATTGACCAAATATCCACCTCTTTCTAGTACAGTCTGTGGATTTTTGCTTTCTACAACTCTGTATTCTCGTCCATACTTGTCGACAACTATAGATCTCCATTGACAGTCGACTCCGTATGTGTAGACATATAAGAGCTTGTAATCCGTTATCTCTTCTAGGTATGGATCTGAGCACCTATAAAGATTGACCTCATTGTCGTCAATGTATCTATATAGTCCTTCACTCTCATGACCAATCATCCAAACTCTCTCAACAAGATGGATCTTTATCAATTGCAAGTTTGGAAGATCCATTGTGGGAGGATATTCCTCTATCGTCGGGATCTCCAAGCTTGTGTAAGCTGCGTTTGAATCTAGGGTAGACATGATTTATAGGCTTAAGAGCTTTTGCTTGGTTCAAGTAGACTTAGTCCACTGTGTTCAAGTTCTTTGGTTAGGGAAAAGTCGAAACTATGTCCAAAACCGCAACCGTTTCGTCACAATTCTCACAAATTGTCGCTTTTAGACACCCCTAACTTGTGGATGTATTTTGAGGCCTCAAACGACGTTTTTTTCAAAGTTGACCTAAATGGTTGCCGTTGGCACATTTAGTTCAAGTTTTTCTCTAAGATCTGTAAAGCCCCTCTCAGGTTACGTTTTGATATAATTACTTTTCCGATCCGATACCATTTGTGAAAGTTATGGCCAAAATAGTGAAATACAGTTTAGACTGGTCAAAATGAGTCCAAATTCAATTTTAAAAGAAGATTTGGGATCTTTGTGACATTGTGAACACTCTTGTATGGTCAAAAGTACAGTTGGACCCTAGAACTGGCCTAGAGACATCCTACGCGTAGGATGTCTATATGCTCAGAATTTAACAAAATTTGGTCTAGAGACTCCCCTTAAGTCTAGCAACACAATGGTATGCTCAGAATTTCATTTGGACCTAAAAATGGCTTTGAGACATCCTACGCGTAGGATGTCTTTTTGCTCAGAATGACTTGAAATTTTAACCCCAGCTTCTCCTTGATGTGCTGATCACAGTGGTGTGCTCATAGGTTGGTTTGGAGTCCTAAATCAAGCTGGAGACATCCTATGCGTAGGATGTCTTTTTGCTCTGTTTCAGCTCAAACTTGCACTATAGCTTTCCCTTGATGTGCTTAACTCACAGCTATTTTTACTTTTTGATTCTGACACCTATAGGTTGGTCAAATGATCAAGAATCTGTTCCAAAAGCCTGATGTCTGTTCTGATGAATTCCTAAGTCAAATCAACTCCAAACTGGACCAAATTTGACTAGGAGGCTTGCCTAAGGCTATACAACACCTTGCTATATCCACAGTTTGAATTTGGCCTCTAAATCATGCCTTAGACATCCTACACATAGGATGTCTAACTGCTCAAAATTGCCCCAAATTTGAAGCACAGACTCTCCTTAAGGTGCTGATCGCTGTGGTATGCTCAGAGGTTGATTTGGAGTGCTAAATCATGGTGAAGACATCCTACGCGTAGGATGTCTAATTGCTTAGAATTGCCCCAAACTTGAGCCACCAGCTTCCCCTTGATGTCAGCAACCCAATGCTATGCTTAGATTTTAATTTGGATGTCAAAAGACCCCAAAACTAGCTATCCTTGCTTTTTTCAGTCAAAAATACTAAAATCTGCTTAAAACCCAATTTTCTCACCCAAATGAGCTGAAAACTCTCACATGCACTCAAAACATCATGTATAACATGCACATGAAGTCACCCCCTATGGTTTGGTCTCAAAAATTACGCCTTGGGCACAATTTGGGTAGGATGTCTCGCAATTTTTGTCTTTTGGTCTTATCCTGTCAAGATATGGTCAAATTTCCACTTTCCAGGTGAAAATAGGGTAAAACCTACCTTCTAAACACACTGGTAAACTCAGATTTTCAAAAAAAATGCCCAAATCACCCAGTAGACATCCTACGCGTAGGATGTATATTGCTGATTTTTTGAGAATGAAGTGTCCTTGATGCTTCCTTATGCTCTCAACAAGTGCAAGTATGCTTCACAATTGCAAAAACATGCAAAAATCACTCAATTTAAGCCTTTTCTGAAATTTTACGTTTTCTGACTCCGCCTTTTGGCTTTCGGTCAACAAAAATAGGGAAAAACACCCAAGTCAATATGTTACTAGGGTAAAACCTACCCTCTGAACCCACTGGTAACATCAGTTTTCCCAAATTCCCTGCCAAAGTGCCCTGGAGACATCCTACGCGTAGGATGTCTATGTTTACAGAATTGCAGGTTTTCTTCACAGAACCCTTGCAAATGCTCTTTTATATGCACATCATCAGTCAGTCATACAAAAATATTCACAAAAGCTTGTTTAATGCATTTTTACCCTCAAAAGCATACTTTTCCGTGATTTCAAATGCAATCAAGCACTTTAGCAAATAATTCAGTGATGAATAGCTCTAGATCAGAATCGGATCACTTTGCTAAAGCTACTCCTACAAATCATATGGGGTTTTGCATCTATGAGTAGAAAAACGCTTCACTACCACACACGGACTAGTAAACGCTTTTATCACCTCACAAATCACTCGACCACCAACAACTACTCTAATCCACAGATCCTAACTAAACCTATCTAGTCGCAGACCCTCGGCAAGACACACGCTTCTTGGCTATCCACTTGATCGCGGAATATCCTCTTCCGGATCCACTTAAGAAAAACGCTTTCTTTAGCCAAAACTAAATCAAGCAACCATCACACGAGTGTTAGTAGGAAACCTACTTAGGTCCTTGTGTCCCCGGCAATGGCGCCAATGTTAGAAGGGCGACTCACACACCCATGAAGTGCATGCAAACACTACCTAGATCAACATAATGTCAATCGAGGACACAGATGACACGATAGGCACACAGAGGAAATCTCTTTAGCTTGTCAGGCTGAGACCATCCTACACATACAACACTCTGGAAGGCCAACTAAACCACAATCAAGAACCTCACTGCTCTCAACTACCCCACCTAGCCACATACACACATACAGAAGGTAACTCACCTAATCATGCCAGATTCGTACGAAACTTAAGTAACACCATCCCCTCACTAGGATACACCTGTCCCTAAGCTTCTACACTCAAAACCCTCACTCTAAACCCATCTACGGAAAACGCGTAGGATGACAGAGCAAAATTTTGAAAGTGCCCGAAACTGAAATTTATGAGTACCTATGCATAGCTTACGTCGCCACAATTCTATAGACTACTAGTAGGCAGAAAATAAACATTGTTTGATACACTTACAGCCACAAATAGCTCGTAGATGCATCGGTGTGTGCGCTTCGTCTCGCGTGGAATGCTTGGTGTTGTTGCGTAGCTCTCCTCGAGCCTACATCAATGGCGCAGTCGCATCTCCAATGTGTTGAGCGAGCCGGGCGTAGCAAGAGGATAAAGCTCACCCTCACTCTCTTTCTCTCACACACAGTAGACGGCAGCGCTAAAGTTTTGATTATGATTAAAGTCTCCCTTTACAAAATGACCTAGGTACCTTATATACTAAGTCTACCTTAGGTTTAACCAAAAATGGGGTTGAAAGGGTCAAATGGCTTTGTATTTACAATTTGGAAGTGCCATTGCACCCCGGCTTCTGAAACTAGAATAACTACTCATTACAAATGACGTTTATAGCGATAATCCGCAACATTTCATAACTCGCAAAAGATAAGACTTCGGTACAAAACTTGAGTTATGTTGTGTTGTTGACCCGACGGTCAACAATGGCATAAAATGCCAGATGTAAAAATTTCATCACCAAAACTGAGATTATGTGTTGTACATCTGTCATCCACAAAAGTGACTACACGACCAAGTCTAGCAAGTGCAAATACAGACAAAAGATTCTTCTTGATCCCAGGTACATAAAGTGCATCAACAAGTGTGAAAGTACTGCCATTTGCAGCAATAAGCACAACCTTTCCAACTCCCTGAACCAGATAAGAGACATTGTTGGCACAAGTAACTAAATTCCCATGAGGGACAAATTCAAGAGAGGCGAACAAATCACGATGTGAGATAATGTGCTTTGTAGCACCACTGTCAAAATATCATACATGTGAATCTATAGCAACTAACATGCATGCATCATGGATTGCAAGATTATAAGTGCACTGTGCACTAAAAGCCCATTCTGCATCAGCATCAGCATCACAGTCTCCTTTCACAAAAGACTCAACAATAGCTGCATTTGTAGTGGAACCAACATTAGTAGTGAAACCAAGCTCTTTCTTCTTAGCCTCTTTGGCCTTCAACTTAGGACAATGCTTGATTAAGTGATCATTAGCTTTGCAATAATGGCAACACATCTTCTTTGTTCCCTTATCACCAAAATTTCTAGATGAATTTCTGCCAGCAGAAGCATTAAGAACATGTGATTTTCCACTTGCAAAAGAACCATAAGAAGTGGCTACATTGTTGTTGCCACCCTTTCTTAATCAACAATAAAGGCATGTTCAACTGCACGCTGTCTAGTCCTGTTTTTTTTACAAAGCAACTCTTGCAACAGCAATGTGCATAATGCATCAAACTTGACAACTTTAGGATTTCCTTGGCTCATAAGTCTCCAAGTACTAGCAAAAGTCTTGTAAGAATCTGGAAAGGCATCAAGAACAGTCTGCACAAGGGAACTGTTTGAAATGACTTCACCTACAGAAATAAGTTGCCCATTGATATCCTTGACACTAGCAAGGAAAGTGTCCTTGTCATCTTCCTCATGCATAATTTTTGACTCCATCTCTTTACGCAGCAATGCAATTTTTGCTTCGTTTTTGCGGCTTGCATAAAGACCAACTAGAATAATCCAAGCCTGTTTTGTAAATTTTGATGAACGAATGTGAGGAGTAATAGTGTGCTTCACAGAACGCAATCAATGCATGAGCCTATGCATCTTTTACATCCCAACAATCTTGTCTTGCCGCAAGCAAAATAAATCTAGCTATAGCAATCCTTGTAGCAAGACCTACAACATCCTCAACCTCACCTGTATCCTCACAACTAGGACGTACATCAATGCCCTGCACAATATTCCAAAGACCCTTCAACACAAGACCATGTTGCATCATATAAGCCCACATAGGGTATTTGTCCCCATCCAATTTGTCCTCAGCACCAAAGCTCTTGAACACATCTGTGTTGTTGTCAACCATGGTAAATGTTTCACCTCATGTGAAAAGTGCATAAAAAGAGGAGAAGGAAAGTGGGAATAACACGTGCTATATAGCACAAATCATAGAAGACCGTAAGGGGCCTGTTATGCACAAAATAGCATTGACATAATTTTTGCACAAAATGATGAAATAGCTTGCGCAGTACTGCTTGTAGTGGAAAGAGAGGCCAAAATGAGCCCGAAACAAAAATCGACTTGCAAACACTCACCAAAGCTCATTGAAATCATAGAGAGTGAGCAGGCCTGTGTTGGAGCTGCTGGCGACTAAGCCTGGGAGGAAGCAACCTGCTCTTATACCAATTGTTGGAATTAGGGTTGCAGGAAAGCACACACAGCTTGGAGAAGACCAAGGAAGCTCAAGGCACACAACAGAGAGTGTATTACTTAGTGTGCTATGGAAAGATAGATAGCCCTAGAATGGGCGTATATACAATGCACGGGGAGAAAAACCTCTTAGTGAGGGAAAAAAATGTCCCCATGGTCCTAAGTGTGTTCACACACATCACTACCACATGTATATGGGAACATTGAGCTAGTTTTTGTCAACCAAAATTGAATTCTCAAGTTTGTTTTGGCAATTTTTTACTATTAGCTATTTTTGACCTTTTTCATGTTGGGATTCAGGCCAACTGGCCGGACATCCCGCTCACTACTAACCCATCTACTAACATAACCATTATACACTTATTCTTTAATACAACAGAATAAGGAGCTGCAACTAGATAACGTTGATGTGCGCTCCACCAAAAGCAGGTCTCTCTCTCTCTCTCTCTCTCTCTCTCTCTCTCTCTCTCTCTCTCTCTCTCTCTCTCTCTCTCTCTCTCTCTCTCTCTCTCTCTCTCTCTCTCTCTCTCTCTCTCTCTCTCTCTCTCTCTCTCTGCTCTCACACTTGCACTCGTACACGCTTCCCTTGGCACCTTGAAATGGTATCATAGCAGGGTTTGTGCTTGCCATTTTTGCATCCGTGCACGCGCGCACTTTCAAAAGTGCAAACGGGTTTTCGATTTCGGCATTCGCAAATTCAGTGTTCCGAGAGCATTTCCAGCAGGGGTCTTCGGGTAGGGGTCCTGGGGTTTTACCCCCCTTTCAAAGTTGTTCGTGCAGTCGAAAGCTTCATTAGAGCTACACTTCAGGAGTTGTATTTTTCAACTCCACTTTTGCTACAGCTACAAGTACAGGTACAGGACACTGGTGCAGGTTGTTCAGAGACTATTTTGGGATGGTATATAGCCGTTTTATGGCTATTATGTGCTATTGAGATGGTGTTTATGGGATGATTAGGAGCACTTTTTGACATCGACATTGTCTCGGGTTTTTCAGGCATCCATCTCCTCACAGGTTCTTGCATACATACAGGCATCAAGGTTTCTTACAGGTTGTAGTATTTAGCATCAGCACAGATTTCAGTGGGGGTATTTGATGCACATATGCATTGTTTTGGCACTTTTGATAGTGCTTGAGCTCTTTTGAGAGCGGTTTTACTCCCTGCAGGGATTTGTTTACTACTTGCACATTTCGTTTGGCGCATGTTTGAGCGGGTATACTGCACCTTGTAGTATTGTTGACAGTGGATGCACGTTGAGTTGCGGAAACTGCCATATGTACCTTTTGTGGAGCCGATTTGGCTTGTTTTTGGCAATCCCGACCGTTTTTGAGACTCGGTTCGAAGGCCCTTTCTAAGACTGGGTTGGTTTCTTGTCTGCATAACCTTTTGTGAGGGTCGATAGCGTGAGGTTTTCTTGAGCTGGGGGATTCTCGAATGTTGAGATCCTTTCGGTGATACAGGTTGCTGGAGTACCCCTTTTTTGTGGCCCCGTCGTAGGACATGTATAGAGAGGGCTAGGTGCATTTGACGCCGTGTTGGCAGTCTTGGGTCAGGTTTTGACTTTTTATGCACAGTTAGTGGTCTGAGAGCATTACTTTTTATGCTTTAGTGATCTCTTGTGATAGTTTTGGATTGAGATTCTGTCAGTTTTTTTGGGGAAACTCTGTCGAATTTTTTTCCAAAATTACCAGTGTTTATCGCCATATTATCTTTAGCTTGCAGCCATGTCATCTAGTGGTGAAAATAATATTTAAAATATCCAGAAATTTGATGGGAAAAAATTTTGCTATGTGAAAAGAGCAGATTCAAGATTTTCTTATACAAAAAGGACAATTGGATCCTATCATGGAGCACCAAGAGAGAGAGTATACAGATGTTGAGTGGGAGAACTTGATGCTAAGGCCAAATCTACCCTCCGTTTGCATTTGGTTGAATCTGTGTACTTTACTATAGTTGGAGAAAGAGCTGCTAGAGATGTATGGGATAAGTTGTGTTCCAGTTATGAGAACAAAAGTGCCACTAATAAGGTTTTCTTGATGAAGAAGCTATTTGACCTTCATATGAAGGAAGAGGGCACTATTTCTCCTCACATTAATGAGTTCAATATCATTTTCACTCAGTTGACCACTCAGGGTTTGGTCTTCGATGAGGAAATCAAATGTATCTTCTTGCTATGCAATTTACCCTCGTCTTGGGATATGTTCTGTACTGCGATTAGCAATTCAGCACTTGGTACCTGTCTAGTGTACAATGACGTCCTTGGGAGTTTGTTTACCGAGGAGATTCGTAGGAAATCTCTCGAAGGCAAGAAGGATGGTGATGTGCATGTTGCTAGTGATAGACAGAGGGGTCGCACTCAAAGTCGTGCCAAAAGCAAGGAACATGGGGGCTTACGCAGTAATTTTAGGGATTCTATGCGTAATGTCGAGTGCTATCACTGTCATAAAAAAAGGCATGTGAAGAAGGATTGCAAGAAATGGCAGCAAAGCAAGAAGGATAAACAATCCGGTGAAACTTCTAAGTCTGATGATTCAAACAAGGGCAAAGCAAAGTTAGAGGAGATCAATGTGCTAGAGTCTTCAAATGCTCCTCGTGTATAGACTCTTTCAGCGATTGTTATGCCACTTACCTCTGACGTATTGGTCTTCAAAGCAGATCTACCTATCCAGGCTCTTGTTACACAAGATGTGCAGTATGCACAGAATTGGATAATAGATTCTGGTGCGAGTTCCCATGTGACACCACATAGAGAGTGGTTCTCTACTTATTCTCACTCTTGTGGCAAAGTGAGACTTGGTGATGCTTATGAACTAGACATTGAGGGTGTTGAAAACTTCAAATTGCATCTAAGGAATGGCACGCACTTTACTTTATGTAATGGCAGACATGTGCCCAAGTTGACTGAAAGCTTGATTTTTGTTGGTCAGCTTGATGATTTGGGCTACAACACCACATTTGGCAATGGTTCGTGGATAGCATGCAAAGGTAATCTTGTTGTACTCAGAGGTCAGAAGCATGGTACCTTGTATTCCATGCATGTGTCAAATGTTGGTCATGATTACATATCTATAGCTGAGCTACTGTCTACTGAGTTGTGGCATTGCCAGCTAGGTCATATTAGCCAAAAAGGAGAACTCTGACTCATTTTGGCTACTTACCTGTCTTGTCTTATGTTGACTTTCTTGTTTGTGAGCACTGTATTGTAAGGTTTCCAATTCCGAAACCTTAAAGATTGTATAAAGCTTAATCAAACTGATATGATTATTGAAAAAACAATGTAGAATTGTTGGACCATGGCAAATATTGGTATTTTTGGAATCTTAAGCACATCAAACCCCGGGCTAGAAATTTTCAGAACAGAATTCCGATAAAATTTGAAAAAGTTACAGGCTCTGAAAGGTTACACTATCAATTTAATTAGTTAAGTAAAAGTGCATGGTTTCAGTAATTATTATTAATAAAGACTTTCTTATCCTAAGGTTCTAGAAATTACTGACATTTGCAATTTTCATCATTAAAAATCAGTGAAATTAGTAAAAATCGATTCTGGAAGCTAGGGGCGCTGTGTGGAGCTGTGGGAAACTTGCTTGAGACTAGATTTAGCAGCAGGGGATGTTTTTTGACTTGTAGGGCTGCTTGAGATGCAAGTTATTGCCATTTTCCAGCGTGTGAGTGCCAGAAACCTATAAATATGACCCTTGCTTCACAATTTCAGGGAGACTCGAAGCCTTGGCACACTATCTCTCATCTAGAGAGACCACTACACAGAAATCACTAGAGATCAAGCTCTAGTTGGTTAATTAAACGGTCATTAACCTAATCCTTCTTAATTAGCAAAGCTAGGTTAACCTATTTTTTTAATAAATTAAAGATTAATCCTATATATCCTCCAAAATCCTCTCTTAATTAAATATTCTCCGTTGATTATTGTGATTAAGCTTAGGGACATTAAGCAAATTAATTATTATATCATATTAGGACTGAAATTATCCATTTTAACCATAAATTAATGGGAATTATACTAATTAAGTTTAGATTAAGTTGAGATAATTATTAGAGTGGTATTAGACTGTCATTAAGCTAGAAAAATTATCTTATAAGTTTTTGAGTAATTTTCATAATTAAGTAGATAGAATTACACTGTTTTTTAGAGAAAATTAAAGGGAAAAATAATCAAATTGATTCAAAATTCTTTGAGTTATTTATCAGAGGTTAAATATATGTTAGGAAACCCGTGATAATTATATCAAGCTCAGATAATTAATTTACCTAATTACTTTAGCAGAATAACTCTATTTCTAGGACAAATTAAAGGGAGAAATTGACAAATTGACTCCAAATGCTTTGATTTATTTATCAAAGGTTAATTATATGTTAAAAAACCCGTGATAATTATGTCAAGCTCAGATAATTAATTTACCTAATTACTTTAGCAGAATTACTCTGTTTTTAAGACAAATTAAAGGGGGAAATTAGCAAATTGATTTCAAATGCTTTGAGTTATTTATCAGAGGTTAATTATATATTAAGAAACCCATATGAATTATTTCAAGTTCATATAATTACTTTATCTAATTACTCTAACAGAATTACTCTATTTTTAGGACAAATAAAAAGTGGAAAAATAGCAAATTGATTTAAAATGATTTAAGATAATTATTAAAGGTCAATTACATCTTACAAAACCCATGATAATTGTGTTAACCTCAAATAATTAGTTTACCTAATTATCTTAGCAGAATTACATTGTTTTTAAGGACAAATAAAAAGGGAGAAAATAGCAAATTGATTCCAAATGCTTTAAGATAATTTTCAGACGTTAATTACATGTTATAAAACCCGTGATAATTATGTTAACTTTAGATAATTAGTTTATCTGATTATCTTAGCAAAATTACACTGTTTTTAGGACAAATTAAAAGAGGAGAAATAGTAAATTGATTCAAAATGCTTTAAGATAATTATCAAAGGTTAATTACATTTTCAAGAATCGGTGATAATTATCTTAGGCACAGATATCTATTTTAGTTGATTATCTTAGTAGAAAACCACTATTATTGAGGATAAATTAAAAGAGAAAATTAGTTAAATCATATGCTATGATTACATGCTATTTATCAGATCTATGTTATAGGATAAAGAGGCCGTGATAATTATGTCAAGGTTAGAAAAGTAGTATAGATATTTATCTAAGTCAAATTATATTAATTCTAGCTAAAAACTAAAGAGGGAAATTAATAAATCATGCTATATAACTACATGCTATTTATCAAAGTTAGATTACATGATGAAAAGGTCATGATAATTATGTCAAGGTTAGAAACGAAGTATAGATATTTATCTAAAAGTCATATTATACTAATTCTAGCTAAAAATTAAAGAGAAAAATTAGTAAATCATGCTATATAATTACATGCTATTTATTAGAGCTAGATTACATAATGAAAAGGCCGTGATAATCATGTCAATGTTAGAAACTTAATATGGATATTTATCTATGTCAAAATATACTAATTCTGGTTAAAATTTCAAGGGAAAAAATAGTAAATCATGTTATATGATTACATTCTATTTATCACAGCTATCTTACATAATAAAGAGGCCGTGGTAATTATGTCAAGGTTAGAAAAGTAGTATAAATATTTATTTAAGTCAAATTATTCTAATTTTAGCTAAAAATTGAAGATAAAATTATATAATTAAGTTGGAAAATAATAAGATAATTATCAGAGGTGGAAAATATCCTTATCTACTTGTGGTAATTATACCATAGTTAATTAGTGAGGTTAGGAAATTATAATTGACCAAAAGTGTCAAAAGTTTTTAGGAAAATTATTGTAAGTGTAAACCTATGATATCAAGTTGAGAAAATGAAATCTTCAAGATAAAATAAATAGAATAAATATTAAGCCCAAAATAAGTAGATTCAAAGCTTAAAAGTCGATGGGAAAATTAGGAAAAAGATATAGACAATTATAAGAAAATTAGGAGAGCTTAGAAAACCCTTACTGAAGCGGTGGAAAAAGTTATCATGCCTATATAGACAAATAAGAAATTACCAAGTCAAGAATTTACCCATTAGGACTATAAATTTAACCTTGAATGGGTTACGGTTGAATACAAAGGTTAAGTCTAAATTTCAAATAATTTACCTAATGATTAGACGTCCTTTTTATAAGGATAATAAGTTATGGCACCTAAAAGGACCCGAACAAATCTTACATCTGATGATAAGGACATAGCTCCAAGGTGAACTAGAGTGTCACAAGACGAAGCCGGGCCTAGTAGTAAGCCTATAGATAAGAGTCTTCAGGAGCCAGCGCAGCAGCAAATGGCCGATCAGTCTCAAGTGGGTTTCCCATTATTCAATTAAGTCTTTGAAGAGTTTATGTTCTTTTATAAGTTAACATTGTATACGTAAGAAGTGAGTAAGAATCAGAAAAGGAATAATTGCTCAAAAGGTAACTTCCAAGAAACCAACGTGCATTTGTTTATAAAGTAGGAAAGAATTGTTTGGATTAAAACTGGTTGAATTAGAAAAGATAAGTTTGATCATCCTTAAGACAGCTTGTCTCAAGACACCTCCGACTCCTTGGTATAAATTGATGAATAATGATTGGCTTTCTAGCCACAGATAAGTCGGTTATCCCCATGAACGTTGAGTTTCTACTCCGTGTCATGTCTTGATGTTTCTACATAAGTTAGCATATCGTTTTTTATCCTAGGGGAGCTGCCCGGTTGTATGGGCAACTGGTTTGGTGTATGGGCACCCGGAACCTTGCGTGGGGGTTTATCCACTCCGGATTATGAATAAGAAATGGGTGCCGTTTTTTCACCCTTAGGTGGTCTTGAGACAAGAAGAGTACTGGTCATGGTTATTATGGATAATGTTTTGATTGACAGTACCCTGTCTTAAGTTTAAAGATGTCTGTTTGCTAAAAGAATGTTTTCAATATTGTTTTCAAGGGCTGTTTTGCCTGTTATGAAGGATAAAAGGAATCATTATTTTAATTGTGATAAGAACGTGGTAGTAATTAAATAGCAAAAGAATCATGTGTGAGTGTGGGGTGGTAAGTGGGGATTGACTAAGGTTGTCAATCATGGACGGGTGGACCTGATTAGTCAGGTAACTATCCATCCATGCGCACTAAAACGTTTAGAAAACTTCTTCACTTGGAAGAGGAGTCCACCGGCGGCTGTGCCCTCACATCTGTTAGGGGGAAAAAAGCGATGGTTGAGGATACCTTAGCCCAATTGCAGCAGTTATAGGACCGAAATAGTTTTTTGGACTTTTAATACGTTGTCCCGTTTTCGCTGCGAGACAGGACTAGGTCTACTTCTAAGGCTATAGACCCAAGCCATTGTCAATGGTAAAGGTCTATTCCTTGGATTTTTCTTGTTTAGAGACTCTGATTTTTATCAGACCTAGAGACCTATCAAGGATCCCATCCCGATCTTGGTATTGGCGGGTTGGGAATCTTACAAGTGGTATCAGAGCGTGAGTTAATTAAAGTCTTGGACCTAGAGAAAAGTTTAAGGTATTACGTCGAAATAAGTAATCTCTGACAAATTCAAATTAAAGACATATTTAATTGAAAAGAGGGAGAGAAAGAAAGAAAGAGAATTATCCCCATCTTTGCAGGAAGATTTCCATCAGGCCTACTGCAAATCCATGGATTTTAACACTAGGTTTATGAGAGCTTGTCTATCTCGACACTATTCAATGCGAAAAAGCGTGATGAAATGGCTAGAGAAGAGATTTTCTCCTTCCACTTAGAGGATCAGCTGGTCAGGATCCGGTGGAATTTTCTTCATCGATGCGGGAGAGTTAGAAGTTTTAGAATTAAATATAAAGAGACTCAAATGGGCCGAAGATCTTCAAGTGATTGAAGTCTACTTTTTCATTGGAATGGAGAATCCAGAGGAAACCCTTATAATAGGTGATGTCCAAGTATCACAAAATCAGTGGGTGTTTGATCAATTGTCTAAAGTAATCTACCCAGGTAGAATTAGACCCATAGGTGTATGCCCTAGTTTTAATGGACCAAAAGATGTTGTATATTTTGATCCTATATATGGTCCACCCAAAGTCCACAAGATTCTAGTATAGGGTTGTCGTCACCCTTGTACATAGTAGGAAGAGCAAGAGGAGCAAGAGCTTATGTAATCATGGGAGAACCGACCTTATGGATGAGGAAGATAAAAGGCCACTTGCTTGGCCATAGTTAGCAATCCTAGAGCTTTGGAAACCACTAAAAATCAATAATGTAAAAACTTTGAGTTACTTATATATTATAATGGTATACATGATTTTCTTTTCTAAAATTACTTAAGGAATCTAAAGTTAAGTTAGTATTCAATCAAGAAATTAAGGATTGATCTAGCAAATGAGACAGAGGTTCCCGATAGTATGAAAAGAATTTGAATTTTGAGAATGAGATAGTTATCAAGAAACCAACTCACATTCTTTGTGCACACGATAGCCTTCCTTGGAAAATGACCTAGATATGAAAGTATTAAGGTACGAAACTAATAGGAAGCTGAAAAGAACTCTTGGTATGATACTTCTTAAAACCCTTTACATATTGTTGGTCAACCAGGTTAGAGCACAGAGGGGGTACCTCTAGTGCAATGGTGGAAGCTTGTGCCGAACGCAGATTGCTCAGAATGGCAAGAACACGCCGAGCGCGTTCAGATTGGCAAAGTTGAAATACATGATACTTGTCGAATGCTGATTGCTCTGAATGGTCAGTTAGACCGAGCGCATTCATGTTGACAAGGTGGATATATGGATCTTTTATGGAATTGATTTAACCTAGTTTTTGAGATGATACAAATGGTTTGTAAAGGTTTTTAAGACGGGTTCAACACTAAGAGTTTCTTGAGGAAAATTTGCCTAGCAAGTAACTCCAACCAGAAACTAGAAAGAACTCTTAGAGTAATCAGTAACATTTGGTGAAGTCGAAAGGTTATCCCTTTGAAGATACCACTTGAGAGGATGAATTTCTCTTCTCAAAAATTTTCCCAATTTCGGTTGAGATGAGGGCATCTCAAATTCTTAAGTTGGGGTGATTGTAAGGTTTCCAGTTTCGAAACCTTAAAGATTGTATAAATCTTAATCAAACTGATATGATTATTGAAAAAGAAATGTAGAATTGTTCGACCATGGAAAATATTGGTATTTTTGGAATCTTAAGCACCCGGGCTAGAAATTTTGAGAGCAGAATTCCGATAAAATTTGGAAAACTTACGAGCTCTGAAAGGTTACACTATGAATTTAATTAGTTAAGTAAAAGTGGATGGTTTTAGTAATTATTATTAAAAAATACTTTCTTATCCTAAGGTTCTAGAAATTATTGTATTTTCAATTTTTATCATTAAAAATCAGTGAAATTAGTAAAAATCGATTCTGGAAGCTAGGGGGGCTGTGTGGAGCTGTGGGAAACCTGCCCGAGACTAGATTTAGCAGCAGGGGATGTTTTTTGACTTGTAGGGCTACTTGAGATGCAAGTTATTGCCATTTTCCAACCTGTAAGTGCCAGAAACCTATAAATATGACCCTTGTTTCACAATTTCAGGGAGACTCGAAGCCTTGGCACACTCTCTCTCATCTGGAGAGACCGCTACGCAGAAATCACTAGAGATCAAGTTCTAGTTGGTTAATTAAACGATAATTAGCCTAATCCTTCTTAATTAGCAAAGCTAGATTAACCTATTTTCTTAATAAATTAAAGATTACTCCTATGTATACTCAAAAATCCTCTCTTGATTAAATATTCTTTGCTGATTATTGTGATTAAGCTTAGGGATATTAAGCAAATTAATTATTATATCATATTAGGATTGAAATTATTCATTTTAACCATAAATTAATGGGAATTATACTAATTAAGTTTAGATTAAGTTGAGATAATTATGAGAGTTGTATTAGATTGTCATTAAGCTAGAAAAATTATCTTAACTTGTAAGGTTCCCAATCCTGCCGACACCAAAAACGAGATGGTACCATTGGCAGGTCTCTAGGCCTACTAAAGTCAAAGTCCTTAAACAAGAAAAATTCCAGGGAATTCACCCTTACCATTGACAATGGTTTAGGTTTATAGCCCTAGAAGAGACCTAGTCATGTCTCGCAGTGGAAACGGGACCATAAAAAAAAATCCGGCCCTATATCTTCATCCTTTAGATTAAGGTTTCCTTAGCCAACGTTTTTTTCCCCCTAACATATGTGAGGGCACAGCCGTTGGTGGATTCCTCTTCCAAGTGAAGAAGTTTCTAACCGTTTAGTGCACGGGAATGGATAGTTACCTTACTCATCAGGTCCACCCATCCATGATTGACAACCTTAGTCAATCCCCACTTACCACCCCGCACTCACACATGATTTCTGTGTTGTTTAATTACTACCACATTCTTTTCACAATTAAAACAATGATTCCTTTTAACTTTCACAACTGCATTTCATTAAGACAACCTTTGAAGACAGTATTAAAGACATTCTTTCAGCAGACAAACATCTTTAGACTTAAGACAAGGTATTGTCATTCTGAAGTATCTCTGACCAGTACTGGCTTGTCTCTAGACCACCTATACAGGGGTGGGAAAAACGGCACCCATTCCTTATTTATAAAAAACCGGGGTTAAAAAATTCATCACCCAAAGTCCGGGCGCCCATACGCCAAAACCAGTTGCCCATACAACCGGGCAGTTCCTCTGGGATAAACTTGAAAGTACTATCCACAAACATAAACAAGCACGGGGTAAAGACTCCATGCGTGCTGAGGTAACCAACTCTTTCATGATGGTAACTCCATCATTACTCATTATCTGGAGTAAAATATTTCCAAGGAATCAGAGGTATCTTGAGACAAGCTGTCTTAAGGATGGTCAAACATTTCTTTCCTAGGTCAATCAGTCATAACCCAATTATTTCTTTCCTATTTACAATCATTGCTCGTTGGTTTCGTGGAAGTTACCTTCCATTTACAGCCAGTTTATCCTTCCTAACCTTACGTATGCAATGTTAACTTAAAAATGAGCTTTAAAAGATTTTAAGTGAACAAAATAGAAATCCACCTGGGACTCCTCGTCCATGTGCTGTGGGGCGGGTGCCCGTAGACTCTCCTCTGTTGGCCTATGGCTAGGCCTAGTCTCATGATCATTTGTGGCTTTGTTTCGCTTCTTGCTAACATCCTCTTCCTCAGTAAGAGGATTTTCTCTGGTTCTCTTTGGGGCCATGTCGGCAGCCTTATAAAAAGACTTAATCCATTAGAAGTTTAATTGAATAATCTTCTTTTTCCTTGTTTACCAAAAAATAAAGATTTTTGGAGTAAGTAGGTATCTTTAATAGTCAATTTGATGAGATGTTCCTCTTGTAACTTATTTATACTATAAGTAATTTCTCATAATTACCATTTAATTTGGGAAGTCCTTTAACTAGGTTTCTCCTTAGTTTATCTTCCATTTTAATCTTAGTAAATTATAAATTTATATCCGCTAATGGGTTATTCTCCCTAAATTGTAATTAAATATGTTCTATCTTTAGTAATTTTCATAAATTTGATTAATAACCTTTTTCTCCTATACTTATGGTTTAAATTAAGTAAAATTTTACTGATAGTAATTTATTATATCATCCATTTATGTTGAGGTAATTTTCCATCCTTCAATAGTGATTTTGGACCTCGGGTATTTATTTGGTAATTAGATAAATTCATTTACTAATTTTCCTTGTCTATTTTATACGCAAAATCGCTTACTTTTATTGAAGATAAATACCTAAAATATTTATTTGAAGTTGGGGTATTTATCATGGATTCCCCAAGGTGTATTCTATCCTTAATATTTATATCAAATGTTTTTAATTTAATTTACTATATTTTCTCTTAAAAATAATGTAATTTTACTGGGATAGTTAGATAAATTAATTATCTGAGCTTCAAATAATTATCACAGATTTTCTAAGGTATAATTAACCACTTATAAATAAATCAAGTCATTTTGAATCTAATTGCTAATTTTCCCTATTTAATTTATCCTAAAAACAGAGTATTTTTACTAAAGTAATTACATAAATTAATTATTTGAGCTTGACCTAATTATCACAGGTTTTCTAACATGTAACTAACCTCTCATAAATAACTCAATTTAATTTGAATTTATTTGCTAGTTTCCCCTATTTAATTTGTCCTAAAAACAGAGTATTTCTATTAAAATAACAAGATAAATTAATTATCTGAGCTTTTTCTAATTTTTACGAGTTCCCTAACATATAATTAACCATTGATAAATAACTCAAAGCATTTGAAATCAATTTACTAATTTCTCATATTTAATTTGTTTTAAAAATAGAGTATTTTTATTAAAGTAATTAGGTAAATTAATTATCTGAGCTTCTCCTAATTATCACGAGTTTCTTAACATATAATTAACCACTGATAAATAACTCAACACATTTGAAATCAATTTACTAATTTCTCCTATTTTATTTGTCTCAAAAACAGAGTATTTCTGTTAAAGTAATTAAATAAATTAATTATCTGAGCTTATGCTAATTATCACGCATTCCCTAATATATAATTAACCATTGATAAATAACTCAAAGCATTTGAAATCAATTTACTAATCTCCTCTATTTAATTTGTCATAAAAACAGAGTATTTTTGCTAAAATAATTAGGTAAACTAATTATCTGAGCTTCTCCTAATTATCATGGGTTTCCTAACATATAATTAATCACTGATAAATAACTCAAATAATTTTGAATTGATTTGATTATTTTTTCCTTTAATTTTCTAAAACAAAATAGTGTAATTTTGTCTAATTAATTAGGAAAATTACTTAGAAAATTATAAGATAATTTTTCTAGCTTAAAGATTGTCTAATGCAGCTCTGACAATTACCTCAATTTAATCTAAGCTTAATTAATATATTTTTCATTAATTTATGATTAATTTGGCTAATTTCAGTCCTAATATGATAGGACAATTAATTAGCTTAACATTACCAAGCTTAATTACAACAATCAACAGAGAATAATTAATTAAGAGAGGATTTATGAGTATACATAAGTCTAATCTTTGATTTATTAACAAAATAGATTAATCTAGCCTTGTTAATTAAGAAGGATTAGGCTAATTACCATTTAGGTTAATCGACTAGAGCTTAATCTCTAGTGATTTCTGCGTAGCGTAGTGTCAGGGCATCTCAACCGAAATTGGAAAAAATTTTGAGAAGAGAAATTCATCCTCCCAAGTGGCATCTTTGAAGGGATAACCTTTCGACTTCACCAAATGTTACTGATTACTCTAAGAGTTCTTTCTAGTTTCTGGTTGGAGTTACTTGCTAGCCAATTTTTCCTCAAGAAACTCTTAGTGTTGAACCCATCTTAAAAACCTTTACAAACCATTTGTATCATCTCAAATTTTTAAGTTGGGGTGATTATAAGGTTTCCAGTTCCGAAACCTTAAAGATTGTATAAAGGTTAATCAAACTGATATGATTATTGAAAAAGCAATGTAGAATTGTTCGACCATGGCAAATATTGGTATTTTTGGAATCTTAAGCACAGCAAACCCTGGGCTAGAAATTTCCAGAATAGAATTCCGATAAAATCTGGAAAAGTTACTAGCTCTGAAAGGTTACACTATGAATTTAATTAGTTAAGTAAAAATAGATGGTTTCAGTAATTATTATTAATAAAGACTTTCTTATCCTAAGGTTCTAGAAATTACTTATATTTCCAATTTTCATTATTAAAAATCAATGAAATTAGTAAAAATCGATTCTGGAAGCTAGGGGGGCTGTGTGGAGCTGTGGAGTACCTGCCCGGGACTAAATTTAGCAGCAAGGGACATTTTTTGACATGTAGGGCTGCTTGAGATGCAAGTTATTGCCATTTTCCAGCCTGTGAGTGCCCACAAACCTATAAATATGACCTTTGCTTCACAATTTCAGGGAGACTCGGAGCCTTGGCACACTCTCTCTCATCTAGAGAGACCGCTACGTAGAAATCACTAGAGATCAAGCTCTAGTTGGTTAATTAAACGGTAATTAGCCTAATCCTTTTTAATTAATCTATTTTCTTAATAAACTAAATATTAATACTATGTATACTAAAAAATCCTCTCTTAGTTAAATATTCACTGCTGATTATTGTGATTAAGCTTAGGGATATTAAGCAAATTAATTATTATATCATATTAGGGCTGAAATTATTTATTTAACCATAAATTAATGGGAATTATACTAACAAAGTTTAGATTAAGTTGAGATAATTATCAGAGCTGTGTTAGATTGTCATTAAGCTGGGAAAGTTATCTTATAATTTTTTGAGTAATTTTCATAATTAATTAGGCAGAAGTACACTGTTTTTTAGAGAAAATCAAAGGGGAAAATAATCAAATTGATTCAAAATTCTTTGAGTTATTTATTAGAGGTTAATTATATGTTAAGAAACCCGTGATAATTATGTCAAGCTCAGATTAAAAAGATAAAATTAGCAAATTGATTCCAAATGCTTTGAGTTATTTATCAGAGGTTAATTATATGTTGAGAAATCCTTGATAATTATGTCAACATCAGAAAATTAATTTACCTAATTACTTTAGCAAAAAAAAAAAATTTAGGACAAATTAAAAGGGAGAAATTAGCAAATTGATTCCAAATGCTTTGAGTTATTTATCAAAGGTTACATATATATTACGAAACTATGTCAAGCTCAGATAATTAATTTTCCTAATTACTTTAGTAGAATTACTTTGTTTTTAAGACAAATAAAAAGATAAAAAATAGCAAATTGATTTAAAATACTTTAAGATAATTATTAGAGGTCAATTACATCTTAGGAATCCTGTGATAGTTATGTTAACCTCAGATAATTAATGTTTTTAGGACAAATAAAAAGGAAAAAATAGCAAATTGATTCCAAATACTTTAAGATAATTGTTAAACGTTGATTACATATTATAAAACTCATGATAATTATGTTAATCTCAGATAATTAGTTTATCTAATTATCTTAGCAGAATTATAATGTTTTTATGACAAATTAAAAATGAAAAAAATAATAAATTGATTCAAAATGCTTTAAGATAATTATCAAAGGTTAATTACATTTTTAAAAATTCGTGATAATTATCTTAGCCACAGATAATTATTTTATTTAATTATCTTAGTAGAAAATCACTATTATTGAGGGTAAGTTACAGGGGGAAATTAGTTAAATCATATGCTATGATTATGTGCTATTTATCATATATATATTATAAGATAATTAGGTAGTGATAATTATGTCAAGGTTAGAAAAGTAGTATATATATTTATCTAAGTCAAATTATAATAATTCTAGCTAAAAACTAAAGAGGGAAATTAGTAAATCATGCTAATTATCAAAGCTAGATTACATGATGAAAAGGCCGTGATAATTATTTCAAGGTTAGAAAATTAGTATAGATATTTATCTAGGTCAAATTATACTAATTCTAGTTAAAAACTAAAGAGGAAAATTAATAAATCATGCTATATAATTACATTCTATTTATTAGAGCTAGATTACATGATGAAAAGGCCGTGATAATCATGTCAAGGTTAGAAACTTAGTATGGATATTTATCTATGTCAAAATATACTAATTCTGGTTGAAATTTCAAGAGGGAAATTAGTAAATGATGTTATATGATTACATTCTATTTATCACAGCTAACTTACATAATAAAGAGACCGTGTTAATTATGTCAAGGTTAGAAAATTATTATAAATATTTATTTAGATCAAATTATCCTAATTTTAGCTAAAAATTGAAGATGGAAATTATATAATTAAGTTGGAAAATAATAAGATAATTACCAGAGGTGAAAAATATCCTTATCTACTTGTGGTACTTATACCATAGTTAATTAGTGAGGTTAGGAAATTATAATTGACCAAAAGTCTTATTTTTAGCAAATGATTAATCAAAATAAATAGACTTTGTGGTCAAAAAATTTTAGGAAAATTATTGTAAGTGTAAACCTATGATATCAAGTTGAGGAAATGAAATCTTCAAGATAAAATAAATACAATAAATATTAAGCCCAAAATAAGTAGATTCCAAGCTTAAAAGTTGATGGGAAAATTAGGAAAAAGATATAGACAATTATAAGAAAATTAGAAGAGCTTAGAAAACCCTTACAAAAGCGGTGGAAAAAGTTATCATGCCTATATAGACAAATAAGAAATTACTAGGTCAAGAATTTACCCATTAAGACTATAAATTTAACCTTGAATGGGTTACGGTTGAATACAAAGGTTAAGTCTAGATTTCAAATAATTTACCTAATGATTAGACGTCCTTTTTATAAGGATAATAAGTTATGGCACTTAAAAGGACCCGAACAAATCCTACATCTGATGATAAGGACATAGCTCCAAAGCGAACTAGAGCGTCGCAAGACGAAGCCGGGCTTAGTAGTAAGCCTATAGAGGAGAGTCTTCAGGCGCCAGCGTAGCAGCAAATGGCCGATCAGTCTCAAGTGGGTTTCCCATTATTCAATTAAGTCTTTGAAGAGTTTATGTTCTTTTATAAGTTAACATTGCATACATAAGAAGTGAGTAAGAATCAGAAAAGGAATAATTGGTCAAAAGGTAACTTTCAAGAAACCAATGTGCATTTGTTTATAAAGTAGGAAAGAATTGTTTGGATTAAAACTAGTTGAATTAGGAAAGATATGATTGATCATCCTTAAGATAGCTTGTTTCAAGACACCTCCGACTCCTTGGTATAAATTGATGAATAATAATTGGCTTTCTAGCCACGGATAAGTCGGTTACCCCCATGAACATTGAATTTCTACTCCGTGTCATGTCTTGATGTTTCTACATAAGTTAGGATACCGTTTTTTATCCTGGGGGAGCCACCCAGTTGTATGGGCAACTGGTTTGGTGTATGGACACCCGGAACCTTGGGTGGGGGTTTATCCACTTCGGATTATGAATAAGGAATGGATGCCGTTTTTTCACCCTTAGGTGGTCTTGAAACAAGAAGAGTACTGGTCATGGTTATTATGGATAATGTTTTGATTGACAGTACCCTGTCTTAAGTTTAAAGATGTCTGTTTGCTAAAAGAATGTTTTCAATACTGTTTTCAAGGGCTGTTTTGCCTATTATGAAGGATAACAGGAATCACTATTTTAATTGTGATAAGAACATGGTAGTAATTAAATAACAAAAGAATCATGTGTGAGTGCGGGGTGGTGAGTGGGGATTGACTAAGGTTGTCAATCATGGACGGGTGGACCTGATTAGTCAGGTAACTATCCATCCCTGCGCACTAAAACGTTTAGAAAACTTCTTCACTTGGAAGAGGAGTCCACCAGCAGCTGTGCCCTCACATCTATTAGGGGGAAAAAAGCGTTGGTTGAGGATACCTTAGCCCAATTGTAGCAGTTATAGGACCGAAATAGTTTTTTGGACTTTTAATACGTTGTCCCGTTTCTGCTGCGAGACAGGACTAGGTCTGCTTCTAAGGCTATAGACCCAAGCCATTGTCAATGGTAAAGGTCTATTCCTTGGATTTTTCTTGTTTAGAGACTCTGATTTTTATCAGACCTAGAGACCTCTCAAGGATCCCATTCCGATCTTGGTATTGGCGGGTTGGGAATCTTACATGTATCTATGGCAAACAGACTAGGTCCGTGCACTTACCATTGGGTCAAAAGCGAGCTGAACCTCTAGATTTCGTGCATAGTGATGTTTGTGGTCCTATGTCAACCAAATCTCTAGGGGGGGGAAGCTATTTTGTGACATTCATAGATGACTCTACTCGAAAGGTGTGGGCATATCCTTTGAAACATAGGATCAAGTTCTTCCTGTGTTTCAGAAATTTTTAGCACGCGTTGAGAATCAGTCTGGCAAGAAACTCAAGAGGTTGTGGACTGACAACGGTGGAGAGTATGTCTCTAAGGGGTTTGACAATTTTTGTGCTAAAAGGGGGATTAAAAGGCAGTTTACTGCACCATACACACCAGCTCAGAATGGAGTTGCTGAGCGCATGAATCGTACGATTCAGGAAAGAGTCACAGCCATGCTTTCTAGGGAAAATCTCACACAAGGCTTTTGGGTAGAAGCTGTCTTGACCGCAGTGCACATCATAAATCGTTCACCTAGTACGCCATTGAATTATGAGACTCCAGAAGAATGATGGTCTAAACGTAAGCCTCACTATGACCATCTACGTGTTTTTGGTTGTGAAGCTTATTCTCACGTGCCCAAACAACTTCGCCAAAAGTTAGAGCCAAATTCACACAAATGTATTTTCATTGGATATGGTGCAGATGGAGAGATGGGATATCGTCTCTGGCACCCAGAATCTTGTCAAGTCATCTGTAGTTCACGTGTGATCTTCAATGAGTTGAAGATGCATAAACAACCTATCAAGGAAATAGAGTTTTGGAAAGTCACTTTTGAGGATGTTGCCTCAGAGACAGTGAAATCAACTCAGCGGGCTAGTGATGTACCTTCCACTATCAATGCTCCAAAGGGAGCGGATAGCAATGGTCAAGGAGTGAGACAGTCTACTAGATTCTCTCGTCCACCTGCACATTTCGAGCCAGGTCTTGATTACATCATGTTGACCGATTGCGGTGAGCCAAGCTGCTACCAAGAAGCCATGATGACGGATGATGTGGTGAAGTGGGAGTAGGCTATGGAATTTGAATATAACTTGATTCTGGCTAATGACACTTGGGACTTGGTAGGACTGCCCAATGATGCGAAATCTTTCCCTTGCAAATGGGTTTACAAGAACAAATTTACCTCAGGTGATCCAAATCCAAAGTACAAGGCTAGACTTGTAGCCAAAGGGTTCAAACAGCAAAAGGGAGTAGATTTTGATGAAATCTTCTCGCCTGTGGTCAAGATGACTACGCTTAGAACCGTACTTGGTCTTGTAGCGATTGAGAACATGGAACTTGTCCAAATGGATGTGAAGACAGTATTTCTTCACGAGGATCTCGATGAGGATGTTTACATGCAGCAGCTTGAAGGGTTTGTTCAGGAGAACGCATCTCGTGAGGAGCTAGTATGTAAGCTCAAAAAGTCACTTTATGGCTTAAAGCAGGGTTCAAGGTAGTGGTATCATAAATTTGATGCATGTATGAGGTCTCAAGGATATAAAAGGAGAGAAGAGGATCATTGCTTGTACACAAGAAAGCTAGATGATGGCTCGATGATCATTCTAGTTTTGTATGTTGATGACATGCTTATAGCTGGGAAATCCATTGCAGAAATTTCCAACTTGAAGAAAACACTTAGCAATAATTTTGCAATGAAAGATTTGGGGGATGCTACACACTTTCTTGGCATGCGAATCAGAAGAGATCGCAAAAGTCGTATTCTTGAGTTATCTCAGGAAACATACATTGAGAAAGTTTTGCAGCATTTCAATATGCAGGGGGGGAAAGCATTGAGTACCCCAATGCAGGCATTCTTGAAACTCAGCAAGGAAGATGCACCCAAATCTGATGCTGAGCGAGCTGAAATGGCTAAGGTGCCATATTCTTTGGCAGTGGACAGTCTTATGTATGCTATGGTGGCCACAAGACCAAACATTGCTTTTGCAGTGGGAGTGGTGAGCCGATATATGGCAAATCCTGGCAGCAAGCATTGGGAGGCAGTGAAGCACATTCTTAGGTACCTCAAAGGTACAGTCAGCAGGTGTTTATGCTTCAGGAACAGTGATGCATCCATCGTGGGTTATGTGTATGCCTATGCAGGTTGTGTTGACAATAGGAGATCGACATCTGGCTATGTCTTCATATTTGCTAGAGCAGTAGTATCTTGGAGGTCATGTCTTCAAGATTGTACGTCGTCTTCCACTACGGAAGCAGAGTACATTGCATTGTCGGATGCAAGTAAAGAGGCTGTATGGTTATCTCGCTTGGTCAGAAATCTTGGCATTGATGAGACTCCAATGATATATTGTGATAGTCAGAGTGCTCTTGCATTGGAAAGGAATCCCATGTTTCACTCCAAATCGAAACACATTGAAATCAGGTATCATTTCGTGAGAGATTTCTTGGCCAAAAAGCTCATTGATTTGGTCAAGGTACACACTGACGACAACCCAGCAGATGCTTTGATGAAAGGCTTAGCTTTGGAGTGGTTTACACATTGCAGTGAGTTGATGGGTATAGGTTGAAGCCACTAGATTGCTTCATGGTTGTACATACCAAGTCACTTGGGCTGCGTTGGCCTTCAAGTGGGAGTTTGTTGGGATTCAAGACAACTGGCCGGACATCCCACTCACTACTAACCCATCTACTAACATAAGTATTATACACTTATTCTTTAATACAACAGAATAAGAAGCTGCAACTAGATAACGTTGTTGTGCGCTCCACCCAAAGCAGGTCTCTCTCTCTCTCTGCTCTCGCACTTGCACTCGCACACGCTTCCCTTGGCACCTTCATTTCACCTCTTTTGTAAACTTTTTTGCCAATGGTTCTTTGGAAAATGTGTTGCAAATTGTTATCATTTACCCACTTGTCAAATTTTAGCCCATGAGGTACATGGATTGCGATCCATGTTTGACCTCATTTTGATATAAGATTTGGTCAGCTTATAGCCTTGGTTATTGTGATACTCTCCCCCAAATCTTTTTGAATTTGAACCACTTTTGCCCAACCAAAAGAAAAAGTTTGTGTCTGCTTTGCGGTTTTTGGCTATTCTAGCAAAATTTTGGTGTTAAACGTTTTTCACTTTTTTGTTGTGGTCTCTTTCGAAAAAGTTGCTCCACTAGTTATCAGGGATGTACTTGTCCAATATTAGTCCCAAATGTCAACCAGGTACATGGATCGCAATCCATGTTGGGAAGCACTTTGTCATGAATTTTTGTCCTGCTAGTTCCAAATTCCTTGTAGAAGTCAAATCTCACCTCTTTTTGAATTTGTAACGCTAAAAGTTCAATTATCCCAAGTTTCACTAGATTTCCAAGGTTTTGGCAGATTTGTCCAATTTCTTGATTTTGGATGTACTTTAGCAGTCTATTTTATGGTCACACAACTCAAGATTCTGGTATATGGGAGCAAGCTTAAACCCTGGGTAACAATTTCTAGTAAATAGGTCACAAAGGTATATGGATCACGATCCATGTTTCTCAGCAAAACTAGAAAGAATTGTTCAAATTGTCTCCAACAAGCCTGCTTATCCCTTTTTGCAAGGTATTTTTAAATTTGAATCAGGTTTGATACTCTGACCATCAAATTTTCAATTTTTTAGAGTTATTGTTTTTTATACCAGAATATGGTTTCAGACAGTTTTTACCATGATTATGTTTCTCCAAGGACTTGGAGTAGATAATGATATCATCAAAGAACACTCCAGTGAATTTGCTATAGGGTCTATATTTTTTTTCCATTAAACGATTGAACATGACTAATGCATTAGTCAAGCCAAAAGGCATGAGTAGATATTCATAAAGTCCAAACGTTGTATGAAAGAGGTCTTTAGGATATGTTCATTCACTATCCTTATTTGATGGTAGCCACTATAAGGTCAATACTACTGAAGTAGGTAGAGCCTTGTAGCTTATCCAACAGATCTTCTACCTGAGGTACGGGAAATCTATTTTTGATAGTGATATGGTTTCGTGCTTGATAGTCCACACACATGCGGTATGTACCATTTTTATTTTGCACTAAAAGGACTGGAGAACAAAAGGGAGAGGTTCTAGGCCTCACCATCCCTTTGTCCACCAATTCTTGTACTTGCCTCATGATCTCCTCTTGTTGATCTTGGGAAACTCGATAAGGAGGTTTGTTAGGCGGTGAGCTTCCTAGTGGTAGGAGCTGAATTCGATGGTCATCATCCCCTCGTTTTGGAGGTAAGTCCATAGGGATATCATCGATGAACACATCTTGGAATTCTTTTAGAAAATTAGACAAGTCTAAATCTTCTTGATTCCTACCATTTGCATTTGATGAAAATTAGGATCTTTTAGGGGCTCTTTGACAAAAAATCATGTAGTGAGAAACTGAGCTCTTCATTGATTTATCAAAAGCAGGAGGATTTACAAGTGGTATAGTACGATCAGACTTACTAGCATCTATATACATGCTCTTTTTCCTCCTGTAGATAAAGTAGATTCTCCTTTCAGGGAGCTTCATGTTGGCAGCCATGCGGTTGAACCATGGTGCCCCTAAGATAGCATCCTCATGTTAGAGAGGAGAGATGCAAAAGTCTTCTTTGTCGACATAGCTTTGGACATGAAACCTCAACTTCCCAATCAAGGGAGTATCGGAGGCTTGCTGTCCCTTGAAAGCAGTATCAGTAGTGACAGTATCTCCCATCTCAAAATCTTGAATGCCCAACTTGGTGGCCAACTCTGTTGATATGAAGCTGTGAGTAGAGCTAGGGTCAAAACAAGATGAAGGTATCATGTTCCCTTACCTTTCCCCAAGCATAGGAGAGAGGTGATCCTTTACAATCAGCATCCTCTTTTGGAGCTTCGATAGTGGAAGCTCTAGGAGTCTCATTACGGGCATTTCTCTTGGGGCAAGAACGATAGCCATGTCCTTGCTCCGCATACTTAAAACATTTGTGGTCCTTGTGAAAAGCCTCAAGCTGTTCAGGAGAGAGTTTATTTTTACCTTTGTAAATTGCCTTCTCCTTGGACCGATTGTTATTGTTGTTGTTGTTAGAATTGCCTTGGGAAGAATTTTGGGCATTGGTTTTTCCCTTTGCATCACTTTTGTCTTTGCTTTCCATGGGCTTCACATTCATTCTAGTCCCTTGTTGGAAATTGATGTGCGAAGCAACCATAGTGTGGTGGATTAATTTGGTGATATAACTTGTAATGTACCCAACATTTTTCAATAAAAGTATTTCATTTACTTTGCAAATATTTGAGGTTTGCATTTTATTAAGTCAATGAGCATTCTAATGGAACGATCGGATCAAAAATCGGACTTTAGAACTATTAATTATGACCCTTATTCACTTGAAAACAATAAGGTTGATGGGAAACTTAAGCCTCAAGATTGTATCTAGAGATAAGAGTTGACTCTTGGGAAAGAAGGAGAAATTTTAGGAAAGGAGGAGTATTTTTAGGAAAGGAAGAGCAGGGAGTTAAGTTTAGAGTTCTTGTCTTGGAGCTCAAGCTTCTTCTAAAATTGGAGAACCAAAATCATGCATCGAAATCCGTGTCCGCAAAAAAAAAGCCGCAAACGTACGCGAACTTATCCCTCTATTCTTAGCTGGCCTTGAGACCCTATATAAAGACCCTCTCCCCTCACTTTCAAGAGATAGACACACACTCTCAGAAGCGGAAGCTCTCTTCCCTTGATGCCGGAGTTATCTTCTCTTTCTCAACCTCTCTCCCTCAAGCTCTTACCCTCAAGCCATCTCCATGTCCAAGTCTTTCTCTACCATCATCATGTTGCCCTTGGAATCCTGGAGTTCTCTTCTCTCTTTCCCTCTTCTCTAAATCAATACGATGGCCCCGAAGCGAGTTACTCGAAGCGAGTTACTCGAAGCTCGAAGGACGCTCATGTCGCTCCACCTCCAGCGAAGGTGCAAAAGAAGATATCATCTACTCCAAAGTTGCTGAAGCGGATGTATTGGTCGCGGAAGAAGTCAAAGCCGTCCAACCTCATATTGACCTTGGAAGCTAAGCATAGGGAACCCCTTAAACTGTCCAAGAAACGTGATTCTATCACAAGAAATAAGCATATGTTTTCATAGATTAGTGAAAGAACTATTTGATAAATTATAAAAATTTGTTGAATTGTTATTGCTTAATAAATTGTTATTGTTTGATAAGTGTTACTGGTTGATATGAAGAGTTGGTTGATCATGTTTGAAGAATCATTTAAAGAGAAGAATTGTTTAAAGAATATCTTTTGTTCCTCGCGGGTAGCTGCAGATGATTCCGTGGTTACCGAAGATTAAGCTAAGGTTATCGGCTATCTTTTGATCCTCGAGGTTAGCGGGATGCCTCGCGGGTAGCGGAATGCCTGGCGGTTAGCAAGATGCCTCGCGGGTAGTTGGATGCCTTGCGGTTAGCGAGATAGGAAGGTTGCGCAATTCGCAGTTAGCGAATAAATCCTTTGCAAAGGCTCTGTTGGCTAGATAGAGAAATTCCGCGAGTAGCGGCAACTCATGAGAAATTGGAAAAGTTATTTTTGTTGAATTATAGGGCTGTTTTCACTAGGCCCTGTTTGAATTGTTTTGGTATTGTTTGAAGGGCTATATAAAAGAACCTGTGTTTGGAATTAATTAAGGAACATTGTTTGTATATGCAAAACAGTGTGGTAAAAAGTGAGTGTGGGGTGGAAAGTGGAGGCTGGCTCAGGTTGCCAGTCAAGGATGGGTGGTCTCAATTAGTTGAGAAACTCTCCACTCCCTCATATTAAGAGAAGTGAAATTAGAGACTCATTGTGCCAAGAGTCGAGATGTCCCAAATCTACATGACACAAGATTATTGTTTAGTTTAAACTAAGTCTCATATCATATTTATGGTTTATGGATAGCGTCCGTGCCTCTTAAACGTGGGAAAAAAAGCGTTGTTTATGGATTCCAAATATGTCAATGGGATTTCATCTTTATATTAGGAAACAGCTTTATTATAATCCTAAATTTATCAACCTGGCTTGTGGCGTATGACCCTTATAACCACGTAAATGATGGATAGAGAACTTCCTCTCTTCTGTTGCTCATATCTCTACTTTGTGGAAACAGAGTAGAGTGTCGTCAATGGAAAAGTAGAATAAAGAAAGGCCATCTATCAAGTCACCCCAATCTTCTCGGGGTTGGGGACCTCACAAAACTAGACCATTGAGAGTTGACGTACTCAGCAATCTCTTCAGGTAATCCCGCATAGAATTGTTGCTTTTGCTCGACGAAGTCTATCTTTTGAAAGAGAGTAGCCTTGAGATGTAAATCCCAAAACTTGTCCACATATTTGTGGATAAAACTCATAGGCGAGAAGCGTCAAACTCCATCATTTGATAAGCACTTTAACCTTTGCATCTCTTGCAAGGAATTGCTTCATGATGGAAACTCGTACAGTTTTCCATGTCTTTGGGGCTTTGCCATTGCCACAAAGGCTAGCCCACAATTGACGAGCCGATATCTGGAAGTGCATAGCTACATGGCATAGCTTGGAGGACTCCGTGAAGCCCTCGTCTCCAAAGGCCACATCAAATTGTTGGATGAAGGCCTATACTTTGTCGGTAGAATCAAAGGTGCGATCATAGGTGAGAAAAGAGATACTCTTTCCTCCCTCTTTGAAATTCTTGAGCTTTTGGGACCTTCACCCTGCAGGGTAAGATTTGCAATGTCCTCCCCTCTTGTATTCTCTAGGAGAATAGCCATAGCTTTTGTTGGAAGAGGAGGAAGGTGAAAAAGAAGTAAAAGAGGGTGACCTCTTTCTTGCCCTTTTCTTCCTTTATTTCCTCTCTTCCCTTTTGGAGTGATGAGGAGGAGGATTGTGGGTTGACAGTCTCCTCTTGGGAGGAGTTGGCGACGGTCTAGACCATCGTCTTCGTGGAGCCACATCTTCCAAGTAACTTAGGGATTCATTACTTTCTTGTTCTTTGTATTCCTCCTCTTGTATGGGAGAGATTATTATTTTGGGGGTCTCATCAAGAGGCCTCCTAAGATCTCTTTCCTCTTGGAGAGGAATGGAAATCCCATAAGCACGAAGTTGTTGATTAACTTCGGCTTGCAAAGCAGGGTTGCCCATAGCTTGTTGCAACCTAGTAACAAGGTAATTAACAAACATGGGGGCATCATCATTAGCACATTCAAGTGCAAAATCAAAGCTATCAATGCTCATTCTACTCTCTTGGTTATTGTCATCTATGCTACTTATACTTGTGTATAGAATACTTTGTGCTTTGGTACCCTCAAAAACCTTAGTTGCTACTTTTCTTTACCTTTGAAAGTTAGTTCTCATTCAGCCATACATGTGGTTTAGACATTGTTGATTGCAAAGACTAGTGGACAGGGTCTAACATTGCTCAGTTGATTATGGTTCTTGTTGAGCTTGCTCATAGCTCAATAATGGTTAAGCCAAATGCAAGCCCCGAGAGGCTCCATTATTAAGACTATAGTTCCCAATGGTGTACCTCGAACTAAGTCCTCCTCAACCAAGACAATAGATCCCTATCCCACTTACCCTACTGCAATAAACAGGCCCAACCTTTCATGGACAACTTAAGAACCTCTCTTCTTAAGCAAGAAAAGAGAAACCAATGGCTTTGATACCAATGTAATGGAAATGGCCTATGAACTTTGAGAATAGCGGAATTAGAAGAATTTAAAAAAAACATTTTTATGAGACTAATTCGAGAACATAGAGGGTGAACTTATTTAGTGGTACTAACTTAATCATAATACTTAATTAACTTGGCATTAGCAATACTTCTGCAAGAGAAAGAGTTTAGAGAACTTAACAACAATTGAGGACCGGATTTATGTGGAGTCGGTCCCCCCTCCAATAGGCTTTTGTATTATAGATTCTCCCATCAAGAGAGACTTGGTACAATACAACCTTTGTGTTCCTTGTGACTGTTGGCGGATACGTCGTGACGGACGTCAGCACAGCGAGAACTCACCTAACAAGATTTGTCAGCTAAGGACGAAGCTCGACCCGCAGGCGCGTGGAAGCAAGCATAGGTTGTCAATCTACACTCGACCGACTCTCGACTAATTCCTACAGAGGTCTCTACCCAATGTCAAAGCTACAGCCTTCAGGAGTGCATAAGAAGAGGTTTCCTACAACACTTCCAAGAGCCAAATACCCATCAAACGGTCTCGAAATGCCACAGAACTTGAAGGAGACCCTACTAACACCAATAGGTCGCTCTCCCTAAGGTCCATGAACCAAAATCCCAACCCAAAACACCTGGTGCAAAAACACGTAGGATGTCTGGTCAAAATTTGCAGGTCATCGTTTCCAAAAACTAAAGTGCCTAATGTGTAGCTCTACTCAATGCGAACACTTGGATATGTTGAAATGTGAAAACGGGCAATGTATGCTCACCAAATCACCAAATGAAGCTCGCAAAACCGGACCATACGCCCGCAATGTAGGTATCAACGCGTAGCTCTCGTCGAGGGCAACACGCTGCACTTCTCCGCACTCGATTCCGACCACCGGTACGCGCGTAGCGTCAAGATGAAACTCTCACTCTCTCTCTCTCTCGTATACAATACGTTCACTCTCACAGAGACAATAAACTTTTTTTAAATGACAAAAGTTTTTTCATTAAGGTCAAAAAGTGGTATAAATACCTTACCATTCTCAAACCCTAATGTTCCAATTTTAACCATCTACTTAATCTAAATGTCAAAAATGGGATACAATCTGGAAACTTCTGTAAGCCCTAATAATTACAAAGGTGAAAAGTCGGATTTTCTCAATAAATAAATAATTACAAAAAATAATCTTCCGTCGAGTAGTCATTTTCCGTAGGGTGTGTCCAACCTTTAACACTCCCCCCCTCCTTGTTCATGTCGTCCCCGACATGGCTGTTGAGCTGCTTCTTTAGTGTAGGCTTGCTCGCATCTTCAAAAGAGACTCATACCTCGCATGTTGAGCTAGTAGTGTCAGGCCGAATATATCTGTGCTAATTGTGAAGAAGTCGGTGTAGAAGGCTTCTTCAAAGGCCTGGAGGTGATTAAGAAGGTAAAAACATGATCCTCTGATACAATGCATGTATCACCTCGTGGGATGGCTGACCAGACAAATCGTATGCACATCTGTATGTATCTTGAAAGAAGAAAATATTGTCTGTCGCCTGGCCTGGTTTGAATGTCTCAAAGACTGCCAAAAGGGTTTTACAAATCTTTCTCACCATGATGCAAGATAGGTCAGGCGAGCCAGTGAACAATTTGATGGCGCCCGTTAGGGTTTTCACCATATATTGCTCACTTATTCTCTCGCCTGCCTTCGAGCATGGCAGCTTCGGGTAATTTAGCAAAGTAGTTTGGCTTCTTTGCAATAGCTCGTGGGCCTTCCACATCCTCATCCTTGGTAGAGGGCAGAAACTTAGGTTATCTCTGATCACTTTAGGCGCCTCTACCATATGGATTAGATATTGAGGATACTTTGTCAGCCATGCCTTTCTCCACCTGGGTTGAGAGTTGACTATCAACTTGACCCCTTCAGGCTTGGAGATGTATGCTTTATACATTGGCATTGTTGGCTCCTCTCTGATCCGCTTGTTGATTGTAGCAGCTTCATATTTCAGTAGAGGATATGGGAGAGAGGGTTGTAACCATTCACACCGAAGGTTGCTGGCATCTATCTTCTAAATAGTCATTGATTTAAAGACCCTTTGCTCCCATTCCAAAGATTCTCTGGCTGTGTCTTTGGCTGCTGCTTCTATTGCCTTTTTCAGCTTCTCTTCTTCTTCTTGTGTCAGATCTTGTGGCTCTTGTGAGGGTCCTACAAGGATTTCCTCTTGCATGGTGGTGTCCACTACATCTGCCACATTCTCTATGTCTATTCCCTCCATGGCTGCTGGCCTAGCTACACTGCTCTTCTGTTTGCTATTGGCCTCTTAGCTCTTCTATTTGCTTCTGAAATGTCTTCTTTTCTGCTTTAGCTTGTTCTCCCATATTCACAAGGAGGTCGTTCATATCGGAATTTATCTTTTCCGCCTCTTTGAGCTTTCTCTTGATGGTTTATCTTTTCCGCCTCTTTGAGCTTTCTCTTGATGGTTTCTAGCTCATTATGCATTGCTTTGTGCTCTTCTTCCATGCGGGTTTGCATGACCACTGACCCCTCGGCCATCATCAGACTCTGATTTTTCTCTAAGGTTAACTCCTTTTGGAGCTCTTTCATTTGTTCTTCATAAAGCTCCGTCTCTGAAGTGGTGTGAGTCGAGCTAGCAGCTCTGACTCTGGCAGGAGATGCCCATAGCCGTTGGATGGTTTGATCTTTGACTTTAATCTGGTCTTTTAGCTCGATGACCTCATCCTGGCTAGCCTCTTGCTCTATCTCTGCCTTCTCTTTGGCATTCCTCATGGCTTCCACTTCCTTGGATTCTTCAGCAAGTTGTAGGGTTAGGTTGTCCCTTTCCCTCTCTGCATATGTCAATGACTTGCTGAGTTTTCTGTATTCTTCTTCAGCTCTTTGAAGTCTTTGATCTGTTGCCTGATTTTCTCGTTCCATCTCTTGGCATCTTTGCAATGCCGTGGCCAAACTGGCTTGCAGCTCTGCTTGCTTCTCTATATGTCCTTGGCTTTGTTTTTGTAGAGTGTCGACTTCATATTTGATAAGAATCTTAGTGTTTTTGAGATTAGCAATCTCGCTCTCCGTGGCCAATGATTTTGCCCTGAGCCCGGTTAGGTTGTGCATCACCATGTCCTAGTCATTGGTAGGTGGCTGTAGGTCCACTGTATAGGTGGCCATCTCTTTTAGTTCCACTAACCGCAAGCTCTGCATCTATTGCTTTGGCCTTGTGCTTGCCAGCTCAAATGCCATAGTGGCTGCCTCTTCTCTTGAATACCCAGCCGCTAGTAGATCAAGGAATGTTCTGAAATTCCTTTCTTCTGGATCTACCTTTTCCTCTTTCTTTTCATCATCTTCTTTCTTCTCTTGCTCTTGGCTCTTTTCTTGCTGAAAATCTTCTTGTTCCTCCTCCTTTTGTTGGGTTTGTGGAGGGCTAAGAGGAGGTGGTGATGGCGGTGGGCTGGGCTCCGGGCTTGGTGGTGGAGTTGCTGGCTTCTTCTTGAAGTCCCTATCCGCCTTTATCTTTCTCTCTCTCTCTTGGCCTTCCTACTCTTCTAGCAATTGCCGTCGTACTTCATCCACTTCTTCTTCTATAAAAGGGACATTTTGGATATTTTCTGTTGTAGCATCAAGGATCTCAAAGTTTTTGATGTAATCTTCAAATCTATCTATGTGCACCCTTCGGGATGATCCCGACATGGCCTCTACTGAGGGCTTCCACAGCTCGCTTAGATCTCCTTTCAGTGCTCTTTCGTCTCTGAAGCTTTCCATTAATCTTTTAAGTCGTGCCGCTTTCTGCGATTTGGTCTCCTTGATTGGCACTTGTAAACTTTCTTTCTTTCCTTTCTTCAACTCTGGCTGCTCCTCTTGCACTGTCTCTAACCGACGCTTCAACCTTGTGGCTACTCGGGGTGCTTTGGGCGGTTCCTCTTCTTTATCTTCTTTGAGCCTTAGCCAGTCATTCTGTGATGGGGGGTCAGGCCAGTTTCCTTTGGCGTGCAATGCTCCATAAACCACTTTTGTTATCAATTCACCTGGCACGATGTAGGTGGGATTCTTGTTGCACATCTTCACCAGATTGTCATGGATGTAGGCAACATATTTGATCACCTTTGGCTTGCTCTTTTGCATTGCCTAGGTGAAGGTGGTAGCAATGGCTCCAGGTGGCATTCTGTACTTCTATGGCCGCTTTGTACACATATGGAAATATTGGTTGTACAACTGGCTCATGATACCACTTTGGGGTTGGAGATGTCTTCAAAGGTGTAGTTGTTTTTCTTTTTTGAGTACACCTTGACTTCATCTCTTCTTTTGGTTACACTATCCCCTTTGTTGGAGAGGTCTAGTGTTGCTACTACCCTCTCTCTGTGATTACAATCATAGTGTCCGGCTTGCCCTGCAGATCAGTGACTCTGGAAACTCCATCTTCTTTGATTGTGGTTACAAATTCCCACACTCGTTTTATGTCAATTCCTGCTGGCAGTGGTTCAAAATAGTTATGGAGATCTATCTTCTCCAACTACTCTCCCATCTTGCTTCTGACAAACTCGTTGAGCTCCCGAGGTAGCATGGGTAGCTCTATTGTATTTCCTTCAGTATCCTTGAATATGCCTTGGTAGATCTTCAAGTCATTAGACTCTAGCAAATCCTCCTGAATCCACGTGATGGTTGGCTTCAGTGTTGCTTCTCGGATGACAAATGACTCTACTTCTTCCAAGTAAATTTTTATGGTCATTCTCTTCTTCTTTGCCAGTGATTTTGCAGCTACCATGGATCGTGTTGCACTCAGTAGTCTGAAGTTAGCATTTTTTCCATATCAGCTGAGAAACTGAGTTTTAACTATCCAAATGACTTGAAAACTGAAAATAAAACTTAAAAGGAACTTGGGAAACCCTGCATGTGCTCACAATGGCTTTCTGGCTAAAATTTATCATTTAGACATCCTACGCGTAGGATGTCTTTTTCATCAGTGTTTGGTGAAACTTGGCAGGCTGGTGACCCTTGGCCTGTGCAACATGGCTATGTGATTGGAATTGGATTTGGGCATCAAAAAGTGCATTTCTGGGCAGATTCAAGCTTTAAGCTCACAATTTGGGTAGGATGTCCACAACAGATGACAAATGATATTCAAATGGGTTGAAATTTGATATATGAGCTCCTTGCACCATGGTAATGGCTCCCATGAGGTCAGTTTTTGGACAGTAAGTCAAAATCATGTTGGAGACATCCTACGCGTAGGATGTCTTTTTCATCAAAATTGGTTGAAATTGGTTATGTGGGTAGCTCTTGGCATGTGGAATATGGCCCTGCTCTTGGATTTTGATTTGGACAAGAATTGGTGTTGGTGAGACCATGTGTAGTGTTTTTGGGCTCAAAATTTCATCTTGGAGGTGTTGGGGGCCAAATGTGATGGGAATGGCTTGAAACTTGATATATGAGCTCATGAAGGGGTAATAAAGAGATCTGGAGTTGAAAAATATCATCTGGGGGCCAAAAATGTCATTTAGACATCCTACGCGTAGGATGTCTATTTCCTCATTTTTTACATGTGACCACACAGATAGCTTGGCAATGTGCTCGTGAATGTATTGTGCAAGTTTCATGTGATTTGGACAAGTTTTGGTAGGTCTATGTCCAATTATTACCTCTATGCCCTGACTTTGCGTTTTTTTGGTGCACATGAGGTCAATTTTTGTCCAAATGGGATGAAACTTGGTAGCTAGCTTGTACAGGCTATTCAGAAACTTTGTGTGATGAGAGATGTTGGGGTTGGTGCCCAGCAATGGCCTTGAGACATCCTACGCGTAGGATGTCTCCTAATGAATTTTTTGTTGGAGGTGCTACTGGTGCCTGCCCTGAGTCCCCCTTGAGTCCCTTTTAAGCATTATTTCAACAAAAAAGTCAATTTGGTAGAAATAAACTCCCTGTGTGGATTTCAGAGCCTTCGAGCCATTTTTTGACTTTTGGAGTGCTTTTCAACGATGAAATTTCTCGATGTTGGTCTCCATAGCTTCACGATCCCTTGGGGATCCTTGCCATATGGTTTTTGTCGACTTTGGCTTCACCGGAGCTCCATTTGGCAATTTGTCTCTCCAGAAGCACCTGTGGTTGCGTTTTCATGTCTTCGATGACTTGCGGTGGTCTACCACCATAGGACTTGGTTGTTGATGGTCTAGGAAAGCCGCTCGTGAAGTTTGGTGGAAAACGGACATGCGGTTTGGCCGCGAGAGCTATTTGACGCTTTGTGTGTCTAATGCCGTTTCTGAAGTTTAGTGCCGCTTCGGGTCACCATATGGTCATGTGGGCTATATAGACTTGTTGAGCATGTCGAGATGCTCCTACTCATGAGTTTTGGTAGAATTTGGGCGCCTTTCCGCCGATTTCCCATTTGGTGGCCTCTTGCGGAGCTCTAGGAATTAGGGTTTTTCTCGATGGTTTTCTACTGCCTTTGGTCATCCAAAAGTGGTCTCCTATACTAGGGTAAGCTTCCGATGAAGCCTCATTGATTTTGGGTTAGCCGTTAGGTGGTCGCGACTACCTGTAGGTCTCTACCGCTCGCTTTCTGTGTGAACCCTACGCTAGTTTTCGCGACAAAACAACAAACATGCGCGAAAAGCTCAAGGTGGTGAGCCTACCTCTCATGTCTGGAGTCTGTCGGGTAGTCGTGCGCGTCGTAGAAGCTGCTGGAAATCCCGTTCGCTCTAGGTGGTAGAAGCTCTCTCTCAGAAGTCAATAGTGAAAATGAGCTTAAAATGAAGTGAAAATTTCTTATAATGGGGGTCCCCGAACCACTTTCCATGAAATTTGACATGTGCTCCCAACTTCTTGTGCGATGCGGTTTAGACTCAAAAATTTCTTGATTTGGACTCCATTTGCCCAGTTTACGAGAAATTTGACGTTTCGGTCAAAATCTGGCAAAAACACACTTTCCGCTCTCTTCTCATAATTGCACCCCCACTGTACCATAGGTTTTCCTATAGTCACTGATCATCCCCATATTTTGTGTTTTTCATTACGACTGTTTTTCACCTACTTTCTGTATTTTTGAAGTTTTTCTGCCAAAAATTAGTAAAATTAAAAGGAAAATAGCAAATTAAACCCAGAAAATCCCCAAAAATCATAATAAATCAAAAACATCACCGCAAAACACTATATACACTCACATGCAATTTTTATGGCCGGATTTCTCTGTTTTTTATATTTTGTCCGAAAAATGGCTATTTTTACTTATATACACACACCTACAGGCTTGATTTGGCATTTGGCCCCATATACTCGTAGATTCATGTTGTATAAGGACATATGTACTTGGGTTAGTCCAGAAAATTTTGCAATCAAACGACAACCCTTAAAAATAGTCAAAAAACATGCCCTTTTTTGCTCTTTCTGCCATTGGGTCCGCATTTAAGAATGCCTCCCCCCCTCCTAGCCGGAGTCCTCTCGGAGGACAAGGTATCGCCTCGGTGTATGTGCCATGCATGGGTTGAAAATTGTGCTAATGCTGTCGGTCAATGCATGGAAAAATTAATGTTGTGCAAGAGGAGATAATAAGCAATATGCTTATTGGCATTCGCCGTCGAGGTTTCCTGTTTGTTGTTGATTTGGGCGGTAGATTTTCTTTGTAAGTAAAAGTTGTAACTCTACCGCTCTTTGTTTGATCGTCTTTCTCGCAAAAGTCTCTTGGTTTGCCGCTATTGTCGATATGGCCGTATTCGTCTCCTCGGAGAGAATTTTTGTGGCGGAATTGGCCATAGTATTTGTCTCTTTGGCTTTCCATTTGTAGCTTTGCTTTGCCGGTTTTTGTCGGTTTATTGCTACTTCCGCAGTTGTCATTGGTTTGCTGCTGATTGGCACCCACATAGGTCTATTTGCCGGTTTCATATGTAGTGTGTGTCTGCCTTCCGATGTTGCTTGTACTGAAGGGAGTTCCTTTTGCTTCGGTTTAGGGATCCAAATGCGATTCTCATTTAAGTTGTTGTTGAGCATTTTCTTTGGGATCCATATCTGTTTTATTCCCTTGTTTTTGGTTGAACTGTCTGCTTCGGTGGACTTCTTCTGTTGTATTGGGTTTGTCTGCCATGTCATTTCTATCCTTCCGCACCCATACTTGTTTGTCGCGTGTTGCTAACCTTGATCTTGACAATGCGGTCGGTGTTGTTTTATGTTTGGAGTGAACATGGTTGGTTGTTCCCTGTTTGTTCGCCATGTTGTTTTTTAGTGGCACCCTTCCTTTTGGTTCTTTATCCAGTGATTTTGTTGCTGCCATCTGGTTCTTCCGTGGTTGCTGAGCAAAGGCTATCACCTGTTGTTCTTGTGCATGCTGAATTTTGACTGCATCCGCATTCCAATCTATCTGCACATTATACTCTTTTTGCCAAGGTTGTCCCAACAACATGGGGTGTTGTGTGCTTTCATCCTCAACCACATAAAACTTGTGTGGGTAAATATATTGATGTAGTTGTACATGCAATATAAGCCAGCCCAATGTTTTCAGCGAATGTGATGTACTACTTTCTAGCACTTGTGGTGTAGGATGTAGTTGACCTTTGAGCTTGAGTTGTTTATATAATCTGTAAGAGATTAGATTTCTTGAGCTCCAGAATCAAGCAATGCCGTCGATTCAGCTTGATTGCTACCCACTTTGACTGCAATTATTGGCTCCACGGTGTCTTCATCAGAATTCGTTAGTCGAATAGCATTGATTCGCAACAATGATCCACATTGTTGTTGTTGTCGTAGTAGAAGCCGTCTTTTTGCAATGCGTTCTTTTGCTTCTGCTTGGGCTTCTTCCCGTACTCTCTGTTTCTCCTTCATCCGTTGTTTTTCTTGATGGATTTGTTGAAGCATATCCTGGGTTAGTGGTAAATGATATTTCTTTAATCGACACCCACCAATCCAATTTGGCATTTCTTCACCTGCTAATGTAGCAAGCTTGAGAGGTCCACTTTGTGATAGGTCACTAATCACAAAGGGTCCCATCCCTCGCTTTTTAAGTTTCTTGGCATGTTTCTTCAAGGTATAAACAAGTACATAATCACCTGTTTTGAACTCTTTTGTGCGTACATGCTTGTCAAAAAACTCTTTTTGTCTTCTCTTTTTAGCATAGATAGAAGCTACAACTCGCAAGTGAAGTTCATCTAGCTGTCAAGATCATCTATTCTTGACGAGAGCTCATGCCCTGTCCATTCTAAGCGTTTCGCTACTCGTAGAGTTGGAATTAAAAACTCTATGGGTAATATAGCATTTAGGCCAAACACCATGTTGTACGGTGTTGTTCCTATTGATGTTTTGTAAGCTACCCTGTATGCCCATAGTGTTGAGTGTAGCTGCTGGTCCCAATCTGTCCTTGACTCTGATACAATTTTAGTTAAAACCGTGCATAGTGTTTTATTTGTTGCCTCGGCTTGTCCATTTTCCTGTGGATGATATGGAGCAGATTTGCTATGTATGACCATGAATTCCTCTAGCAGATATTCAATGACTTCATTAAGAAAATGTGTTCCTCGATCACTGACAATTTCTATTGGTAACTCGTATCGTACAAAGACATTCTCATACAAAAATTGTGCAGTGGTTCTTGCGTCTGTCTTTTGTGTTGCCTTGGCTTCCGTCCATTTTGTGAGATAGTACGTAGCCACAATGATATATTGGGTATGGGTGCGATATGCAAGGGGTGAAATAGGTCCCACAAAATCAATGCCCCATTTTTCAAATGCCCTTGCTCCCATCATTGGCCGTAGTGGCATCTCATCTCTCTTTATTGGCACCTTGGTGCGCTGACAAGCGTCACAATGCTTTACAAACTCCTCAGCATCCATATGCAATGTAGGCCACCATATTCCTGCGGTTAAGACAATTTTTGTCGTCTTATCGCCTGAAAACTGGCCTCCACTTATGCCTCCATGTGCGTGTTCTAGAATCAGCAGATATTCACTTTCACTTGCACAGATTCTAAGTTGATTTTCCTTTCCTTGCTTATAGAGTTGGTTCCCAATTAAATTATAGTCTGGAGATGGTACTTCATGCCAACTTGCAGGTTTACCGAGCGGGTTTTCTATCAAGGATTGGGCTGTTTCAATCATCTTTTGACACATTTCCAACCTCTGTTTTTCTATTTCGGCATATGGATAAGTCATCCATCTTTGCTCTTGGGTTTGGTTGTTTTTGAGTCTGGCTTCGTAAGCTTTTAAAAGTGCGTCTAACTGCTCATTTACCTTTTCTGCCAACACTGATCCTCCTGATCCTGCACTTTTGGGTTCTGCTATTTCCTTGGGTGCTATGGTTGCCGTAGTGTGTGAGCTTAGACTAGCTAGATCCTCTAACCGCTCTAATCTATCCTTTGTGTGTTTTAACTCCTCGGATAAAGCCATTTTCTCCCGTTCTCTCTTGGCTTTCATACGCACCTTTCTAGCTTTCCAAGTGCTTCTCTGATTTTTCATTTCTGAACTTGGGGCATCGGTTTTTGGCTCTTCAATTATGGGTTCATTCTTCATTCTTTGAGCTTGGGCTCGTGTCACTGCCTGAAAATTACTCTCATTTTCTGACCCTCCACTGGAAGGCACTGCTTCCAGCATGTTCAAGGTAGTTTTTGCTCCTTTGCTCGGGTTCTTAGGGCAGTCAGGAATCAAATGATTAATTCCACACTCGGTGCAATATGCGTTGACTCTAATGATTTCATCATGAGGACAGTCTCTTAGCCAATGGTCTCCACCACACTTGTAGCAGGGTCCCTTAGGCTGTTGAGGTGCTCCTTGAGCTCTTCTTTGTTGGTATACATGTCTCTACCCGCCCATGCCTCTGTTGGCTATGAACAACAATGTTCGTTCATCCAAACTATATCTTCCTTCTCCTGCTGCATGTGCAACTGTTGGTGGTCCTGCACTTCCCAATCATGCTCCATGGTTCTGGCGTTGGGGGTTCTTCTAGTGGATAATAGACAGGATTTGCAGCATATCCATTGGGATCTCATAATATGCATGCATAGGCACCAAAGCCTTCTCTTCTGGTTCAGTTACTGTTGGTGTGTATCTTATGTTGATTGGTCGTAATCCTGGTAGGGGTGGTTGCTGGCCCAACACTGGTTGTGGTCTTTCTACACCTACAGGTCCGGGTAGGTTGCCTACTTGATACCTAGGCATCGGTGGAAGTTGAGGAGATGTTACCTGAGCTTGGGGAGCATAAGGTCTCTCTCTCACATATCCCTTGTTATAATAGCATTCCTTCGTCTCATGGTTTGTCCATTTTTGTTCAATAGCACACCACTTTGGATGTTTAGCCTGAGGTTTGGCATATAGGTTAATCTTTTTTAGCACTTCCTCTACAAGCTACTCCTGGCTTACAGCTACTTTTCCTTTTGGTGTTGTCTTAGTGGACTTGCTTCCACTTTGTTGTGAGGATGAATCGTCATCAAGATCCTTGAATTCACCCTCCTTGTAGACCGCACAATTGTCTACAAGGTAAAGAGCCTCCTTAGTTAACTCATTTAACATCGTGATCCTCTTCATATGGAAGTCCTTCTGGAGATTTGCATTTCTCAGTCCTTGAATAAATATAAGCATAAGTGTAGACTGAGTTGGCAGTTCTTCCACAGGGCAGAACTTAACATATCTTTTTAGTCGTAGGGCTGCCTTTCGTTTGTGATCTTGCCTCAAATTCTTCAATAGGAGGTAAGATCTCATTTTTCTCTTTTCTTGTGCGATTCATGTGGTAACTCACCCTGTTAGCTTCGTTGGCATCACGGATTTGCTTCCACAGGTCATCTAGACCATTACAATCCTTACCCATTTCTACCAATGTTTTAGACTGGAACCCTTCACTTGTCTCATCTGTTGTATTTGGCACTATGATAGGCTCTCTCCTAGACTCAAAGGCATTCGTGAGTCTTTCCTTTGTTTCTACTTTTTTCTCCAAAGTTGGTTTGATAGGGGTTGGAGCTGGTACTTCATGCCAACTTGCAGGTTTACCGAGCGGGTTTTCTATCAAGGATTGGGCTGTTTCAATCATCTTTCTACACATTTCCAACCTCTGTTTTTCTATTTCGGCATATGGATAAGTCATCCATCTTTGCTCTTGGGTTTGGTTGTTTTTGAGTCTGGCTTCGTAAGCTTTTAAAAGTGCATCTAACTGCTCATTTACCTTTTGTGCCAACACTGATCCTCCTGATCCTGCACTTTTGGGTTCTACTATCTCCTTGGGTGCTATGGTTGCCGCAGTGTGTGAGCTTAGGCTAGCTAGATCCTCTAACCGCTCTAATCTATCCTTGGTATGTTTTAACTCCTCGGATAGAGCCATTTGCTCTTGTTCTCTCCTGGCTTTCATACGCGCCTTTCTAGCTTTCCAAGTGCTTCTCTGATGTTTTGTTTCTGAACTTGGGGCATCGGTTTTTGGCTCTTCAATTATGGGTTCATTCGTCATTCTTTGAGCTTGGGCTCATGTCACTGCCTGAATAAGTATTATTGTCTCGTTTTCCGACCCTCCACTAGAAGGCACTGCTTCCAGCATGTTCAAGGTAGTTTTTGCTCCTTTGCTCGGGTTCTTAGGGCAATCCGGAATCAAATGAGTAACTCCACACTCGGTGCAATATGAGTTGACTCTAATGATTTCATCATGAGGACAGTCTCTTAGCCAATGGTCTCCACCACACTTGTAGCAGGGTCCCTTAGGTTGTTGACGTGCTCCTTGAGCTCCTCTTTGTTGGTATGCATGTCTTTGCCCTCCCATGCCTCCGTTGGCTATGAACAACAATGTTCGTTCATCCAATCTATATCTTCCTTCTCCTGTTGCATGTGCAGTTGTTGGTGGTCCTGTACTTCCTATCATACTCCATGGTTCTGGCATGGGGGGTTCTTCCGGTGGATAATAGACAGGATTTGTAGCATATCCATTGGTATCTTCATAATATGCGTGCATAGGCACCAAAGCCTTCTCTTCTCGGTCGGTTACTGTTGGTGTGTATCTTATGACAACTGGTCGTAATCCTGGTAGGGGTGATTGCTACCCCAACACTGGTTGTAGTCTTTCTACACCTATAGGTCCTGGTAGGTTGCCTACCTGATATCTAGGCATCGGTGGAAGTTGAGGAGATGCTACCTGAGCTTGGGGAGCGTAAGGTCGTTCTCTCACATACCCCTTGTTATAATAGCATTCCTACATCCCGTGGTTTATCAATTTTTGTTCAATAGCACACCATTTGGGTTGTTTAGCCTGAGGTTTGGCGTACAAGTTAATCTTTTTTAGCACTTTTTCTACAAGTTGCTCCTGGCTTACAGCTACTTCTCCTTTCGGTGCCGTCTTAGCGGACTTGCTTCCTCTTTGTTGTGAGGATGAATAGTCGTCAAGATTCTTGAATTCACCCTCTTTATAGACCGCACAATTGTCTACAAGGTAAAGAGCCTCCTTAGTTAACTCATTCAACGTCATGCTCCTCTTCATATATAAGTCCTTCTGGAGATCTGCATTTCTTAGTCCTTGAATAAATATAAGCATAAGTGTGGACTGAGTTGGCAGTTCTTCCACAGGGCAGAACTTAACATATCTTTTTAGTCGTAGGGATGCCTTTCGCACAGATTCTCCGTCTTTCTGTTTGAATTTATGGATTTGTGAGACTGTATTATGAGCTATCCCCCTTTGTGAGAATTCCTCAATAAACTCGTCAAACACCTCCTCCATAGACTCAAAGTGTCTACACTCCACAGAGTCAAACCAAGTAGCAGCATCATCCTCTAGGGTTAGTCCAAACCCTGCAAATTGGGTAGGGAAATCTAACACCTCTTCAACTCTAATTACACGAACAAAGGCTGCTACATGATCTCTAGGATCTCTGTTTCCCGTGTATTTCTTGTTTACCCATTTTTGCACTTGAGAAGGTCTAATTATACGATGGTCCACAAATCTCATCATTGGATGTCCTCGTCCCAATCTATATACCTCCTATGGCCTTCTGTAGTGGGCTGGTTCCTCTCCCAGTGGTGCTCCTAAGCCATAATTTCTAACGGTTCTTGCAAGAGATGGTTCATCTCTTCGAACTCGTTCCATGGGTGGTCTTCCAAGCTCTGTTGACCCTTGAGTTTTTGGCTTACTCTCGCCTTGATACCTTGAATAGAGTGGTGGTTCTTATAAATCCCTTAGCCCTCGTGCGGCTTGATAACCATCTCAGTTTCGGTCTTATTCTAATGTTGCACTCTGTCGAAGCCATGCCTGCAATGATGGCTGAGTTGCTGGTTGGCTCTGGTTTTTGAACATCTGTGGTCGGGTAGAATGTGAGGTTGCATCATAATCTTCTGAAAATGGATTTGTCGACTTGCTAGGGGTGTAGGTGGCTCTTGGCACTTTTTCGGGGGCATATGTTGATGCTTCTGGAACTGTTGCCTTTTCTACCTCCTCTGGGAGAATACGTTTGTATTCTCGCCCGTACCTATCAACAAAAACCATATCCTTCCCCATAGCCATTTCATAAGAGAATAAGGAAAGAACCTTGTCTTTGCTTAATTCGTTTGGGTAGGGTTCTTTGCAACAAAAGTAAGAGACTATTCCCTCGCTCTCATGCTTATAAATCCTCACATTCTCATTATAAGTTGAGACCCTGGTTGTTTTCTTATCATACATAAAAAGTGCTCCAAGTCGATCAATGTTTGGTGGTGGTTCTTGAGTTTCTGAAACCATTTTTCCTTTTGCCACGTTATCTCCATATCTGTTGTAATCTTCAAGGTTACTAACTATCAGATAGTGGTTCCCCTTTTCGTCTTGGAATCTATCTCCATCATCATAGACTCGAATTATCTCCAGTCTCTGAGCCGATCTTTCTTCAATACAAATACACTTGCATCCTCGATAGTCAGAATAAACTAGGGCTCCCCTCGAGTTTGTTCCTTCTAAGAAGATCATAGTGAACTTGGGATCGTTCAAAGGATTTAGGGAGGTGCTTCCTCCTGGCATTGGTCCTTCATAGGAAAAACCTCCTGGCTGTTGACTACCTAACATGAAGAAGGATTTATCTGATGAAGTGTCAGTATCACTACCCTCCTCAATAATCGGTGCTAGTGGATCTAGCCTTGCCTGAGTTACACTCTCCTCGGTGGACACTAAGCTACCCTGATCACCTGCCACCTTTTGGTCTCTAAAAATGTTTCTTCCTGATCTTAAATTCATCAAACTTATCAATGCAACTTACACAAATCCAACCACTCACACAGGATCCGTTCCTGCACAACTTCTTGCTTTGCCACTGAATCTACCTGTACACAAGCGTTTAATTTCTGCAATTGAATCAAAGCATTTAACCGCTAGAGGTGGTTTTAGTAATGATTGGTATAACTGGAGGGTTAACCCCAACCACTACTGTATTTTTACACTTCTGATGTTCTAGATTAGGTCTGCTAATCTGCAACTGTACTTCCCTCGGGTGTTGATCAATTTACATGAAAAGTCTGAATTTAGTCTTTGCTCCATCAAAAGGTCAAACAAGGTTCAAATTCACTTCTGAAAGAAGTTCTGGAACCCTCAAGTCAAATGGAACATCATTGTGTGTCCTCAGTCAAATTTTCTCTTTCCTAAGCCCCAGTAGACATCCTACACGTAGGATGTCTCCTGCTCTGTTTTGCCTGGATTTTTGCACTATAGACTCCCCTTGATGTGCTGAGTCCACAGTTGTTCTTACTTTTTGATTTGGACACCTATAAGCTGGTCAATGGATCAAAAATCTGTTTCGACAGCCTGATGTTGGTCTGACCAGTCAAATCAACTCCAATTTGGACCAAAATTGACTAGGAGGCTTGCCTCAGGCTATACAACAACCTGCTATGCCTACAATCAGTTTCTGGCTTCAATTTCATGCATTAGACATTCTATGTGTAGCATGTCTAACTGATCAAAATAGCTTCACATGCAAAGCACAGACTCTCCTTAAGGTGTTGATCACTTTGGTATGCTCAAATTTGGATTTGGAGTGCAAAATCACACAGATAACATCCTATGCGTAGGATGTCTTTTTGACCTGTCTAACCCCAGACTTGAGCCACAGCTTCCCCTTGATGTCAGCAACCCAGTGCTATGATTAGATTTTGGTTTGGATTTCAGAAGATCCCAATTTTAGTTGTTCTAGCCTTTTTCAGTCAAAAATGCTAAAGTCTGCTTAGAACTCAAGTTTCACACCCAATTGAGATGAAACCTTTCTCAGTCACTGTTTGGAGGTGAAAACAACATACAAGTGCCCACCTAGCCAAGGCGCCCGTTGGGTCAACCGGCCAAAGTTTTGATGTGGTCACATTATTTTTTCGATGTTTAATACATCAAACCCTATAAAAGTCTAATGACAATCATCTATGTCAAGTCTGAGTCAAAGATGTAATTTTTCCAATGATGTATGTAAAGGTCCATGAGAAGTTGGCCGCCGGTCACTTTAGAAAGCCCTAGGTATATAATACACTAAGGTTAGTGTGAAAGGGGAGATTTTTTTTGAAGATAAGTGACTATTGCGTTACGCACAGAGAGCTACCTCTTTGCTCCAACTTGTAATCATCGCTTCTGTGGCTACAGTAATCCAAATTCAGTTTTGTTTCTTGCATTGTGTTCCTCTTACTCTGCTCTTTCATTCAAGTGTAAGCATTCAAGATTCGGTGAAGGTTTCAAACGCATCCGTTTAGGCCTTAAATCGTTGTTTTGAGTGTTTATATGCGTATTTTATGTTGTTTTGACCCTAGGAGAGGCTTTAGGGACCCAAAAATGACCCTTTAGGATCATCTGTTTACTGTTTTTGCGTACTGTGGGACGAACGATCGCGATCTTTGTACCTCTCCAGAATGTTGTGATAGTGATAGGATATGTTCATGATAGTCCCCTGTAGCTTCCCTTCAAGTTTCGTGCGATTCCGATATGATTTGCATGGTGAACAAGCGTGGACTGTAGAGCTGTGTAGAAGGACATAGGTAGATTACTTGGCTTTAGTGCGATTGATTTGCTTGTAGAGTTAGTAGTTGCATCTCTTTGAGTTCACTTCATTAGGATTGAAACCCTAGTGAGTTTCCATGCCTCATCCGAGTCGCTTCCTCTATATCGATAATTTTATGTTGATGCTTGAGAGCTATGCTATGGACGTCCGTCGCGGCGACCCGCAAACATTGGCGCCGTTTCCGGGGAATGAATCTTAGGTGATGAGTGACCGAGTGCGTATTCAGAGTTTTCTTATTGTTCCAAAAGATAATTTCCATTCCATTTACATTTCAGTGAAGCATCTAGACAGGGGTTTAGTGCTTAGTGGAGTCTAGGGTCAATGGACTGGCTAGATCTACCCTTGAGAGATATAGGGAGTTGTGAGTGAGGTTGCTTTAAGCATTTTTCTCTTCAAATTTCTTTATATTGATTGAGTACTGATCCATCATCCGTTTTTTTCTTGTTTTTTTTGTTTGATTCATTTTCTTATGTTCTTTCATTTCTGTACTTAGGAGTGGGATAAGTAAATCACATTCCAGTCAGATTTGGGGCAAAAGATAGAGTCAAAAACACCAGAAAACCATAACTTTGGTAAAAGGGCCATAAGACTCTGAAATTAGAAAATCTGACCAAATAGAGTTGAAATTGATTCAAATCACAAAGTGGTAGCACCAAACACTGGGAAATACTTGTCAGAGAGAGCCTGTAAAATTTCATCAGATTTGGCTCTGGTACTATGATCGCGATCGGTGTACCTCAGTGTTAGAATTGTACAAGATTTGACATGTGCCTTCCTGATAAGATTCTAAACAAGTTTGTCTAAAGCAACCACACCCAAAAACATAAAAAATCAAGGAAATCAGGCCACTTGGGTAAAACTAGCCTGACAGACCCAGAAACTGTAAAATCTTGACTTTTGGTGATCCAAATGCAAAAGGACTAGGGGGATAGCCTTAAAACATCAGTGTCTACAAGCATGCCAAATTTGGTCTACTTTGGGCTCCAAACTACGATCGCGATCGGTGTACCTAAGTGCCAAATTTTGACCAGATTTCATCTGTGGGATCCTCGGGTGTATACAAACATAAAAGTCTAAAGGACCTAGAGCCAGAAACGTCAAAATACTTGTCGAACCATCTGAATACAGATCCAAGTCAAAAACTGCTAAACTGGCATAAAAATTGACTTTTAGTAGACCAAAACACATCAAAACTGAGAAGAAACCATACAGAGGGATAGCCTGTACACAGGACAATCCCAAATAGCTTTCATATCCCAAAACAAACACCAAAATCAAGTCAAATTGACAGATTCAGGAAAATCGGGCACTTCAGACCAAGAAACTACAAATTCTTGACTTTTTTGAGTACAAATACAAAAGTGTCTGGTAGGTAGTCTTATAATAGCATAGTGAACAAGCTGGTGAAGTTTCATCCAATTTGGGCTCCAAACTACGATCCCGATCGGTGTACCTCAATCCCAGATTTTGACCAGACTTTACCCACACATACACCTAGGTTATATAAGATATCAGGAGATTTCAAATTTCAAAAAAGTGACCAAAATAGCCAAAAATAGCAGACATACAGAAAACCACTGCAGTAGACCAAGATCTGGTAAAAACTTGACTTTTTCTTGTCCAAATTCAAAAAGATTTGGGGAGTAGACTGTACACATCATTGTCTACCATATCCACAAGTTTCATCCAATTTGGGCTCAAAAGTACGATCGCGATCGGTGTACCTCAGTGACATTTTGAGTTGAGACTTGGTGAGTAGGTAGCTGATAACTAGACAAACAACTTTCTCAAAAGAACCAGGATCAAAAAACCAAAAGACAGTTGTCAAATAGGGCAAACATTGATCACTGATCCTTCAGACCAAAATTTTGAGAAAATTCAAGTTTTTGTGATCCAAATGCAAAGTGGGTTTGGGAATAGACTAAACATACCCATGTCTATCAACTCCTAAAATTTCATGCAAAAAGGAGCTGGAACTACGATCGCGATCGGTGTACCCCAGTGACATTTTGGATTGAAATTTTTTGAGTAGGTAGCTGACATCTAGTGCAACATATTTTCCAAAAGAAGCAAGGTCAAAAAAGAAAAAGAAAGTGGTCAAAAGTCCCAGTTACACAATCAGGTCAGTAACCACAAAACCACCTGGGATTTGGGTTTTCATTGATCAAAACATCTCCAAATTCAAAAATACAAAGACACTTGGTATCAAGACATCAAGGGCTAGCTACTGTGCAAATATCTTCCAAATCTATGACATGGGGTCAACGATCGCGATCGGTGTACTTCTACATAGTGGGGGTATCTGACTTCATAAGTTTGTAGACCTACTTGAGTACATCCCAAATCTTAAGTTTGAGTGAAAAATACCCTCTGGAAGCCAAGATACAAGCCAAAGTTCTTGTGTCTTGGTCCTGAGACTGTTTTGAGTGTTGTTTCAAGTGCAGTTCACTAAAATTGCTCTAACTTTTGATAGACAACTCCAAATTGAGTCAGGTATAGCTAGGAGGAAAGCTTGCGAGCAATAGAGCTGAATTTTTCTAGGTTTCCTAATTCCATACCCCAAGACCAATTTCCAGAGACCAAAAAAGTCACAAATTCCTGACTTTTTAGAGACTTGACCAGGGGCAAAAAGGGATTGTGTGCACTAAGCCAAGGTGTTCTTATCAAGGACCATCTTGAGAGTATTGAGTGAGGATTAAACATGACAAATCATCCATCATTAGGGTTTCCCACTCAACTCAGAGCTATGCCACCTACACAAACAGCCAGAAATACTGCAACACCTATAACAAGAGGGTGGGGACAAGACCATGAGGCTTATCAATCATATCAAGCCAAACCTCAAGGCATGGCTCATGGATATTTTTCAAGTGATCATGTAGCTCAATGGAAGCCAAACCAATCAGCTAAAATGCAGGAGTTTGAAAGAGCAAAAGTGGAAATTGCTGGAGACTTAGAGGAGAAGCATCCTCTAATCAACAAACCCAACGTGAGGTTCATCAAAACCAATGAAGCCACGAGAGTTCTAACAGATTACACTTATGATGGCCTTTATAGGTTACCTATTGGGGATCAAAACAACTTCTATAGATGTTTAAATTCCATCATTGAAGAGTTGACATACTACAAGAACCTCTATGCCTTCACATACACAGATGACCAAGGAGTGCAATTTCTAATGGTAGATAAGTATGGACGAGTGTACAAACTTATCATCCCAATTGAGCTAGAAAGATATACATACATGGGTACTCCAATCTCTACTTACTACTTTCAACCGAGTGTAAGCGTACCAGGGTTTCTTGAGACTGATTTGTAAGAAGCTAACATTGAAACTATGGAATCAAATGGACCTCAAACATCCAAAATAGCTATTCACGGGAGTGTAGCTCCTACCTCATTGAGTGAAACCAAGAGACCACCAATTAGACTTACAAATCCATCAACATTTCCAAAACATGTCTCAAAGGGGATTCCACCAGGATTTGCTCCAAGACGAGAAGAAGGAACGAGGGATGTCTTTGTGAGAGACCCCAACACACTAAGATACATGATTGAACCAGAACCAATGAGACCATATCAATTGGCCAAATGTCTCAAGAAGAAGTATGATGGATTAAGGGATCCATACGTACATGCATCCTTGTTCAAACAAGTGTTAAGAACCAAACAAGTATTTTATTTTCATACACAGTATGAGGGATTTGGCTTAACCTTGGAAGGGATAGCATTGAATTGGTTCCAACCGTTGGACAAAAATGCCTTCTCAAACGTTGAACAACTGTTGCAAGAATTTTTTGTGGAGTTCTCTAAAAGGGGAATCAAGCATAACACAGTGTCCCAAATCTATGCATTCAAGCAAAAAGAAGATGAGAGAGTGAAGGAAGCATCGCTACGGTTCAGACAATATATAGAGAGATGTCCGGAACGTGAGTTACCATAGGATGAAAGATTATCAATTCTCTTCATAGAGGGTTTGAAAAATGAAACTCTCAAGAAATATTTGCACTTAAAAGGATGTACTTCCTTTGAAAAAGTCACGAGAGAAGCGTTGTACCTAGTTGACAATTATAAAGCCTATGGCGAGGAAATTGGTGATACAAAGATCACTCTGGATAATGCTCCTTTAGCATCTAGTGAAACCAACGCACGGCAAGTGGTTATGTCTCAATTAATGACCAACCTAGATAAGCTAGTAGCGCAAGTAGCACAACGAATAAAATGGTGTGCCATTGAGCAAAAATGGACCAATCATGAGATGAGTGAGTGCTACTATAATCAAACCTACACGAAGGGGATACTATTTGGACATCAAATAGTAAAAAAAAAATCCATTACCAAATCATCCATTAATTCAAAATAGGGTTGTATCAAGGGCTTTACAAAGAGCTGAGGTATCACAACCTAGGCTAGGGCAAGAACTATGAGAAAACTCTATTCATTGAATGAGGACACTCTGATGTTCATAGCCAATCAAGAGCGTAGACCACAGACCATTCTGGCTAAGTGAGATCAACCATCAAATGTGCCACCAGTGACTCAACAAGATGGACCATGCTACAAGTGTGGAGGTAATCATTGGGCCAAGAATTGTTCTCGTGTAGAGATAATTGGATATTGTTTGGAGTGTGCCATTACACACGTTGTTCCAAATTGTCCAAAACACCCAAACAAACAGGGGAAAACAACAATGAATGTTGTGGGAGTGTTACCTTTTCCAAGTGGATCAGAGGTAGAACCCAAAATTCCTGTGAAGGTAGTGACTAGAGCCCAAGCAAAAGAAAATGCTAAGGACCAAGCTAATGAGGAGAAAGATCGACAACCCAAACAAGGGGAAACAACTAGTGTGTCAGTGAGGACTGGGAAAATCTTGGAAAGCCAAAAGAGACAGAATTAAAGCAAAAACAATTACAAATCAAACTGCACTACAAACAGAATTACAAGAGACAAAGGAGAAGTTAAAACAAGAATGAGAAAACAAAAGGGTGGTGAGCGATAAGAAACCAAGGAAGGCGTCTTCCGGAGGATCTGTGTTGGTAGACAAAGTCCTAGAGCCATTAGATGCTGCACTGGAAGCATATGAAACTAGATTGAAACCCAACCAAAGCCTAGAGCAACGAGGGATGAAATATCCTCATTGTGAGGTAGAGACTGAGAGGTTGAAAATATGTAAGGAATTGGTAAAAACTGCACAAGCAATGATGGAGCCTGAAGCACCAATTCCACCTCCAGAAACAAAACCAAAAAGTTTTGGATTTGAAATGCCTAAGGCAAAGGTTGTTGAAACATTAACTCAAAGAAACATTGAGCTAGAATCACAAAAGGATGTGCAACCAAAAACTGCAACACAAGAAACCAACAACCTAGAAATTCAACTAGATGATCAAGTAGTGGCTAACACCACTAATGATGCAAGGTCAAGATCACAATTTATGGCACCTATCCCAGAGATAGATGAGCCATGGCCAAATGAATTGTGGGAAGCAATTAGAAGTGCAAAATATGGAAGTGCAACTTTCCAATCTGCACCCATAACTGAGGTCAATACAGGGCATGAAGTCTATCAGGGAGACATTCAATCTCTAAATGGAGATGCAGGGACGGAAGTTTCAATTGAAAGCAAACCAGAGTCCTTGAAGACCTTACCCTCATACATAGGAGAACATGAGGCAGACTCAGAGACTAGAGTGGTGCCATCTCAGAGGAAATCCATATCCAAGATGATGGATACAAAGAGTATGCAAGAGTTGATGTCAGCTCCAATACAGTGCACCATTACTCTATCTGAACTGCTTAAGATTATACCACATGTATGGGATGAAGTAGGCAACAATTTGGGGAAGATGGGATTAAAGATACCTCTTCGAGATCTATCCTCAAAATATCTACCCTCAAATGAACAATCAAACAAAAATCAACAAGAAAGTGCAAACGCTAAACCTGTGCCAATAAACAAAGTGGGGGAATATTGCGAAGGAGAAGAAGGAAACACCACCTTACCTATGGAATACAAAGGAGTTAAAACATTGGCTATACTTGATAGTGGGGCTGGAGTAGCAATAGCCACAAAAGACATTTGGGAAAAATGGGGTAGACCAGCGCTTACGAAAACTAGAATGAAGCTGCAACTTGCAGATGGATACACGGAAAAAACTATGGGTATCTTAGAGCAAATTATTGTGACTTCTTGTGGAATTGAATATGAACATACATTTGCAATAGTAGATTTTGGAAAAGGGAACAATTTTGATATCATTTTAGGAATACCTTTCATGCGTCAACTTAAGATGGTTCAAGATTGGGGCTATGACTATATCTACTTGAGACATAAAAAGATCACCACAAAAATAAGCATAAAAGACCATAACTATAGAAATGTGAATAGAACTCCTTTAGAATAAATTGACTCTACTATAGCCAATGGGAAAGAGATACCTGCGTGGCTACAAACCAAACAAGAACTTTGGATGTGTGGTGCTTTGAAGTGTGGAAGCTCAGTGAAGGAGGATTGCATCCTAGAAAGATCAATGGACGATGAAGCTTACATACCGGAACCCTTTCCAGAGCAATTATTTGAGCCATTTGGATGGACTCAAATATTGGCAACCTTGGATGTGTGTGTAAATGAGCTAACTCCAACCAAGTTTTGTAATGAAGAAGGCTACGACCTAGTTTCATGTTTTATGTTGAAAGTGTTGAAGGAAGCTAATGAAATTTGTGAGTGTGAAAGCAGAAAAATTGAGACAGATGGCTACATCCTGGAGCATGAGGCAAAATTGAAAATGAAGGAAGCAGAGCAACCACAAGAATATGTCATTATTGATATACCTGAAGAAACAACAAAAGTTGTTTCAAAGAAGCCGACTCCAGAAAAAGTGCAAATGAAAGTAGATGAAGGAGAAAGGCTTCCAAGTTCAATGGCAAATCTTCAACAAACGCAAGATCAAAAGAAGAACAGGGACAAGGAAGAAGATGGACTATCTCCTACAATGATCAAATTCAATTTATGCGGACAAACAAGGCTCAAAAGGTTACATGTTTGGCCTTAATAGATCGAGAAGCAACAAAGAATCTAATGACTTATGGAACGTGGATCATGATGGGAAAGCCACCAATCAATGAGCTAAAAGAAACAGTTTACACAAGTTTAAAAATGCCGATTCCTAGCTTTGGAGTGGCAGAAGCTGTACTCAAATTGAATACCGGGGAGTATAAAGATAATTTCCACATAATCAACTCCCATCATATCAAAGAGAATCTGGTCCTGACAGAAAGCTGGAGGAACATCTTCTTTCAACAGCAATCAAAAGCTTCAACAACAACAACGGTAAGACTCCATGAAGCTTTTCAAATCCATGCAGAGAAGAAATCGTCAACCATCACGGAAAAAGGTAAAGCAAAGGTAAACATTGAAGTATATCAACCTCTCTAGACGACTTTACCTTCAACGAGCTTCCATCAAATTTTCCACGAAGCCTCTACATCAAGAGCCACACCATCAACAATGCAATGGAAACCAAAGCAAAGAGTCTGTCAACCAAAGTTTCCATCACAAAAAAGCATCCAGAAGAAGCCGAAGAATTTCAACCAAGTGTTGGTATCCAAAGTGCACATCCAAGTCAAAGACCCAGTTTGGATACTTGAAACATGGGTTCAACCACAACAACAAAAGGTGACAGGGTGGATAGCATCAAATGATTCAATCATTTCTCAAGGCTACTTCCAAGGAAACATTAATGTTTGGGCCAAAAAGCCTAAAGTAACAGCCTGGATGTACTCACCTCAAGAAAGAAGTTCTACAATGAGCGAGCCAAGCTATCAACGAAATAAAAACAACTCAATCAAGAGAAATAACAACAAAAAAGGACAGAAGAAAAGACCTTCCAAGAAAGCAACACAACAATTATGGGCACCAAAGTCAAACTTCAACGAAGCTACCCAACACAAACAGATGCAGCAGTGGATGACTCCAGTGAAGCTACTTGAAGCACAAGGATTCTATGAAGGTAATACCCAAATATGGTTACCCAAAGTAGTTGCTCAACCTAGAGCCACTAAGACCAACCAAGTAGTAAAGGACCCCACACAAAGACGATCAACAACAACAAAGAGCCAATGGAGACTAAGCACAACCAAGGGAGAAACAACCTCAAAATGAATCCCTCGTCTTCTACTACAAAAGCAAGGCTTTTACAATGGTAATAGCCAAGTATAGATACAAAAGCCTAGTGTCCATCAAGTCAAGGGAGCAACTCATGAAGCAAGAACAAAGTGGGTCCCAAAACCACTGTTGAAAACTCAAGCTCCTCACAAAGAAGAAAAAGTAAAGGTACAACAATGCGGCCTCCTTACGGAACATCCCATGCAACAAAAGAAGCTAGAGGAGTCAAAGTATGACAACTTACTTGAAAAGATGGTGGCATCCAAAGACCAACACAATAATAGAGGCCTTAATCTCAAGAACTTATGGCATTGGGTTTCAAGCCATGAACAGGTAAGTCCAAGTCGCCATTAAAAATACATGGCATAAAAGTCAAGAGTCGGGCAGCTGAGCCACTAAATGAGCAAGGCATTAGTCCCAAAGCTTCAAGTAATATTCTCTGTGGTCTAAGAGTCTTAGCTATTCTAGGTACTGCTCAAGGTGGAGGAGTTGAGCATATTTATGTTGTGTCGCTCATACTCGTATAGGTGAGCATAAGAGTCCAAGTCTATGTATTTTAAGTTTGGTAAAGTGAATAAGAGGGTCCAAAAGACACTCATGCACTATACATAATGAGTAATGAGTGGAGAAGCTTCAAAATCAAAAACCCTTCTTAGAAATGTGGAAGCTATTGAGATATCCTTGGATATCACATGTGCTACATTTGTTCCTTGAAGCACCCAACAACTCATTTTTCACACCGCATGATTTTCTTGAAAGAACTCTTGTGTGCATATAGAGTGTCCCATAATTGGCGCTTGCATTACGCACTCTTACTTTATTTCTCCCAAGCACTCACCTTGCATGAACGGGTACTCAACTTCCAAGTGTTCAATCCCAATAAGAGCGTATACCAAATTTTCCCACTGGGTTTTTCCCTTTGGTCATTTAGGTTCTAGACCCTAATTTAGAAACACCCATCACTATTCTATTGTATATATTCCTTCCATCAAATGAAACCAATAAAGAATTTGTTACACCATCTTCAAAGAGATAAAGTGATGCCACATTGTTCTCAACTACGCTTCGATAAGAGCAGCTCTTATCTTCAAAGATACCAACAAAGCTCTATTGACAAAGTGGCAAAGAAAATCAAATTGGAGATGCTAGTGCACACATGTCAAAGTCTCAAACATTTTGAGATACGAGCTCCAATAAAAAGGCAACTGCACCAGGAGGCAAAGTATCCAAAGAAGCAGGTATCATCGACCAATTGCACAAATGGAAAGTTAAAGCAGGATGTGCAACAACATGCTCAAATGCCTCATCCACAACATCCAGATCACAAAGAACACATGTTCGTCAATCAAGGGAAAATGGGCACCCCATTTGAACAAGCAAAACATGCCAGATATAACTCAATCAAGGAAGGGGGGAGTCTCATCAACAAGAAGACCAGACTACAAATGGTCGTGTCAAGGGACGACACGAGCTAGGAAGGGGGGAGTGTTTGGAGGTGATAACAACATACAAGTGCCCACCTAGCCAAGGCGCCCGTTGGGTCAGCCGGCCAAAGTTTTGATGTGGTCACATTATTTTTCCGATGTTTAATACATCAAACCCGTAAAATTCTAATGACAATCGTCTATGTCAAGTCTGAGTCAAAGATGTAATTTTTCCAATATGTATGTAAAGGTCCATGAGAAGTTGGCCGCCGGCCACTTTAGAAAGCCCTAGATATATGATACACTAAGGTTAGTGTAAAAGGGGAGATTATTTTTTGAAGATAAGTGACTATTGCGTTACGCACAGAGAGCTACCTCTTTGCTCCAACTTGTAATCATCGCTTCTGTGGCTACGGTAATCCAAATTCAGTTTTGTTTCTTGCATTGTGTTCCTCTTACTCTGCTCTTTCATTCAAGTGTAAGCATTCAAGATTCGGTGAAGGTTTCAAACGCATCCGTTTAGGCCTTAAATCACCATTTTGAGTGTTTATATGCGTATTTTATGTTGTTTTGACCCTAGGAGAGGCTTTAGGGACCCAAAAACGACCCTTTAGGATCATATGTTTACTGTTTTTGCGTATTGTGGGACGAACGATCGCGATATTTATACCTCTCCAGAATGTTGTGACAGTGATAGGATATGTTCATGATAGTCCCCTGTAGCTTCCCTTCAAGTTTCGTGCAATTCCGATATGATTTGCATGGTGAACAAGCGTGGACTGTAGAGCTTTGTAGAAGGACATAGGCAGATTACTTGGCTTTACTGCGATTGATTTGCTTGTAGAGTTAGTAGTTGCATCTCTTCGAGTTCACTTCATTAGGATTGACACCCTAGTGAGTTTCCATGCCTCATCCGAGTCGCTTCTCCTGTATCGATAATTTTATGTTGATGCTTGAGAGCTATGCTATGGACGTCCGTCGCGGCGACCCGCAAACAGTCACTCAATATATCATGCAAATCATTATGGTTTTGGTCTTAAAATAATGCCTTGGCACAATTTGGGTAGGATGTCTAGCAATTTCTGTCTATCTGGCCTTATCCTGTCAAGATATGGTCAAATTTTCACTTTCCAGGTGAAAATAGGATAAAACCTACCTTCTGAACACACTTGTCAACTCAAAATTCCAAAATTCCCACCAGATTAGCCTGTAGACATCCTACGCGTAGGATGTCTCCTGGCTTAAAATGTGATTTTTTCCTGAGAGAAATGCTCTTGATGCTCTGCAACTCTATCGGAAACACTCATAGCAAATTTTGAACTTCATTTCAGCTTTCAAACACTCTTTTGCGTCTTTTACAACCTTGTGATGAACCTATCAGCAAGTATAACATGCATGAAGTGCTCTAGATCATAAATCATGATGTCCTACTTACTCTACTCCTACTCATGATGTGAAATGGTGATAATGGTGTTTTGGTTGCTTCCTGGCATCTCCGGACTCTCGAGCTCTCCTTTCACCGCTTCTACCACTCCAACTCCTACTCATCAACTCAACTAATACCTAAAACTACCTAAGTCTACCTAAGTCGAAGGATCTAGGCCAGACACACGCTCCCTACACTCCCTCTAAGACCTAGAGAGTCCTCCACTCTCTGATCCTATCTAAATGTAAAACGAGACTATGGCAAGCCAAAGAATCCCTATCCTCAAGGACTAGTCTCTGTCACCTACCGAGGGTTTTCGTCCCCGGCAACGGCGCCAATGTTGGCGAATACGCCGCGACAGACGTCAGCACAACGAGAACTCACCTAACAAGATTTGTCAGCTAAGGACAAAGCTCGACCCGTAGGCGCGTGGAAGAAATCATAGGGTGTCAATCTACACTCGACCGACTCTTGACTAATTCCTACAGAGGTCTCTACCCAATGTCTAAGCTACAGCCTTCAGGAGTGCATAAGAGGAGGTTTCCTACAACGCTTCCAAGAGCCAAATACCCATCAAATGGTCTCAAAATGCCACACAACTTGAAGGAGACCCTACTAACACCAATAGGTCGCTCTCCTTAAGGTCCATGAACCAAAATCCCAACCTAAAACACCTGGTGCAAAAACACGTAGGATGTCTGGTCGAAATTTGCAGGTTGTCGTTTTCGAAAACTAAAGTGCCTAATGTGTAGCTCTACTCAATGCGAACGCGTGGATATGCTGAAATGCAAAAACGGACAACGTATGCTCACCAAATCACCAGATAAAGCTCGTGGTCGAGCTCGCAAAACCGGACCGTACGTCCACGATGTAGGTATTGGCGCGTAGCTCTAGTCGGGGGCAACACGCTGCACTTCTCCGCACTCGATTCCGACCACCGGTAAGCGCGTAGCGTCAAGATGAAACTCTCACTCTCTCTCATACACAGTACGCTCACTCATAGAGACAAAAAACTTTTAAAATGACAAAAGGTTTTTCATTAAGGTCAAGAAGTGGTATAAATACCTTGCAATTCTCAAACTCTAATGTTCCAATTTTAACCATCTACTCAATCTAAATATCAAAAATGGGATAGAATCTGGAAACTTCTGTAAGCCCCAATAATTACAAAGGTGAAAAGTCGGGTTTTCTCAATAAATGAATAATTACAAAAAATAATCTTCCATCGAGCAGTCATTTTCCGTAGGGTGTGTCCAGCCTCTAACAGTGACCTAGGTGATGCAATGAATATGGAAAGCTTCATGCATCCTGAATATAACATAGACTTTGTATAAAACATGAATCATCCCCAGCCTCAATCCCAAGGAATCAAACACCTTTAAAGGTGGAGAGAGCTAGCAAGGAATGAGGGTAGGAAAGAGGAAGGAAAAACATTCATAGGAGAAAGAAAAAGTTTCTCACTTATCATCACTCTTCTTGCTAGCATACATAATAGCATAGTAATGAAGATGGAGAAGATGGAAAGCTTAAGCATTGAAGCATGGCTCTTGGTTGGATTTGCATTCCCTAGCCAAGAGTGGTGGTGTAGGCTCTCAACTTCCCTACTAGCTTGGAGAAGAAGATGGAGCTCTTGCACTTTCAACCCACACAATGAGAGAGAGAGAGAGAGAGAGAGAGAGAGAGAGAGAGAGAGAGAGAGAGTGTGTGTGTGTGTGTGGATACCCCCCAAACTAGCTCCCTCCTTGCTTTGGTCGACCCCCTCTTCTAGCACTATCTTGCACAAGATTGGACCTCTTCAAGCTTGGCCAATCATTTCCTTAGTGCATATCAAGCAACAAGGTAGCCTTGAGACAAGCCTTGAGACAAGTTTCCCCCTTTCCCCTTTGAAAGAGAGGACTTGATAAATGCATAGTCAATAAAATAAATTAACTAAATTATTATTGGACCCCTTGGGAGACCATCCAATAGGCTTTAGGTACACCATGAGGGCAACATGAAGAGGAGCTTGACAAGTATCCTATTTTCTTTCTTTGTACCAGGGATATGAATTTTGCATACCTTACCCCCACAAGCACCTTAGTCATGGAGCACCTCAAGCACCTTAGTCAACAACAAGCACGAGAAGCACCTCAAGCTTGGGCCGAGTTCCCACATCAAGCACATCCCTAGCTTACCTAAGGTCAAAGGACTTTTAACACTAACCTTTGGAGGTCTTTAATGCAACTAACCCTAAGGTCTTTAAGCCCCATTAGCTAGCCTTGCTCTTTGAAAAACCATCTCTCATTTGGGACCCCTTTACCATTGGCCCCGTGTTGAGATAGATCTGTATGCACATGTCTATATTCTAACCCTTGTTCCCATTTATTCTCCCACATTAAATGATTAGTTTAATATGAGAAAATCATTTGAGTTGGTTAGATATTAGATTTTATGACAAGTTGTCCATGGGCATGCCTTCAATGAGATTATCAACAATTGATCAATGATTACTTTGAAGAGAGAGAGAAGTGAAATTTGAGTGACAATTTGGTGCATAGTGATCATACACACACGATCTAGCATAGGTGGGAATAGATTAGGATCAAGGAGTGATTAGGAGGTGCTAACCACATTAATAGTTTTTAAACCAGTTGTAGAGTTATGATAGGGATTCAAATGAGCCATTCATGGATAGAAATTAACATAGTAGAGATTGATTATTGAAGATAAAAATGGCTGCAAGAGTGCCTCTTATATAGGCATAGGCTAGAGCTTGTTGCTTACATCATGGATGAGGTGTGAGAGAGCTCAAGGATCAGCCCAAATGGAGAAAGTCAAGTGGAAAACCCGTATGCACCCTTTTAGGGGATGTTTAGTCCTATCTCTTGGCTTCATATGCGAGTGAAATATGTCTAGAAACACCCATGGGCTATGTACCTATGCATGGGCATCATTTGTGATTGCTAGACATGCATAAGTGGCTAGGTAAAGGCTCCATATGGAGGTGCAAAATATGTCACACTACAACATTGCAACCCTAATCAGTAGTTTACCTTTTTGAGTAAATGGGGCCGCTTGCTTTTTTTTCTTTTTTTCTCACACAAATCAAAATGATAAAGTGTATTTTTTGTTATGCTCGAGTAAAGATTTGGGTTTTTCTTTACTCTATTTTGATGGTTCCTTTTGAATTTATTGTAATTTTTGTTCTCTCTAATTAAATTCTTTACTTGGGCCTATCATATATTAACTTTTGATATAAAATATGTATTCTAACCTTATCCTTGATTCATAGGGCATCCTTAGAACATATTTTTTCACCTTCTAACTTTACATATGGTTCCTTTTCTGCCCTATTTTTGGTTTTTTTTACAATTACGAATTACTTAACCTTATGTTGTACTTCTTGACTTTAAGCAGGATTTGTTCTCATACAAAATGGTAAAACTTTTGGAATTTTTTTTTATAATTTGTTAAATTGATTTTTATTATTTTCTCATTTTCAGCTTGTAAGAACCTTGTTTCAATCTAGAATTTGAATCTCTCTCTAACAAGGTTTGTTGACATGGGGAGTAATTGTTTGGTTACCTACTAAAGGCTATTACTGCTATGCATTTTGATATTTTGAAACCTTTGACAAACCTGATTCCTTTTTGGATCTTATTGATACCATGTTAGTTTTCATACTTGGATTTTTTTTGGGGGAAAATAATGCACTTTTATTGAGTTTTTGACAAAGTAAATTGGACTCATCTAATTATTATTACTTCGCTCGATCTTAAACAATGATTGAATACAAGGATGGATGTTGGTGCCCTATGATGATTTTATAGTACTAGTGAGTCTCTTATGTTTGTGTTCATACTGCTCAAAGAGTATTGGAGTTAGCTTGGACACTTGATGCATGATTGTAAAACAAAAAAAAAGAAGATAAAGACGATTGGAATTTGTTTGCTCACAATTTGTCCATTGAGTATGTAACTTAAAAAGTGGGCATGTAACCAATCTAACTGACTTTGAAACTGATTGAGATTGTTTTTTGAAAATGTATTTAAAAGTAACTGAGCAAAGAAGAACTGGATTTCTTCACATTATGGAAATTCTGAGGTCATTTTTTTTACTTTAGTAGAGAGAGAGAGAGAGAGAGAGAGAGAGAGAGAGAGAGAGAGAGAGAGAGTTCTATGCCAATGAGGGAAGGAATTTCGTCTTCATTTTAAAAATTTCTTTTGAATTTCTTAAATGAATTTTATTGGAGAGAAAATTTGAGGCAAACTTTAATTATGTGATGCTTTTACCTCAAGGTCTCTTTTGTTGGAATTGTGGTATTTGGCCTATACCAACCATTGGTGTGTGAATTATCTCTTCTATAGTTAGCACTCTAATCATCATATGAGCATGTGAGGCACATGGCCTAGCACACATGACATGGTGAGTTGCACAAGGGTCCAAGATAGCCTCTCATATTTCTAAGAGCCATAGTTGGCATGAGCCTTTAGCTTACACTCGATACGTGACCAACCCCTAAAGCCAAGCATAACAAGCATGCACCCTTATGTGCATGCATGCATCCCACCACATAGATTTCCCTAAACACATGCTTCTTTATAGTCACATGCTCTTCGGTATAACAAGCATGCACCCTTATGTGGTGGGATGCATGCATGCATCCCACCACATAGATTTCCCTAAACACATGCTTCTTTATAGTCACATTCTCTTCAGTATAGCCACATGTTGCTTGACGGTTGACCTTTCTCTCACATGTCATGAATATCACTTTCTAGCATTTAATGTCACCTTCCTTGTTTGAGCCTATAAATGGCCACTATGCAAAGCATGTCCTCTCTTGAAGTCCAAAACAATCGTTTTGTTCATTTCAATATGAATGCTTTGCTTGTTTGTCCACCATAGCTTTTCAATTGGTATTAGAGCTTACACGGTGATTAATACCTCTTAACCACTCATCCACAATCCTTCTCTCTAATAAGCATTGATAATCAATCTCAATTATCCATGCTCGGGTACATTCTTGGATTTTCTCAATTATCCATGCTCGGGTACATTCTTGGATTTTCTCAATTATCCATGCTTGGGTACATTCTTGGATTCTTGGATTCTCAATTATCCATGCTCGAGTACATCCTTGGATTTTCCACTACCCTTCATGTTAATTTGAAATTAATTAGCACGTGTGTATGGGTTGCACTTGCATTCAGGGTTGTGTTGCATCGGACCTACTCCATTGAAGGCCACAAATGCACGGTTTGGAGCCATTCATTTGAAACCTACGGTAGTAAATTGAAGAAACATACTTATGTATGTGCTCAAAAAATTTATGTGTGTATGTACCCTTTGAAAGGGTGTCAAAGAAGTCAAATCACACCTTCAATACATTGAAAAGACACATGGGGCCCCTTGCTTGCCTAAAATTTTTGAGGCACATGGCTTAAAGAACCTCCCTTGGCTGCTTGCTGCTCCAACGTACCCATCAGCCTACCTGGATTTTCCCCGACCTGCCCAAAATTCCCAGTCTACCCAAATTTTTTCTCGGTCTATTTGAACCTACCGGATTCGCCCATGCATGCCCAGATTGCTACCCAATTTCTTGAACCTGCCCAGCCTACCCGTGCTGCCTAATTCTTCTAAGGGGTGCTTCCACAAAATCAAGGGTACTTTAAGAGGGGCTTCTCCTACCAAGCCTATGTTCTGACATTCTCAAGATAAGCTTTAAGGGCTCACTAATCCTTAAGGCTTGACACCTGCCTTGAGCAAGCCCCAGTTCAACACTTGCTCTAAAGGCTTTTTCCCACGAACCTTGAGCTTCAAGATCTTCAACCACTGTGAAGAGGTGCTTCAGAAAGTGAAGAATAACTTCACATTCGGTCAAAATTTTGTAAATTCCATTGAGGATTCATTTGCACAAATCTCGCCTTGATATGTATGAACTATCTAATCCCAAGATTAGCAAAGGTCCTTGTAAGACCAAGCCATGCATTCGCACAAGTATTTTTTCCTTTGGTACAAATCTATTACTTCTATGCTTGCATGTATACAAGCACTATGTTCACTAAGGTGTGCGCTCATAGGAAAAAGATCACATGGAGCCAGACCATCTGATTTCCAAAAATAGGTCAAAAAATACAGTGGGTTAGGGGATCCATGTGACTATTTATCTAGCTTCAAACAAGTTCAGAGAGCTAAATGTATAGTATATTTCCACACACAATTTGATGGGTTTAGGATGACCTTAGAAGGAAAAGCTTTGACTTGGTTCTAGACCATACCTTCTAGATCAATAACTGATCTACCAAATTTGGTTGTGAGATAGCTTGCTCAAAAATGGAAATCAAACGTAGCACCGTGGCACAAGTCTACAGCTTCAAACAAGAAGAAACCGTAAGAGATTGTGTGAGTCGGATGAGGCAATACATGAATAGATGCCCTGAGTTGGAAATTCAACCGAGGCGAGGCTTGTCTCTTTATTCCTAGAGGGATTGCTCGACAAAGATTTACATGCTATTTTGTATAGTAAGAAACATATGACTTGGGAAGCATGTAGCGTGGATGCAATTGACTTGGGTGACGATTGCAAGACTTTCAATGAGGAAAGCACTGTTAAGGATGCATAGAGTGAGAGGACCACACCTACCATACCAGTACAAGTAGGACCAACTATGGCATCTCCGGTCTATGCTTTGGAGGACATGCTTAAGTGCATGAACAACATGATGACCAACATGCAAAGGATGCCTATGAGAGGTCTGGGACAAGGTCCACCACAAGGACAACCTATGAGGCAACACAAACCATTGAAATGGATGCCATCGAGGAAAATGGACAAACCACAAAATGAATGTGTCATTAAATCTAATATCTAACCAACCCAAATGATTTTCTCATATTAAATTGATCATTTAATGTGGGACAAGAAACGGGAACAAGGGCTAGAATATATACATGTGCTTACGGATCTACCTCAACACGGGGCCAATAGTAAAGGGGCCCAAATGAGAGATGGTCTGTCAAAGAGCAAGGTTAACTAATGGAGCTTAAAAGACCTCAGGGTTAGCTTCATTAAATACCTCCAATGGTTAGTATTAAAAGTCCTTTGACCTTAGGCAAGCTAGGGCTGAGCTTGAGGTGGGAACCCAACCTAAACTTGCCTTTGACCTTAGGCAAGCTAGGGCTGAGCTTGAGGTGGGAACCCAACCTAAACTTGTCTTTTACCTTAGGCAGCTTGAGGTGGGAACTTCACCTAAGGTGCTTGTCATGCTTGATGACTAAGGTACTTGAGGTACTTGTCATACTTAATAAGGAAGGTGCTTGAGAAGCTTCCCATGCATGGGGGGTAAGGTGCTTGAGTCAAAAAGAGACCCTACAAACTTAATGAGGAAGGAACTTGAGAAGCTTCCTATGCATGAAAGTCCCAAAGTTAGGGGAATCTTTGACCTAACCTTCCACTCACCCAAAGGGCACCCCTTTTCTCAAAGGGCACATGGGACACATGTCAGAATCTTCCTAAGCTTAACCACATGGTGTGCTTGAATGCTATTGGTTGGGCTAAAGAGGGGTCCAATGAGCTTCTAGTTCCATCCAAAAAATCTCTATATATTTTCAAGCTCTCTCTCTCTCTCTCTCTCTCTCTCTCTCTCTCTCTCTCTCTCTCTCTCTCTCTCTCTCTCTCTCTCTCTCTCTAAGGGGTAAGGAGGACACTTGTCAAAAGACTACCCATGTACTTGAATGCATGTAGCATGTGATTGGCTAGGGGAGAGGGGTCCAATGAGCTTGAAGCATGTGGAAAAATCACAAGTCGCCCCAAGCAACCAAGGGGGGTGATAGGGGGATATACACCACACACACACTCATTTTGTGGAGGATTCTCACTTGGTAAAAGTTGAGGAACTCCACCTCCTTCTCTAAGCTTGTGAGAAGTGAGAGCCTACACCAACACTCTTGGCTATGGAATGCAAATCCAACCAAGAGCCATGCTTCAATGCTTAAGCTTGCCACCTTCTTCCATCTTCATTACTATGCTATTATGTATGTTAGCAAGAAGAATGATGCTAAGTGAGGAACTATTTCTTTCTCTTATGGAATGTTTCTTCTTCCTCTTCCCTATCCTCATTCCCCGCTTGCTCTCTCCACCTTCAAAGGTGTTTGAGGCCTTGGAACTGAGGCTTGGGATAGTTAATGTTTTCTACAAATTTTATGTTATGCTTGTGATGCATGAAGATTTCCATCTTCATTGCATCACCTAGGTCACAAGGAACACAAAGATTGTATTGTACCAAGTCTCTCTTGATGGGAGAAACTATAATGCAAATGCCTATTGGAGGGGGGACCGGCTTTGTATGAATTCGGTCCTCAACTATTTTCATGTTCTCTAAACTCTCTCTCTTGCAAAAGTATTGTTCATTCCAAGTTAACTAAGTACCATGTTTATGTTGCTACCATCAATTAAGTTCACCCACTATGCTCACAAATTAATTTCACAAAAGTGCTTCATCTAATTTCCTAATACTGCTACTCTCAAAATTTATAGGTCATTTCCATCACAGAATGAGTGCTATTATAAGCCTAAATTTGATGAAAATGTCCAGTATCTACCAATGAGAACATGGACAATCCATGTATAGATATCCGCCTAATTGGCACTAGTTCAAAAACCATCTCTAGCTATGGAGATACCATAACCCGTACTAGGCTAGCAGCCACCACTAATAGGAAAAAATACAGCATCACTCAAGTACATGCTGCCTAAAGGGGTGGATGAGCAGGCTCTAGTACCAATCACTCCATATCATGAAGCGAGCTCTACAATGGTGGAAATAGAGGACAAGCGGTACACTCTGTCAACTCCCGCCATGCTAGAACAAGTTTATTAGGCACCTCCAATGGTTTACTTCATTGCAAACCAGGGGGCTAGGCCACCCATGATAAAACCAATGCCTAAACCAAAAACTAGGAATTTCCATAACTTTGGATCAGATGACCCCCACTAGAAAAACGAGTGTCTTGAGCTAGATAAGAACGCTAGACCAATTGAGACATATTGCTTGCAGTGTGGTCACAAAGGCGAACATTTTCTAGACGATTGTCCAAGGAATCTAGCTAACAAACGGAAGGCAAACATCAATGTAGTTCAAGTCATTCCAAATAGCTCATCAGAGGTGGAACCCACAATTCTGATCCTAGCAGTTACTAGGGCTTAGCCTAAGGGGAATAGAAAACAAAATGCAAGTGGGTTAGACACTCCCAGCAAAAGACTCCAAAAAAGAACGCCGTAAACGATACGATCTTAGGAGACAAAAGAAACGAAGGGAGATTGAAGAGAAAGTGCAAAAGACCATAGAGGATTGTCATCAGATTTTAAATAATCAAAACCAAAATCGATAGGATTTGTATTGGTAGACAAAATATACAAACCAATCAACATAGCCTTAGAAACTTTCCAAGCGGGATTGGAAGTGGGTCGAACATTAGAAACAAAATGGAAGAACTACCGCCAAACTTGAAGATTACAAAAACTTAGTGCAAATCACACAATCTATGCTGGAGAAACACTAGCTTCAACTAGAACTCATAGGAAAATTATCAAAAATTGAGATCATATCAAACTAAGGAAAAACACAGGATGATGACGAGTTGTTAAAAACTCTAACAAACATTGAACACACTTGAACTAATAGTTTTAGATAGTGAAGAAGGGCTAGATGGAGTTCGCATTACTTGAGAAAGATTGGCCAAACCACCTCTGGGAATGATTCCAGGAAGTAAAAGATGAGAGCTTGACTTTGAAATTGGCTCCTATTGAAGTAGTATGGCTAGATCAACCATCAATTAACAAACACGCATGAAACTACAATTGGCAGATGGGCATATTGAGAAACCAATGGATTTATTGAAAAATTTGATAGTCATCTCCTATGGAATTGACTACCAACACAATTTTGCCATTGTAGATTTTGGAAACAAACTTAATTATGTGATCATCCTAGGAAGACCTTTCATAAGACAAATAGAATTGATTCAGGATTGGGGAAACGAAATATCTTTACCTGAAACAAGTTGAATCAATTACTTGGGTAAATTGGAAAGATCATTCTTACAAGGATGTTTTGGAGACACCAATCCAAGAGTTGGATTCAAAAACCTCAGCAAAAACTAAATTGCCATCATGGATAAAGACTCCAATTTGGATGTGTGGATCTTTTGAGTGCGGTAGTTTACAAAGAGAGGATTGCATACTAAACCAAGAGTTAAAGGATGTGTCAAGAAGGGCACCACACACCAAAGAGCAAATCACTTGTCAAGGATCACTTTGGGGGAAGTACCAAAAGGGGTAGATGATGATTTGCCAGATACTTATGTATTCTCCACATGGAAATAGTTTTTAAATGGTTGGAGGACCTTGTATCTCTAATGACCATACCTCAAGTAGATTCACAGATAGCACTTCCCAACACCCCACGATTAATAGAGCAATCTGCCTTATATCAATTGACGGCTGGAAGGCTGTATTGGAAAAAAAAGGATGGGATTTTACTTTTATGTGTTGGACTTGAGAAACATGCAAACTATTTGAGTCAAGATCATACGATGGTTGTAGGACTCCACTTTGCAGAAGAGCAAACCGTACAATAACTAACCTAGTTAGGGGTTTATTGGCATACTATGAGGAAAGACATTCATGTTTATGTGAACAATTGTTCCTAGTGTAAGGAAAATGATTCCATACCCCATGCCACATTATTCTAGATCTATGTGATGCCACAATGGATTAGAAATTTGGTAGAATATAACATCCCCTAAGGATATGAGTAAACAAAGATAGAGAGAAATCGAGACGAAGCCAACCAGCTACGTGATCATTGGGCATCAACTCTACAAGGAAAGGACCAATAGGTTCCAATGAATATGATTGGGCATCAACTCTATCGACAAGGAAAGGACCAATAGCTCAGACTATGTTCCAATGAATATCAGGAAGACACATTCCAAGAGACCAAAACGTGGCATGTGATCAAGATAGCTTAGTATCCACTGAGATGATTGGGCATCAACTCTATCGACAAGGAAAGGACCAACATCTCAGACTATGTCCCAATGAAAATGAATACCTTCCTATCTTAGAAGAAGTGCATGTTGGTCTTGCAGGGGGTCATTTCTCTCATGAAACTACAACTAGAGCTATATTAATGGCTGGTCTTTGGTGGCCAACTCTATTTGCTGATGCAAAAGACTTTGTTCGATGATGTGACTTATGTCAATGAACAAAGATGCCAACAAGAATTGACAGTATGCCATCGCAACCTATGATGGGAGCACGCACATTTGCGAAGTGGGGTATATACTTTGTCAGTCCAATACAACCACCAAATATAAGACTGAGCCACAAAATTTGATTCTGGTCATAGATTACTTGACCAAATGGTCTGAGGCGAGAGCCACTAGGATGAATGATGCTTGAACCATTGCAGCATTCTTGTACGAGTGCCTATTCATGCGGTACATCAAAACTTCTTGTATCATAATTGATTGCCAAAGAGTGTAAAGGAACCAAGGGCTTCCAAATTTGTAATTATTTGCAGCTTCTAGACTTATTATTGAGCCATTTAGTTAGGGTTCCATTTCTTAAACCTTGGGCTTCGGGGGTCAAAACCAACCTACCCAAAATATGTTGTTTATCTTTGATGTGATTCTTTTTTAGTGTCAAGAATGACTTTTATGCACATGAGGTGAGTGAGGATACTCTACACATTCTAGGTACAAAGTTTCATTGCATTTGGAGCACTATATCTATACAAAACATCGTATTTAGGCTTGTGGTAAGAAGGTTAACTTTTGGTATTTGACACACACCTTAGACCGATCTAGGTGAGAGCACACTAGACTTGGGTTTTAGCTATCTCTTTTAGCTTCCATGCATTAGTCAGGTCAGATATGTCCAATGGATTGACATTTTATGTCTGTGGTTTTCACTTTGCTAGCATCAATATGGTGAGGCTAGTAACCGGCCGACACCACAAGTGGTGAGAGATTGAGCTTTTGGTGATCTCAAAGAGAGAGAGAGAGAGAGAGAGAGAGAGAGAGAGAGAGAGAGAGAGAGAGAGAGAGAAGCAAATTTCTTAGTTTAGGATAGATTGACAACATTTCATTGTCTTTCTCATAACTTGAGCTATAGAACTCCGATTCAAAAACATTTTTTATCAAAACATAGATCTCTTTAAGCTCTACAACCTTGTAGAAGAACTTGTAGCTGGTTCAGAGTGCATGTATGTCTAAAATTGAAAACAAGGAAGCTATTTTCTTAGGACATGTTGTAAATTCAAGTTGAGTAGAAGAGGAGAGACAATGTAGAGATAAAGTGAATTCGACAAAAAGAAAGGGGGATTTTGTGCGTACTATGACACACATACAGACTCTGACTCTCAATATCAGCAACCCGTTTTCTTGGCTTGCGCTAAAATATCAAGTGTGCTCTCTGGGCATAAACTAGCATATACTACTCAAAATAATTATCAAATGATTGCCAACTTGGCATCAAAGCACCTATACCCATCTATACATATTCTATGATGTATCCAGGAATGGATATCTAGAAACCTAACCTACCTCACAATGGGTAACCTTGCCCCCAACGATCGGCTTCAAAAAACCTCACACAACAACCCTCACAAAAGGCTATGGAGACACGACCAGTCACAGTCTCAAAAGGGCTCTTTCGGATAGAGTCTCAGAAACAATCGCGATTGCCAAAACAAAATGGCTCCACAATGACATACAATGGTAGTATCCACAACACGACTTACATCCAAAACATGAAATTATCACTACAAAATTGTAAGACACACTTAAACAGGCACCAATGAAGATGCCAGCAAAAGCACAAAACCAACTCCTTGTGGTCAAACGCTCTCAACAACACACAAGCACTCTCAAATGATATTCACATATAAGCCATATGCATCCAAAATCCCACTAGAACTGTAATGGATGTCATTGCCAAAGATGCTTGCAGATTTGATGTGTCCAAAGAACCTGTGACTATCCATGTGTGTGTAGAACTATATCTTAGATTTGTCTCTAAGAAGCCGTCAACGATTATACATAGGTAATACCACAGAGAGAATATATCATGGCCAAACACGCATATGGAAATCCAAATCCACACTAAAAAAAGCATAGAAACACAAATAGTCATATGTAACCTGCCTCTTATTGACGACAGATATCTCTCTCTCTCTCTCTCTCTCTCTCTCTCTCTCTCTCTCTCTCTCTCTCTCTCTCTCTCTCTCTCTCTCTCTCTCTCTCTCTCTCTCTCTCTCTCTCTACAATGCTAGAGAGCATGTGAAAAACTGTAACGAATGTCATCAAAGTCGATGTTGGGTGTCACTTCTCTATGGAAGAGGCACCTCACCCATTCATGTCGATTCCAAAGGATAAGTAATCGATGTATTCAACCTACTCTCCAAGGAGTAGAGACGTACTTCTATTGGCCTACCATGAAAGTGGACATACAAGAGTATGTTTCAAAATGTGTAGTATGCCAAAAGACCAAGTATGATAGAGGGAAGCAACCTGGATTACTCCAACCATTGCCTATTCCAAATTCACCATGGGAGAGTATATCCATGGATTTCATCTTTGGATTACCCAAGTCTATCCATGGGAATACAGGAATATGGACAATAGTTAAGAGGTTTAGCAAGCAAGCACATTTTATTCCTGTCAAGAAGACTATTAAGGCACATCAAATGGCAACTCTCTTCATATCTCAGATTGTCAAGCACCATGGATTACCCACATCCATCGTGCCAATAATTTCTGGAAAGGCCTCTTTGAAAATCTAGGAACAAGATTGAATTTCTCTTCAGCCTATCACCCACAAAGGGATGGCCAAAGTGAGATAGCCAATCTTACGATACTCGATCTACTCAAGACTTATGTTACTGAAGTAGATCAATGCTCACAATGGGAAAAGTACTTACCTCTTGTAGAGTATGCCTACAATAATATTGTACATACTTCTATGGGAAAAGCACCTTTTGAGATCATTGAGGGAAGACCTAAAAGTCCCTTGCTACTCAAAGTACATGGGAAGATCCTCGCTGCCGATGAGTATAGCCGTGACCTACAAGAATTTTTTCAAAAGATTAAGGAGGCTATATCCATCTCTCAGCAAAGGCAAAAAGCTGTTGCTGCTGATAAGCACAGAAGAGCCTTAATGTTCAAAGAAAATGATTGGGTCTTACTCAAGTTTCCTAAGGCTCGATTAAGGCAAACGACGGGCAAAAATCCTACGGGCCATCAAAAGTATTATGCTAAACTAGCAAAACGATAATATGGTCCTTTCCAAATCTTGAAGCCCATCAATGAGACGGCTTATCAACTCAAGTTGCCCAACCATTGGCTCATACACAATGCCTTTCATGTAAGCCTACTTAAGCCCTACAAAGGAGAGCCACCAACTGAACCAATTATTTAAGACCCTCCCAAAGTTGAAGACCAAGAAGAGGTGCTACAACCCGAAGCTGTCCTTCGGCATGAAGACAAGGTACTACGACATGGTAAGATAATCCGACGGTATCTTATTAAGTTCAAAAATAATCCTTTTGAAGATGCTAGATGGATGCAAGGAATACAGCTTAAGGATAGTACGAACCTTGTCAATGCTTACAATGCTACATTAGAGTAAGCAAATGTACAAATTTCTTTTAAATGACTCATGTTTTTGTCTTATAAGACTATTCCTCTTTTTAATTGTGCACAAATTTAACTAGTATGCATGCTTAGAATCATGTTTGTGATGACGACGTCTCTCAAACATCAAGTAGAATTAGTCACTCTACTTTGGGAGAATGAAATAGACTAAAGAGCAGACATGCTTGTGGCAGCTATGTCTCCCAAGCACCAAATGGATTAGTCATCAGACTTGGAAAGATGTCATAGGGTAAAAAGGGATCCTCTACCCGCTAAGTAAAATTGACTAATGACTAAGGCTTTATCTCTTCTACCTCATAGTCGAGGACGACTATGATTTAAAAAGAGAGGTAATGTCATAAAATCTAATATCTAATATCTAACCAACCCAAATAATTTTCTCATATTAAATTGATCACTTAATGTGGGAGAATAAACGGGAACAAGTGTTAAGATATAGACATGTGCTTATAGATCTATCTCAAAACGGGGCCAATAGTAAAGGGACCCAAATGAGATATGGTCTATCAAAGAGCAAGGCTAACAAATGGAGCATAAGACCTTAGGGTTAGCTTCATTGAAGACCTACAATAATGTGTGTAAAAGGCCTTTGACCTTAGGTAAGCTAGGGCTGAGCTTGAGGCGTGGGAACCCGACCCAGCTCTAGGTGCATGTCCTGCTTGATGACTAAGGTGCTTGAGGTGCTTGATGATTGAGGTGCTTGAGATGCTTGAGGTGCTTAATTATTGAGATGCTTGAGGTGCTTGACATGCTTGAGATGCTAGGGTTGCACTTGAGGTGAGAACCCACCCCAAGCTTAAAGTGCTTATGAGCCAAGCTTGTGGTGGGAACTGGGCCTATACATGAGGGGCTTAAGGTGTCAAAAAGTCAAAGATTCAATCCCTACAAGGAGAGGGCGATCCCTACATGAGGGGGGATGAGAGAGAACACCCACACACTCACACAAGGCATGCATGGTACAAAGAAAGTAAAAGGGACACTTGTCAAGTTCCTCCTCATGTTGCCCTCATGGTGTGCCTGAAGCCTATTGGTTAGCCACCCAAGGGGTCCAATAATAATTTAGGATATTTAATTAAATGATTTAGCATTTATCTAGCCCTCTCTCTCAAAGGGGAAATGGGGACACTTGTCTCAAGGCTACCCTTGCTGCTTGTAATGCCTCTTGCTTGTGATTGGCTAGGCCTGGAGGGGTCCAATGAGCTTCAAGCATGAGCTACAAGGGGGGGTCGACCCAAGCAATCTAGGGGGTTGCTTAGGGGGTATACTCACCCACACACACTCACAAACACTCTCATTGTGTGCTATGCAAAGTGCAAGAGCTCCCTCTCCTTCTCCAAGCAAGTAGAGGTTGAAAGCCTACACCAACACTCTTGGATATGGAGTGCAAATCCAACTAAGAGCCATGCTTCAATGCTTAAGCTTTCCATCTCCTTCTTCTTCATTACTATGCTATTATGTATGCTAGCAACAAGAGTTATGATAAGTGAGGAACTAATTCTTTCTCCTACGAAATGTTTCTTCTTCCTCTTCCCTACCCTCATTCCCTGCTAGCCCTCTCCACCTTCGAAGGTGTTTGAGGTCTTGGGACTGAGGCTTGGGATAGTTAAATCTTTTCTTCAAGTTTATGCTCCACATAAATCTGGTCCTCAACTGTTGTCATGTTCTCTAAATTCTCTCTCTTGCAAAAGTATTGTTCATGCCAAGTTAGCTAATTGCTATGATTATGTTGCTATCTTCAATTATGATCACCCGCTATGCTCACAAATTCATTTCTCAAAAGTACTCTCATTAATTTCCGCTACTCTCAAATTAAATAGGCCAATTCCATTACAGTAGGGTGAAGCCATTGAATCTATTGTTTTGATCATATAGACCATAAGGAGTACTGAGGCAATTCCAATCTTCATTGAGAGATCCACCCACATTGTGCTTGTGTCTTCTCTTCTTATCCCTCGCACTCCACACCCACTGTGCACTCTTTATACAAAAAGAAAGGCCATACACTGTGTTTGCATTTGGAGATCAAAAAACTTCACTTCACACATAGCTAAAAGGAAAGAACCTCTTCTATAAGGACTCTTTTAGGGATCTTGTTGATCTTGAGAGGCTACAACATTGCATGCCTTTATTTCTTGTAGTGACATCATAGACTACCTGCATTTTATCAATCCCCGTCGTCATAATAAGAAACTACATCAACCCAATCAACCTCCTCACATGGGAAGGACCAATGCAATCATATGAAACTACATAGAACCAATCACCCTCATCAAATGTGAAGGACCAATGCAGTCCCAGTGAGCCTACAATAGGTTGCAATGGACAAAGATAAAAAAACAAGCAGTAAGAAAGAAGGTAAACAAGGCAGACTTGTACGTGAATGAATGCATCAATCTTGTTTTCTCCTTTAGATGAAGGGAACGGAATGCTAGCTTGCTAGCTCATTCTTTGCTGATTTGTTGCATGCTCCTATGATTGGACCATTTTGATTTCTAAATGAATGAGAAGTTTTTTGAACTTCTATTTCTAGTTGGTAGTGCATAAAATCCATGGGCTATGATCAAGAGTCCACTGGCTTCTAAATCCCATCACAACCATGATGGTTTGCACCTCCGTCATCCTTGTCTGCAAGCCTAGCATCATCCTTCAAGGATTAGACTTGAGAACTATATCCCTCTCCTTAGTACCACTACCATTCTTAAGTGACATGCTTGCTCACCTTCTATGGAAAATTTGCCTCTTCTGCTTATGGGTAGCCTTCACTCTGTGCATCCATGCATGTGTATGTGTGGTGTGTACTAGCACAATTGACTAGAGCTCTAGAGAGAAAGAGAGAGAGAGAGAGAGAGAGAGAGAGAGAGAGAGAGAGACAGAGAGAGTGCTTTAAAAGCCAAGTACAATTAATATAGCTTGTGAAGAAATTTAGGTTTGGATATTTTTTGGTCAGTTTATTACATTTTTGGTTCTTACCAACATATCATTTGACCTATTTATTTCTACTTTTAATAATGAAATCTTGTTAGATCTTATATACTTGTTCTTTTAGTCCACACTCTGGAGATTTGATATATCTATGTGAAAATTATCAATGGAGGACTTCAATCATTCAAAAGAGTTAGTGATAAACTCTCTCAAGGATGTTGAATCTTCAACATTTGATCCATGAAGTTGTTTCCAAATCTCCACTAGATATCCATGAAGCTTTTCTCTATTGTATCATCTAATGTAGTTAATGATAGCTGAGGTTCAACATTCTCTAGACTTTTTGATTTTGCTTTGGGATTTGAACACAAACGATTCAATGAGTTATAAGAGACAAAATTTACAATCACATTTATGGAAATAAAGCATAGAGAAATCACATGATTTGAAAAGTATTAATTTACAATGCATCAATGTCTATGTTTTTCCTCAAAAATACTGGGATGTAACCATCTCCAATATGTGGTGTTTCATCACTTTTCAATATTATGATAAATTAATGCGAGTGTCTTCATTGCTCAGAGCTACTGCATTCTAATTTTTTTTATTGTTGGTTGTTATCTTTGTCCAATACTTCCAAAAAAATACTCCATAATAATTGTGTAACTCTTGACTTCGTCCTCTGTTATGGGTCTAGATGTTTGCCTAGCTTTGGCGAATTCTACATAAAATCTTGATTTCCATACACTCTATCTATAACTTTACGTGCAATTCCCTTTACAAAAAGTCCTCCAGTTTAGGCTTTCGACTGTATGATTGTATCTTGTCATTTTAGAACTTAGCTAACAGCTAAGGGCATTGAAGTAATTGTTTTCTATTTGTCTTAATTGTCGGCTTGGGCATCTTATTTTCTCTTTGTCTTTGCAATTGGCTCACAACATTAAAAAATGTATATAAAGTAAGCTAAGTCCCACTATCTGTACATAATTAAAAGCATATATAATATAAATTTACTAACTTTACAACATCTACCTCTTGCCATCTCCTCCTAAACCAATTGATGCGAGGCTCAACGTTTTTGAGAGGTTCATCCAGGTATATGTTAGGAAATAGGATGTAGCTAAGTAGATATTAGAGTAGTTTACTTAATGGAGAGGTAAAATTTTCACACACGAGAGATTATAGAGTAGAGAGAGAGAGAGAGAGAGAGAACACTTGATATACGTGGTTCACTCAATGTGGGCTATGTCCATGAAAAAGCAACCACTCAATGGATTTAGTACTTTAAACTAGAAGTATGTTACAAAGGGATTATACCCTAAATGGAACTCCCACCTTGCGTCACTCTCACCACCTCACAATTACCTTGCTTCATCAACTTTTTGATGCCTTTTGTGTAGAAGAGGCCTCCTTTTATAGGCCAAAAGGTCTACACTCTCTCTCATGAGAGGTAGTCGTATGTAGGGGGCCTTGTGTAGACAAGTCCAAGTTAAACTCTCCAATGCGCCAATCTCTGGCCGCCCTTGAGAAGACAAGTCGCCTAGAAATTTGCCAACGGCCATTAGATTGAGCCACCAGCCAAAGACTTTGGCCATCGGCCAACCTGTCCATTGGCTTTTGGCCACCGGCCAACCAACCGACTGTTTTCCAAACTTTTTGTCGTTTGGCCATAATATTATGATTGAAAAGGGAATATTCCAATGAACACAGTATCGAGCAAAGATCAAGATTAGGCATGAACTTTTAGTTTTTTGGTGAGTGATTTTTCTTACACATGATAGCTTCTCATCATAATGGGGCCCTTACAAATGTGTGTTTTAAAAACTAAAAGTTATAAGGGGTAAATCAAGCTCCATACTTAACAATCTCTTACTTGGAGACTGATCTTCACACCAAACATGTGATTGTCTTCTATCTTGGCTTCTTATCCTTGAATATCAATTGAAGATGAGCAAAAGCTCATCTTTTCCTTGTTGACCACCTTTGTAAACATATATGTAGGATTGTCACACCTTTCCTAGCTTTAGTTGTCCCTCTTCCAAAAGAGTACGTATGAAGTGATATCTCACCTCAATGCTTTGTCCTTGAGTGAAAGGCTGAATGCTTTGCAAGATGAATGACGCTTTGACTGTCAATGTACAAGACACAATTGTCTTGCTTGTATCCAAGCTCCTCCAAGAATGTGTGAAGCCACATAATTTCTTTGCTTGCCTCCCTCATTGCTACATACTCTGCTTTCGTGGTAGAAAGTGAGACACTTTCTACAGCTTTGAAGGCCAACTTACTGCTATGCCTCCAAATGTGAATACATAGCCAGTAGTGCTCCTTCAAGTATCTTTGTCACCTGCCATATCTGAATCAGCATACCCTTGCAGGAAAATATCAGTGCCTCCAAAATACAAATCATTTGTTGTTGTTCCATTTAGATACCTAAGTATCCACTTCACAGCTTGCCAATGCTCTTTACCTGGATTATCCATGAACCTACTCACAACTCCCACCGCATGTGCAATATTGGCCTTATCCAGACCATAGCATACATTAGAGAACCTACTGTTCCAGCTTTTGTGGGAGCGAATCACACCACCTTGATCTACATAAAGTCAATCGAGGACACATTTGACACGATAGGCACATGGAGGTAATCTCTTTAGCTTGTCAGGTTGAGACTATCCCATACATACAACACTTTGGAAGGTAAACTAATAAGAATTTAGGAATCTCACTACTCTCAACTACACCACCCAACCCACATACACACAAATGGAAGGAAACTCACCAAACCATACCAGAATCATATGAACACCATCCCCTCACTAGGATATACCTGTCCCAAAGCCTCTACACTCAAAATCGTCACTCCAATGCCATACGCAGAAAATGCGTATGAAGACAGAGCAAAATTTTGGAAGTGCCCAAAACTAAAATCTATGAGAACTTATGCGTAGCTTATGTCACCATGATTCTAAGAACTACTTGCATGAAAAAAACAGACATTGTTTGATACACTTATGACCATAGATAACTCGTAGATGTGTTAGTGCACGTGTTCCGTTCCGCGTGGAATGCTTGGCGTTGTTGCGCATTTCTCTCTGAGTTTATCACGATTGTGCAGTCGAATCTCCAATGTGATGAGCGAGTGGGAAGTAGCGTTAGGTTGAATCTCACACTCTCTCTCTTTCTCTCTCATACACACTCGATGGCAGCTCAAAACTCTGATTATGATAAAGTTCTTTTTACAAAATGACCTAGGTACCTTATATACTAAGACTACCATAGGTTAAACCTAAAACAAAGTTCAATGGGTCAAATGGCTTTGTATCTACAATCTGGAAGTGCCATTGCACCTCGGCTTCTGTGACTAGACTAGCTACTCATTACAAATGATGTTTATAACCATAATCCACATCATTTCATAACTCTCAAAAAATAAGGCTTTTTTGAGTTATTTTGTACTGTTGACCCGTAGGTCAATTCTCCCCCCTTTGAATTCATGTCATCCCTAACATGACCTGGTTGTCAATGTTGGTGTAGTTTTTGATGTCATTTTGCTTTCTTGTGCTCCACTGCTTGTACTTTTGTCAAACCACAACGAGAACTATGATCCATGAAAATCATAATTGATGGCAAACTTTATGTCCTTCACATCCAAGCCCCGAGATGCAACATCTGTTGCTGTCATCATACGGCTATTTCCAGATCTAAATTTAGAAAGAACCCAATCCTGTTTAGCTTGACACTTATCATCATGGATAGATAAAGCTCCATCCATCACTTGCTCCAGTAAATCTGTCAATTTTGAGTATTTCTCATTCTCAGAAACAGCTTCTACAATCTGTAGAATTGAATGATTGTCTTTCATATCTTGTGAACCAATGACAAATTTGTAAGGATTCTATAGAAATTATATGGCTAAACCTTCAACTTCCTTAGGCTAAGTTGCACTCCAATACAAAGTTTGTCTGTCAGGCCGAATCTCGGAGATAATTTTTTGGATTTGAGGTTCAAAACCCATGTCCAACATTCAATTCACCTCATCATGTGAATGTTGGTTTGTCTACCATTTGTGTCTGCTCTTCTTCGTTGGTAACTCCTTTGTTCCTGCATCAAGGTGACCAAAGTAGCATTTGCCATTGTTAGCTTTTTTATGCTGTGTAAATCATTATATTGCTTCTACTTGATACATGACTTAATTAAAGCCCGACAAACCCCAATTAATTCCCCAAGTTAATAACTTGCTTCAAAAGGGCCTTATTCAACATCATTCGTGATAGATGACCATCTATGAGCTATCATAGTCCATTTGTCTCCAAAGCTCATACATATGATGTACAGGGTATGTAGGTAGCTATCATGGCTTCAAATTTGAAAATTTTCATCTTTGGCTAGGGGTTGGACTTCTATCCTTGTTCTCTTTTTATAAATGTTTTATATAACCCCTTAGCTTGTATTCTCTATTCATAGCCTCTTGACAAAGTTTTGCTTGATTTGGACTTGTATTTGGCTTTACAAGCTAACTTTTTGGATTTTATTTTTGAGAATGATTGATGAGCATCTTTGGCACCTCCTGGCTACCAAACACATGTAGAACCAATGATCATGACCAAAATTTGACTTGACCCTTGGTTGCTCCTGTAGACATTTATCGTGATAGATGACTGAACTGTCATTTCTACCCCCTTTTGCTCTTGTCAGTATTGTTAGTCCCTTTTGTTTGTTAGGCTTCATTAAGTCATATACAAGATTAACTATTTACAATAAAAGATCTACTTCTTGTATACGGCCTTGTAGTCGCATGAAGTGTTTGATAGGCAAATTTACACTTGATGAGTGCTTTTGTCTAGTTGCATCACCAACTTTCTTTGTCCTTGAAGGCCATCCTGAGTTTTATGACCATTCTCGGTCATTTTTTACCTCACGTTGTTGTTGAAGACTGATCAACATTCTTTTCTTACTTCTAACATTATAGCCTTGTGCACATGGCTTTTGAGACATGCTCGTGAAGTTTCATCATTTCTTGTATCTTCTTCTCTTTGTGTATTGCTCAGGCATCTCTTGAGCCTTTTCTTCATTTGGATTACAATTTTTTTCCTCCTTTAAAGAAAAAAAATCTCAAAAAATAACTAAATAAAACTAAAAATCAACTCAAAAGAAAGCAAAATTATCCAAATAGAACTCTAAACGCTATGTACATTGTGCACATGTCCTTAGGGGATCATATATGGCTTTTGTCCTCTTACTCCTCCTATAACGCTATTATGAGGGCATATCTCTGAATTTTGTCAAAAAATTATCACAATCAAACGCAAAAAAAATGCATCTCATAAAACATTGCCCTCTAATATTGATAATATTAGGTCCACATTTAGAATGCCTCCCCCCCTCCCATGGGTAGTCCTCCTAGATGACAGAGTATTGTCAAGGGTATGTGACATGCTTGGGCAATTAAAAATTGTGCCTATGTACGCCTGGTAATTATGCATACACAATCAATGCATGGAAAAAAATTATCATGTGCAAATGTGGGTATAAGCAATTTTCTTATTGGCATTTTCTGGCAAGGCTTTCTATTCTAAGCAATGTGATGGTCTTTGAAGCTATTGTTTGCTTGATTGAAGGTTGTAGAGAGATTTGGACTTCCTCTTTGGTTGCCTCTAGTTAATTTGCATTGCTTCCAAGCTTTTCTTGTGCATTCACATCATCTCCTGATCTTTAAGGCTCGTGCAGCATGCAGCGGTGAAGTGAGCTACTTGCTTGCTTCTAACTATATTGTGACCATAGGAGGAATTGAAAGAATTCAAGTGCCAGTGCAATGACAATAGTTTTATTGGTTTACTTTGGGACCCACTTCTTTGTGATTACTGGTTGTTTCATTGATGAAGCTCGTATGGGAATCCAAACTTGTCTCTGCTTAGTTTGAGTTTGAAGAGACTTCTTTGGGATCCACCTTGTCTTTGTGTAAGTCGGGAGCAGTCTTTGCTTCAGCCCGTGTACACTTGGTTGGGGACAAGATTCAAACTTTGGGAGTTGATACTTGAATTGTTTCTTAGCAAGGTTGAATTTAGCACTTTTCCTTGGTGGTTTGGTTGTTTATGAAAAGTTACTATCTATTTGTTCTTGGATTGTTGTGTTTAGAATGACTTTTCTAGGCAATTGATTAGAGCATTGTTAGCTTGTTGACATGGCTTCTTTTTTATTGAGTCCTTTCTTCCTGTATAGGAGCCATGTATATGGATGCTTGTTGTGGTTGTGTCACCAACGAGGATTTTGACACCCACTTCTTATTCACTTTATTCTTGTAGCGGGTGAAATTGGTTCGTGGGTCTTTGATCTGGACAATCATAAAATCATGCATTAGTTAAAGTGTCGTTCATGTCACTTGTTGGGTTGTCTAGATTTCCATTGTTGGTATCTTCATGAACCTCCAAGTGTTCTATAGATTCATAAAACTTGTCTTCTTCTTCGTCTTTTGATTCGCCATACTCCTTTGTGGTCTTCATCTCGGAACCTATTGATGCCTGGTTCTCTTTATTTTCTTGGATCACACTTAGTGCAAAGTGGGTTAATTTTATTTGTGAGTTAATCAATTCGTGTTTTTTTGCTACAGGTGATGCTTTTTCGAGTTTATAGAAGCATGGATTCCAGTCATATGTATGCTCTCTAAGGTGGCGTTGTGGTATGTTAAATAAGTACCGAGGGAAGGAGAGAGAAGAAGGATTAGACGGAGAGAGAAAAGCATACTTGTGAAATAGAGATAGGATCGGGGTTTGAGAGTACCGACAGAGAGAGAGAGAGAGAGAGAGAGAGAGAGAGAGAGAGAGAGAGAGAGAGAGTGGGAGATGAGGGGGAGAGAGGAAAGATAGGTTCAAAATGAAAAAAGTCCGGCTAAAGTTTGGGCAAGAAGGTTCTCAAGCCGGTTCAAATTATTTCATTTAGTAACTTGGTATAGAATTGTTTATGTGTTGGTTTAATGTATATATTTTATAAATATCCTACATTTTAATTGAGATGAAAGTGGAGTTAAGTAAAAGTGGAGTTTTGTTGTGAAGAAGGAGGTTGTGTGCATGTTTTCTACTCACATGTGTGTGTGTGTGTGTGTGTGTGTGTGTGTGTGTGTGTGTGTGTGTGTGTGTGTGTGTGTGTGTGTGTGTGAGAGAGAGAGAGAGAGAGAGAGAGAGAGACAGAGAGAGAGTGGGAGATGAGGGGGAGAGAGGAAAGATAGGTTCAAAATGAAAAAAGTCCGGCTCAAGTTTGGGCAAGAAGGTTCTCAAGCCGGTTAAAATTATTTCATTTAGTATCTTGGTATAGAATTGTTTATGTGTTGGTTTAATTTATATATTTTATAAATATCCCACATTTTAATTGAGATGAAAGTGGAGTTTTGTTGTGAAGAAGGAGGTTGTGTGCACGTTTTCTACTCACGTGTGTGTGTGTGTGTGTGTGTGTGTGTGTGTGTGTGTGTGTGTGTGTGTGTGTGTGTGTGTGTGTGTGTGTGTGTGTGTGTGTGTGTGTGTGTGTGTGTGAGAGAGAGAGAGAGAGAGAGAGAGAGAGAGAGAGAGTTTTCCTGTTCATATGCGTGTGAAAAGGTTCCAAATCCGGGTCCACAAATAATGTTTTCTGAGCCCTTAGAGAGGCAGTTTGTGGTGGTTACTCATTGCACTATTATATGCCTATAGTATTCATAGAAGAATAATAATCATAGTGTTTCCCGAGCCCTTAGAGAGGCAGTTAGTGTTGTCTACTCATTGCACTTTTAGATGCTTATAAATCTTATAGGGGAATAATAATCGTAGTGACAAATCATGCATATTTTATTGCACACCCCACTTTAAAAGTTAGTGGTGGAGTAGTAGACGATTATAATATTCATATTGACAAATCATGCATATATTATTGCACGTTCCAATTTAGCAGTTAGCATATGCTGCGTGGGACCCCTCATGTCACTAACACATGCCACTCTTCCATCACTATCAATGCTTTTTGAGAGCATGGTGCTTTAGCCTATATATAAATGTTACAAGGCAAGCACCATATGCTGCACAAGTGAATCGGAGGTGCTAATCAAGAGAGATTTTTTCATTTTCCCTGTACTTATACAATGCCTATAGGATATGCTAGTACTGGTAATGAGGTAGTTGCAAAAATCCATGAAGAGCTTCACAAACTCCCCCCCAACGCACCCCTTGAAGAAAAGAAGACGTTTACACAAAGAGAGCGTGACACAAACAAGGCGATCCGGATGTTCAACCACCTTAATCGCGCTCGCAACACCGGAGACCAGGAACTCAATGATGGCTTTGAGACAATGCGAGAAGCTCTGGGCAAGTGGGAGACATGGGGGTACATAGATAGCTCTCGAAGGGCCGCTTTACAGGCGGAGATTGACCATTTGCTTGTCTGCAAACGCACAATCAACCTGGTCGACATCTCTGGCTCTAATGTGGTAGAAGATTGAGGCAAGATTTAAATAATTATGCACTAAATAATATAGTTAAATAAATATGCACTAGCACATGATAAATTGTACTAGTGTGATGCAAGTTGTACTGTGTGTGTGTGTGTGTGTGCAGGTTTGATTCCCTACGTAATCATGTAAACAACTTATTTTAATTATATGATGCTTATTTTAACTATATGATGGTGTTCCACTCTTCAGTGCCTTGGCGAGAATAATTCATATGTCTCTGTCTGACTTATTATTATTGAAGTAGCTGTGATACTTTTAATCGGCCTGGTCTACTAACACATCTTCAAGATCTGTCATAATTTAGGGTATTGTTGATATCTTGTAGCTAAACTAAACCGTCAAATGTAACTACAAGCTGTTTGAAAGCCAAAAATGTAAAGAAAATCTATGTGAGTTTTTTATATAATGCAAGAAAAAGATGAGCATGTCTTTAGTATTTACCCTACTTTTAGTAGAATATACTTTCCTGTCCATGTAGGTGTTGTTGCAAACAAGGATGAATGCCTAATAAGCCAATTTGAAACTAGGAATCTAAAAAATATTGATGGTTGTACTTGTTTGGGCGAAGACCTCAAAGTAATGAAACACGCATAGACTCTTGCATATAAAATAGTAATTAAGAACACTTTACTGAGTTGAAGAACTGCATACATACATAAACACACACGTATAAATAACTATATATATTGTATAAACAAGTACTTAAAAACACTTTACCGAGTTGAAGATCTCCTTACGTACATAAACACACACATATAAATAAATAAATAAAAAGATATTATATATATAATATAAATATTATATATAAAACTATATATATTCTTAGACCGACAGTGTAAAGAAATACTGACAAGCAAATGAAATTTTGACAGCATAACAATGTGAAAAATAAAAATAAAACCATTCCATACTTGCTTCTGTGAAAGCTTGCCTAACTTTTGTTAAGCTTTCCTATTCTATACTTGCTTCCGTGAAGCTTGCCTAACTTTTGTGTATACATGAAACCATGATTATGTTTCTAAACATGAACAAAAAGCATGATTATATTCACAAGCAATCAAAATTTCGACAACATAACGGCGCGAAAATACAAACAACAAAATTTTCCATTCCATACTTGCTTCCGTGAAGCTTGACTAACTTTTCTGTATACGTGAAATCATGATTATGTTTTCAAACATGAACAAAAAGCATGATGATATTGATAAGCAATCAAAATTTTGGTAGCATAACGGTATGAAAATTCAAACTAAAAAAATTCCCATTCCATACTTGCTTCCGTGCAGCAACGAATGCTCACGGGAAGAAGAAATAACATAAGCAAAAAAGCATATGTTGGTATATTACTTTGGTAAATCCAAAGCTCTCAACAAACTTCTATCTAGTATAATAAATATGAAATCATGGCTGAATTGATAAGGACAATCAACACCAACAACATGTCTTCAGTAATACCAAAAAAGTGGCACCCAAACACCATGGTCACACATTGTTCCATAAAAATCACAAACTAGAAAAAATGATAGATAATACCAATGTTGATGTCAATCAAGGGCAATGTGATCCGGGCTCATATTGTTGCGAATCAGTCTCCTCATCAGGATCTGCATCAACTGCTGAAATAGCACGTACACATGGAGCCTTGAAGCGTGAAAGATGTTGATGGAAGACCTCTGGATCAGTATCTATGCAGAGACAGTGTCTAGACAACTCAACGCAAACATTGCCCAAGCCACCACATCCAGAAAACATATCAACAATGTAGGTGTGCTCCGCAGTAAATGTCCGCACAAGCCAGCTAAAAAAAGCAAAAAATATGCGTATTTTTACTTTATGTAACATAGTCCAATAACGCATAGTAGGAAGCATATATTCTTACCGAAAGAAGTCAAGGCTACGCTCGGCGGCACCTCTAAGAGCGTGTCCTCCAATGTACTCTCCGTCGACGCACTCCACCAGTATTCCGGACTTGGCATCGAAAGAGTTGTTGTCCACGCTCTCTCCATCTCGTCGATCGTAGATAGGACGTTGACCCTTACGATAAAACAATCCTAGCAATAGTGTTTCCACCTACAAATTACAACTAGAATGTGATCTAATTGAAGAAAACTACAAGCATGCTTTTCAATCAATAAATAAATTTACTTACTCTCTCAATCTCAATGGTCTTTCTCACATAACCATCGGGGATCAAAATAAGGATGGTGTGCATCATTTTGAATCCCATCTCGATGGCATGGCTAGACACAATGCCAAAGTGATCAGTGGAGCTTAGGGTGATGTACCACCCATTGTCTGCCACATACTTTGAAGCTATTACGGCCACTTTCTTACTTAATTTTCGAGAGAATTGATTCCATGGAGGGACCTGCATAATACGCATTGTTAATTTAATTAAAGTTCCAAAACTATCATAGACTGTCCATTGTGGTTTTGAAGAATGCATACCTCGTTCTCTGAAAAATTTTCAACTTTAAAGTTTGTTGGAAAATCCGCAAACAAAAGAGAGGCCACTTCATTGCTCTTTTCCCCATCAACATGGGCTGAATGAAGAAAATCCAAGATCCTGCATACGATCAAATAAATGTATTTCAAACATTCACAACACACACCACACATAGTTAGTCTTTCTTTTCACATGTGTTTACCATTTCTCATCATCGAGAGAAATTTTGTAAACATCTAGCATGTTCCCAATAACGTTCACATCACAATCTATGGAAGGCACTGCATAATCAGAAAATAAAATATTTCATCAAGAATTGTTGAGTAGAAAGAAAGTGACAGCTAGATATCTATACAAGAAAGTTTACCTGTGGAGCCTTGAGCACCTTTTTGGTTCTTTTTGGGAGACTTATTGGGCTTCTTGGATCTAACAAAATCCAATCGTTTCTTTATAGAGGAGATTGTACTATTGTTTACTCTTTTCGAAGAGGTGGCTTTCTTGGAAGCTGAGCCAATCTCCTCAATACCATTTTCATTTCTTTCAAGAACGTACTCTAAAGCAAACAAAAATATATTTCTCACAAACATAATCTAAATAGTATGAGCACTTTAACAATTTTGTAGTTTTTATAAATGCCAAAAATAACCTTTATATAAGTTCCCTTCATCACGTGGGTAGGTGCCTCGAGTGTAATCTAGCCACCAAGGGCAATACTCAATTTCCCAAGCAATCAAACCATAATCTCTCATCCATAGTGGATACATACACTCCTCACAAGAGAGGTCCCTCCAACTTTCAACAGCAATTGGCAACTTCTCCAACAAAGTCTGATCGTAAAGCTGAATTAGCCATCTACATAAAATGCAGTTAACTTTATTTGAGCTCCTTTCCTAAGTGACTTATTTATTATACAAACTCTAAGTAAAAAATAGAATGACAACCATAAAGATATCAATTGTATTACCTGAATAATACTCTCCTTGAAGATTCCATAAGCTCTGGAATTTTTTCATCCGACTCTTTTGTGTTGAGCTTACTCCAAAGCTCCACAAAAGCTTTATCAATGTGGTCCCTCAATTGGTGATGAAACCATGCTTCAAAGCCCTCCGGCATTTCTTCAATCATTTTTCCTTTGATCCTCAAGCATTGCTTCAAGATACTTCCCCAATACCACTCTTTACGCAAGTATATTCTAAATTTCATTGCACTAATATAACGCTCAGAAGTAACATCATCTACATGGCAATGCATCAAAGAGTGCAATATTTCCTTTTTCTTATAGAGCAAACAATAAACAAACCATAAATGCATTGATTCATTTGATGATTTCATGTGTATTTTTTATCCAAAAATTATTACCTCTCTGGTGATATTTTAGAAGTTGCCAAAGAGTGGACTTTGTCTCTTGTAAGGCCCACTTGATCCTTTTCTCTTATCCAATTGAAGTTAAATAATAAAGAGAAGAACCCTTGGCCATTGGCGGGGTTGGCAATGGCCAACATCTATGTTATATTAGCACGAGATCAAATCAAATCAATTTTTCAATCAAATATATCAAATTCAAATGACATGTCAACTTACAATTTAGTAGAAATTCAAACATAAACGGGGAGAAGAGAAAGTGTTTACCTTATAAGCTCTTTCTTTGAATATTTTTTCTATTCTTCCTCGAGCAACCATTTCCTTTTCTGGCAGTAAAATCGAGGGATCATTGATCTCTTGCATCTCTTTGATAAGAGACAAGTCAAAGTCTTCCTTTTGTAGAGCAAATGAAAAAAAAAAGTAAGATTTTACAAAATAATGTCAAGCTTTAGAAATTACATAAAAAGTGTACTTTAAGGCAAAAAAATTTACCTTCCATATGAGCATTGCTAATAAAAGAGCAAGAGCGTTGTACCAACTCCCTTTAGATGTCTTCTTCTCACAAGCAAGCTCTACCTCTATCCATCGAATCCAATCTTGGGGAAAGTCTTTCATTAAAGAATCTTTGCTTGCCACAGCCAGTTTTTGGAACAAGAAGATCTCCTGCCCAAAATTTGTGCTCACAGTGGTTCTACCAATCCTAAACCACAATATCTTAAATTAAATGGCAGTAGAATGACATCGATAAAGTAATAGCAATAACGTTCAAAACAACAAATGTGCTTACTCATTTTGAGAGCGCAAAGCTAGCATAAGCTCCCCCTCTGCACTTCTATCAACAAAGACAAATTGACATTTCACAGAACAATGTCTCCACTTTATCATTGAAAATTCTACAACAACAAAAAAGAAAATTAGAAAGCATAGAGTAATACAAGTCAACTTTACATTAAACAAAAAAGAAATCACTTACGTGTTTTTATTAAGCGCATCCAAGTTTTCAAACGGTGATTACCATCCCAAACGATAAATTTTTTTCCCCTTAAGTCTTCCCACTCAAGGGGAAGGGAATTATCAAAATCATCGCTTATTTCTCGCCAAATAGGCCCCCATTCATCTTTGTTTAAGTCGGAAACATAATGTTGATCATGGCCTGGCTTCTTAAATGACACAAGAAATGGAGCTCCAAGCACACTGTATCGAGACATCTCAAACCTTTTCACCAAGCCCTCAGTGCCTGGACCCACCGCTCTAATGGCTTCATTTTCCATCAATCTACAAAGAGGAATTCGAGGAGTTTCCCCACCTATCTTTACAATAAAACCCTCTACAATCTCCTCTAATATTCGACCATGAACATCCTTTCCAAATACTGTTGGATGATCGGGAGGTTTAGCAACAATTGTTGTTGCTTCAGACACGCTGTGAGCCACCAATTCACCTTGTGTAGCATGAATATCTATGAACACCTCTTCTTCATGCACATCACTCAATATATCCTCTTCTTCATGCACATCACCCAAAATATCTTTATTTCGATGGACATTGGAAGAAGCAATGGAAGATCGTGCATTGGCCCTATGCCCTGTAGTGCCAGATCTTAATGTGTATCCTACTCCTACAAGCAAAAAACAATAAGAACACAAATAGTTTAGTGAGTATGATGAGACAAAAGAAAAGAAAACAAATAGCTTAATGTATTTGAACTTACTTTGAGAGATACCTGTCCTGCCACGTTTAGATGGTGTACGAGCCATAATCTATTAACCACAAACAACAAAAATCTTCTTAGCAATGACAATACAAATATAAAATTCTAAATTTCGGCAGCATAACGGCGTAAAATGCAAACTAAAAAAAAAAACCATTCTCAACTTGCTCA